>NW_026000169.1:12242249-12256019 GCF_001458135.2 Marmota marmota marmota
ATTCTGCAATCTGTATATGGGGTAAAAATGGGAGCTCATAACCCACTTGAATCAAAGTGTGAAATATGATATATCAAGAACTATGTAATGTTTTGAACAGCCAACAATAAAAAATTTAAAAAAAAATAAATAAATTGAAAGGGATAGGATACAGTTTAGTGGTAGAGCACCTTTGGGTTCAATCCAAAATAAAATAAATTTCTACTTACAGTCTCAAGTATATACATAACAATACAACAAGGGGATTTCTAAAAGTCAATAATTCTGATTATATTTTTTCCTCCTCTGTCTTCTGACTCCCTTCTTGATTTCCTAATCTCAGGTCCTGACTCTTCCACACAACCCTAATCCAAGTGAGATCCCAGGGAAGAAGTGACCCACTTCTTTTCCTTTATCTTCTTTTCTTATTCATTTCCCTATTTATGCTCCGATCCATTTCCTCACTTTCCTCTGCCTATTCCTCTTGTAAAAGGCTACATTGCCCAGCCTCCCTTGCCAACCAGCTTCTAGTTGGGTCGATTGTAGATAATAGGACAGAAGAGCAAGAAAACAAAGGTATTTCTCCCTTCTTTGGGGCGAATTCTCCTACAGTGAGTGCATCTCTCTCCTGGCCCAGCTCCCTCCAAATGGCCACCACTCCTGGACTCTGGTAGCACCACCTGTCCCTCTGGGATAGTAGACTTGCTCTTCTTTATTCCAAAGTTTCATGCTTATAGCCTTTTTGGCTTTCCTAAAATCTATTCAAATAAAATCTTTTATATCCCCATAATTAAATTTTTTTCCATTAAGCTTTCTGGCATGGGTCTGTTTTTCTTACCAGACAGTGATGAAGAGTATTTTTAACACTCTGTTTTTTTCTTCATCTCTTTCTATATTGCTACCAGGGTTTGTTTTCTAAAACACAGTCACCTTCTTGGGATCTTGTTACTGACCTACTCACAAACCCTTCAGTGGCTTTTCATCTTATACAGGAGCTAAGCTCCTCAGCATGATGGACTGTTTTTTAAACAACCTGTCTCTATCTGTGCCAGTGACATCTCCAGCTTCTCAGTATTCCCTAACACTGAATTGCTTATAATGCCCACTCACACACACTGCATGTATACAACCACTCCCACACAAACATCCTGCTGCTCCCCCTCTCTGATCTTTGTTGCATCATTTCCTTCTTATCTATCTAATTCTGGCTGACTTGAACTTTCCTTCAAAACTCAGCTCAAGGTTGTTTCCTCTAGAAAGTTTCATTGAAAACCCAGGCTGGGCTTCCTCTGGGCTTCTGTCACAGCTTGTGCCTGCAGTTCCCATATTTTATTATCAGACTCTACTGATCAATCTCTTTCACCTAAGTGTGGTGCTTCAAGAGCCCTGCCCATGCCTTCTTGGTTGATGTACATTTCTATACTTTCTAGCAAGAAATATTTAATGGAAATGAACTGGACTATAACCTCATGTGCCCTGGCAGCTCAAATTAGAAATCAGTGAGTCATTCTTAATTTCCTTCTCCTGTACCCCTATATTCAATTGGTCAACAAGCCCTAACTACTTTACCTCAGATATTTCTCTGATATCGTTGTCCTTCTTGCTCACCCTAGAGACACTATCCCAATCTTCTCAGTGTTTTTAACTTTCCTTTGATCATGACCTATAGTGAGAAATACATTTTGCCTTGTGACTAAGGAAATGCATCCCACAGTCCAAAATTTTAATAAAACCACTTTAATATAAGATGCAAACAATTTGCAAAATACAACAGAGTATATTCAAGATTTAAAACCAAAATTTATCTATTTTGTCTTTTTAAAAAATTTTCAGGTAATAAATCCTAAATCCTATGTAATAACTTCAATGCTGTCATGATTTATAGCCAAATGATGATACTTATGTTGAGAGATAATATACCTGCAATTGAATATGCTACATTTTAAGCCAATCCACTTGGTTCATTTTGAAGATTATGTATATTTGTCATAGGAATGAATTTATTAAAAATTTGAATTTATTAAAAATTCAAATTGTTCAGAAAGCTTTATGCATAACATATATCAAATGGGAGATTCATGGAAATTAAGACGCTTTGATATTTTCTTCTCTATTCAAGTCTATTTTTCTAAATGTAGGTTATGACTCACCAAATCATTTCAAGATTCACTAATGGGTTGTACCACATAGTTTGAAAACCACTGTTTTGGGATGATCACTTGCTTGAATTACTACAATTACTTCCCTCTTAGGCACCTCATCTCCAGTCTGGCTTCCATACAGTTTCCTTTGTAAATAGATATAACCATGTCACTTTCCTTCTAGGGAAAAAATTCCTAGGGGTTTAACTCATTACCCATAAGATGGAATCCATATTTCTGAGCATCTCAGGTCCCCTGGGACCACTCCCAGTTTAACATTTCCCTCCACCCGCTGCCTCCCTGGTTCCACCATGTCACTTGCGCCTTCCTTTCCCCTTACTTACTGACCCTTTTTGTCTCCCTTTTTTTTTAACCATTGATGCTCCTTCACTTGACATTCCCTTCCCCTCCTTATGGATCTGTCAGTCCTTTATTCTTTTTTTTTAAAAAAAATATTAATTCTAATCAGTTATACATGACAGTAGAAAGCTCTTTGGTTCATTGTACACAAATGGAGCAGAATTTTTCATTTGTCTGGTTGTGCATGAAGCAGAGTCACACCATTTATGCAATTATACATGCACCTAGGATAAAGCTGTCCATCTCATTCCACTGTCTGTCCTACACCATTGCCCCCTCCTCCTGCCCTTTGTCCCATCCAAAGTTCCTCCACTCATCCCAGACCTCACAATATGGATTAGCATCCACTTATCGGAGAAAACATTTGTCCCCTGGTTTTTGAGATTGACTTATTTCCCTTAGCATGATATTCTCCAACTCCATCCATTTTCCTGCAAATGCTATATTTTTATTCTTTTTTAATGCTGAGTAATATTCTTTTTTATTCTTTTTTAATGCAGAGTAATATCACATTGTGTATATGTACCACAGTTTCTTTATCCATTCATCTATTGAAGGGCATCTAGGTTGCTTCCACACTTGTGATTTGTGCTGCTATAAACATTGAAGTGGCTGCATCACTGTAGTAAGCTGTTTTTAAGTCTTTAGCCATTAGAGCCTAGCTTAGACTGAGGAGTGGGAGAGCTGGGCCTTTATTCTTTCAATGCTCAGGTATTGATGCCAGTATTTCTGTATATCTTCCTCACCTTCCCCCTCCCACTGAGAGACTAGCAGATTAGCTGCTCCCTCATTTGTGTTCCCATTTGACAATTTGGCATTTATCATCGTTGCTTTACATGCATTGGAATAGGTGCCTGTGTCACCTGGCTGAATATGAGCCTTTTGAGGGCAGAAACTTGGCACTATTAAAAGGGATAATGACTATAATGCACTTTACGGAAGTTGGCAGAGTCAACAGCTATAAAATCCATTTATTCTTCATTCATTTTTGTGTCTTAGCATCTAACCATGATAATTGAAAAGACATGTTGACTTCCAATCCATAACTTGAAACATTTATATTTTGAGTTTTAATACTCCTCTCGTTTTACATAGTACTTCACATCTTACAAAGCATTTGTATCCTGGTCAATGGAATATATTGTAGATAGGGAGGACAAGAATCCAAGCTTCCTGCTTCTCCAAAGCAGAAATCAACTTTGAGATGAACTCAAATCCAAACCTGGCTCCAGATCTAACTCTATCTTGTTTCCGTTTGGGAAGGACTATTCCAGGCCACCAATGCCTTGCAGTCATTCATTTGCCATTAGAGCCTAGCTCAGACTCAGAGAAGGGCCATGGCTCTCATTAGCTGTGGCATTACACCTTTCCATACCTAGCCTTAACTCTCTTGTGTTTCAGTTTGACTTTTGCAAAGACATTATAAATAAATTCCTACCCCTGAAGCCAGCTTCCCTCAAAAAAAAAAAAAGGATTTAGGAAGGCATATTTCTCCTTAAAAAACAACAAATAAAGGCTGGGGTTGTGGCTTAGTGGTAGAGTGCTTGCCTAGCATGTGTGAGGCACTGGGTTCAATTCTCAGGACCACATATAAATAAATAAAATAAAGGTCCATTGACAACTAAAAAATATTTTAAAATATCAACAGCTAAACAGAACAACCAAGGAACAATAAATGTGAGGCAGTTTGCTTACTAACAACAGCTTGTCAATCAAATATAAGGCTCAGGTTTCATTAGGTGTCAAAAACAAACAAAAACAGCAGCTGTAGTGACATAGCAAGGCTAGGACCCTACTCTAAATATCTTCTTTCTTTCACTTGGGGAATGAAGGGTGACAGGCACTGAGCATCAAATGATAACTTTCTAGCTTCATTTTAGCAAGTGGAAGGAAAGACAATTCAGATTTATCTAATACCTATTATATCCTAGGGACTACATATTTTGTCTAATCCTCATGTCTCCCAATCAATCACTAGGTACATGGGAAATAGTGACAGAGAGGATGGGTACAATTTCTTTCCTCATGGAGCTGCCAGTCTGGCCCAGAGGTTTGCTACCTTTCTTCCACCCTAACACACTTGAGGGATACAGCACAGTATCATCAGTACCAGGGGATCATTATGTAATGATTTTTATCTCAGGTGAGGGGTGGGTGGATGAGTTTTTGGTGTTAAGTGACAAAACATCTTGAGTGATTATGATTATTCCCCTTCTACATGAATAAGGACACCAATTCAGAAAAAGTAAAAGAAACTTGTTTGTATAATATATAAGTACTATAATGGGGAAGAATATTTTCTTTTTGAGCAAACTGGAGGGATACCCACATGGAGTTGGGTGGAAGTCAAGGACAGCATTCTGGAGGTAGTGACATTCAATGAAAACCAGAAGAGTAGTAGAAGAAAATGTTTAGTCAGAGAAAGGACATGGGATGGAATGGGATGAGATGGTACCACAGTATTCTATTAGCCCATATTAAAGCTCAGAGAAACAATAAAAATTTGGTACCATTAGAGGAGTTTAAAGAATTTAAGAATGACTGAAAGGTAGAAAGCAACCAAGGGGAGTTGCTGGAGACCTAGGTGGGGGCTACTCCTGAAGGGCTTTGTAACCCATGCCATGCTTCTTTTGAGGGTAACAGGAGCCACAGAAAGGAAGATATGGCTGCATAGCAGAGGTTTTAGGAGCTATAGACCGATGGCTGCTGATGGCCCAACCCACATGTAGGAGTTACCTGTTAATTTTGTGGATTGGGTAAGGGAAAGAGAAATGATAACCTGGCTTTCATTTGAACAACTGGGTGGGGATACTCCAAGGTGGAACACAGACATTTTATCAGAGACAGCTGAGAGACAGATAATGGGCAGTTCAACTTGGATCATTTAAGTTTGAGGTATCCAAGGAGAGAATGTTCCAGACACTCATGTACCTAGGTCTAAAGCTCTGGAACGAGGCCTGAACAAGAGAAAATATCTGCAGATGGTTCCAGGGGCCATGGCATAGGAAAAATTATCCTGAGATAATGTATTCAGTGACCAGGCTTGGTAAAAACTCCGAAAAACATCAGCATTTAAAGGACTAGAGGAGGAAAAAGAGGCAGCAGAGGAGAATGTCAGGTTAACTTCCATTTTACATGTAAGAAAACTGGTTCTCAGATTCTACAGCTTGTCTAAGTCTATTCAGCTGGAATGGGGCAGAACTGGGCTTAACCTCTATCAGGAGCCTGGTTTCCAAATCACTTGTTTCTATTATACACAACTGTAGTGGTAGAAAGAGGCGTGATCTCAATTGCCTAAGCATTTCTTCATTTGAATTCCCCTTTCCAGACACTAATCACAGACCATCTTCCCAAACCACAGTTTTTCTTCCCTGGTTCTCTTGTCTAGATGCTAATGATCATAGGATAGATAAGGCAACCAAAGAAGAAAGCAAAGACTCATCTGACCTTGAATTAGGCTATCAGCTAATTCCAAATATCACTTCACCCCTAATTTACTTGGTAAATAACTCAGTGTTTTAGGTTCTCTATATGTTTAATGGGAGAAAAGTGTCTGTCATCACCCAATTGCCTAATCTAGAAGTGAAATGCTATATTAAGTTTAATCATTAAACAGCTTTATAAGAGGTTGTTACAAACACAAGGCAATTAGAATATTAGTTTAAGTCACTTGGATTTTCCTGAGGAGTCTCTCTCACATGAGGACACTATAAACATGCCACCAGACACCTACCATGCCTAAGCAGGACTTGGTTTATTGCAGTTCACAGGATAGTAGGAATAAACGAAGGCCTTTGTCTTGCTGGTGTAATATGACATCAGCCTGCAAGGTTCCAGTTCAAAGTTGCATCCTATCCAAACAGAACACTAATAGTGAAGAGGCTTTGGAATCAGACTTCCTGGGAAGTCTCTCAGCTGGTGGATACTTCAATCTTAGATTCTATTTCCTTATCTGTGAAATGGGCATAATAATACTTGCCTCACCCAGCTATTGAGAGAATTAAATTAGATCCTGTGTGACAAAGCACTCAGCATGCTGCCTAGAATAGGACAGTCAATAATCATTAGCTGTTATCATCACCTTAGCTTAGCTTTACTTAGGGGTAGAATATGGGCACCACCCTTGGAGAACTGCGTACTAAGATTTCCTTGTAATGTCCCTGAACCTGGGAGAGAGCAGGCGAGGCTAAGGGCAGAACTGCTCTTTTCCCAAGAGGCAAAATGTATAATACACAATATTCTCTAGTGTGTGTCCTTAACAGTTCTAAAGAGCAGTGACAAGAGCTCCGAAGACAAGTCCCTGGCAGGGAATAATGGAATCACGTTGGTCAATACTGAGAAATGGAATCCCTGACAAGGTGTTGAGAAATCATCCAGTCCTGCACACTGCTGGGACTTCTCACTCACTACCTGTTTTCCTGGATTTTCGTGAGCTCACGCTAAAATAAGGACAGCAGTTAAATACGGCTCCCCACCCCCTGGATTCTGCAAATCCATCTAGCTGCAGGGATACCTTTAAAAGGAATTGGTTGCGCTTTCCAAAATGCTCACCTAGGGGAGCAACATTTGGCGACCAGTGCACCCAGGTGAACAGTTCTTCAAAGCAAGCTAGACAGTACCCGCCCCTTTGCCTGAAATCTTGAAATGCCTTACTGGGGCTGGAACCAGTGCAATTGCTGATGGCCCAGTGAAGCCTCTTGGAAAAAGAAAGGGGTGGAAGTAGATTTAGGAGAGGAACCAAGGCAGCCCTGCAGATGCAACCGTTGCAATTTGTGTCCCTTCTCCCTTCTGACGTAATGCCAGTTTCCTGCTTTCGCACTGCAGTGCGCAGTTCGCTAGCTTCGAAGTCTGCAGGTCAACTGACAGCACACCGAGATAATCACTAGCGCTATCTTGCAATTTGTTTTCCAAGAACACCCTTTAACCCTTGCAATAACCCCGCCCCCAAATTCCACTTGGGGCTTTTCGAGAGGCATTGTTCTCCCCTCCCCCCAGGAAGGCCGTCTTTACGCACAGCCAGCACCAGGAAACGCTGTTGGCTTGTGGCTCAAATGGAGGGTTGGGGTGGGGTCCTGAACAAATCTTCTGACTCCCGCTTCTGTGAGATTTCCAAATCCCTTGCTTTATTTCAAGCAAATATACTGTCGAAGTGGTAGCGTTTTCTTACACTCTCCAGAAACCGATGTAGGAAGTGGATAAAAGCCGCTAGGAGAACGTGCACAGAGACACTCTCACGCCCAACACCCCCACAGAGCTGGGACAAGTGGCGACCGCTTAGCCACCTCACGCGCGCAGGGCTTAAGTGCAACCTCTCAGCCACCGCTGCCGCCGCCCAGCGGAGTTGGGGGAGACTCCCAAGGGCTCTTTAAATACGATCTATAAATACTACGGGTGCTCGGAGCTCGCGTCACCGCACATCTAGCTTCCGATTGGTCGGCTAACCTCGCTTATTTGCATAGTCGATTGCACAACTGGGCGGTGACCTCCGTCTGGTGCTTTTGCCCCGCGGCCCCTCCCCCTCCGCGGGCCGCGGGCCGCGGGCGGGACCGGGAGGCGGCATTCAGAGTCCCTTGAACTAGGGAACGTTTTGAATCGGTAGTCTGGAAGCGCTCCTCCGGGACGCCCACTGCCTCTCAGAAGGAGGTTTTGACCAGCTGAGGGTCCGCGGGTTTAAACTGGGTCTTTTTGCTTTCTATAAAAAAGAAAGAAAGTTTCAAAGGTTCCTCCCGAGCAAACGTTCTGGGTGACTCGCTGAGGCTGAATATAAAACCACGTGAGACCTGAACATGGGTAGAGCCCTGTCCAATGACTTGCGACTTGGGGTGTTCAAAAAGGCTTTTGTATGATCGCTCGCTCGTAAGATCAAATTAACTGGAAATCGAAACAAGGAGGGTTCGGAAAGTCAAGATGTTATGCCGCCTCCTGGTTTAAACCTACATTTAAATAATGCACCAAGTAGCCAATATGAAGTGGCATTGTGGAAACTTTCGTCAACTGTGGTCCATCCTGTAGCAGTTGACCATGTTCAGCACAATAACCCGGACCCAGACCCGAGTTAGTTCACTCTGGGGGAGTGGCGGTGAAGGTCAAAGAAGAAAAGACCAGACTTTCTTATTTGGGCAGCAACCCTAGAGTAGCAACCGAGATTTTTGAAGTGTAAAGACACAGAGGATTCTGTTGAAATGAAATGCCGTTGGTTGCGTGGTAGGACATGCAGATATTGTAACGTTAACATTTAGTTACTACAAAATTATTTCTTTTTAGAATGTACACTGAGAATGCGGATTTTTTTTCTGCTGTTTGCTCAACATTCACTGTAACAGTCAATTCTTCTCTGGGATTAATAATAGGGCAACTTTTAATTCTTTCACTTTGCTTTAGAATATTCTGCCCTTAAAACGCACATGGTACATCATAAAGCCTTCCTGTAGCGATACCAATGGTTGCCTGCTAGAACATGTTGGTGTCTTATACATAGTCGATTCTCAGTAAATAGTGGAAGGAATCAGACAAATATATTTATCTGGAAGAGACTAAGCATTGCTAAAAACAAAGATCTTATTATTGTTTCATAAATGTTTTACTTTGATATCCTTTCCCGCCTGAATAAAACTCAGTTAATTCAAACGTTCTCATTATCGAAGACAATTCTTTATGCTGTATGAAATTGGATGCTGGCAAATATGCTATTCTAAAAGCTTTGTTAAAAAAAAAAAAAAGAGGGCTTTGGATTTTAACAAAAGAGCGCCCCCTGCTGTCAGATGTTTTATGTGGGCAACACGCCTGAAAATCTGAAACACCTGGTTTAGGCCCACTGTAAATGTGGAAGAGGATCCAACCCAGGTGTCAGGCTTGCTAGGCAAGAGCTGTACCACTGAGCTACATTCCCAAATTTTAAGTCACCATTTTAATTGTTATTGCTAAGTAGTTGTGGTTATTCAGTTGTGAATATTACTTTACAGATCTTTCTCATTTTCAAAGCCATGCAAACCAGTTTATACTTTGAAACTAATCTTGATTATATTAAAACAAAAGATAGACTTGCTTTGTAGTTATTATTCTCTGCATTGACTATACCATTGTAAAAAAAAAAGGATAAAGCAAAGGCTTTGATGGTCAAAATACTTTTCCCAATAATTTTTGTATTGTGTAGCTGAATCACTGAAATTGACTTATTCAAACTGAGATTACTTGCAATAGTCTTATATCAGCCTCTCTTTACCTTCTCAGCTAGTTTAACTGTGCCTTAATAAGTGCATCCAAATTCCTAGAATGATGAATAAATGCATTTGCAATTGTTGTCTTCTTGGTAATTATCTTCTTTTTTCTTTTTAAAAATGCTACATTTCTTTGTTGCCTTATTCATATATTCATATAAAATATTGTTTTAAAAAAGTCTGACTGCATAGTTTGAAAACTGCACATTTTGGTTGCTACTTCCATTGGTTTCTCATTTTTCATAACTGTTCATCTTGAGGAGGAAAGAGCTATGTTCAGAGGTGGGCTGCTGGTATAGTTCTGAGTCACTAGGAGGTGAGAGGATAACTGGTAACCACAAATAAAGAGATAAAGAGTGTGTGCATTTTCACTGTGAATGCTAATGGAGGTATTTTAGCTGCAATTTCCATGGTAGTTACTTTACCTTGCTTTATAGAAATATAGAGATAATGAGCATAACTATTCTGTGGTATCCATTCTCTTAAGAGTAGAGGCAGACATGGAAATACAGTCTGCCATTATGTGCGATAATGTATGTAGCAAAAGCTCAGCACCCTCCAGGGCTAGGAAGAGAATCTTGCCCTTGTGTTAGCCTAAGGTACAAAATCTAGCACTTTACAGAAGTGTCAAGTACTCTTGTGGCCCCATGAATTTGGCCTTGTTATGGCTTCAATTGTGTCCCCATTCCTTGAAATTTTTTTAATTTCTAAATTTTTAAAGTTATGCTTAAGGGCAGGTTGGATTTATGACAAAAGGCTTATGACTTGGCTTCACATTCATTTATATGTTGAAATCCTGCCCTCAACCCTATACGTTACAGTGTGACTACTTACAGATAGGGCCTTCACAGAAAATTAAGATTACATGAGATCCTTAGGTTGGGTCCTAATCCAATGTGGCTGGTGCCTTTTTAAGAATAGAAGCATAAGAAATAGATTTGTGTGTACTGAGGAAAGACCATAGGAGGACACAGTGAGAAGACTGCCATCTGCAGGCTGAGGAAAGATTTGGCGAGAAACCCAATCTCATGACACCTCGGTTTGGGTTTGTAACATCTAGATCTATGAGTAAAATTCTGTTGTTTATGCCACCAAGTCTGTGGTATTTTGTTATTGTTATTGTAATTTTAGTAAACTAATATCCCCCCCTTTCCCAGTTAATGGTGCGGGAACCATCTTTCCTTTGTGTGGTCATAAGGGGCCCACTTCTCAAGTCAGTTCTAAAAGTCGAAAAGATGCTGATGCCATTAGAATATGCTTGGTGGTGTGTCTGCCTCCTTTTAAAACAATTTAGCAATTACAAATTGTCCTATCTATAGATGTTCACATTTTTATTGTATACACAGAATAGTAAAAAATTTCAAGGCTTAGGGGCAGGTTGGATTTACCACAAAAGGCTTATGAATTGGCTTGGCTTCACAGAAATTAGATCTGCACATACTGAAGTTCTGGAGTAACTAGTAAATGAATTTGCAGTAGATTGTGGTAGTGGCTTCTTCTCAGGTCCACTGACTGAGAGATGGCCTCTGACTGTGCTACCAATATCATTTTTTTAAAAATGATAGGGATATTACATTACCTAGGGGACATGACTATAATAGCATGCTCATTCACTTTTAGCAAAAGTATGATGTCCATACCTGCTAACCTTAGGTATTTTTTCTATATTGATATATGAATTGAGTTTTGTGTAGGTTATCTATTGAGGTACTCATGTCTTTTGTTTAAAATTCCCAACTACTTTTGTTTTTATAAAAATTAATTTACAACAAAATCCAGTTGACTTTTTTTCTTGCAATTACTCTAACAAAATTATACTTGCTCAAACACATCTTCTTTTAGGCAATTTTGTCTTATTGAATAGACAGCCTGAAAATATTATTAGTAGAGGAATTCCCATTTGTTGAAATTTTAGCATGTATCAAGGATCATAGGACAGTATCTTGCAATCCTTAATCTTACAAGGGAAGCACTACTGTTATCTGCAGTTTACAAATAAAGTAACTTGTCCCTAAGAAAGGTAAAAAAATCTTGCTCAGAGGTGCTTTCAAATCCAAATCCATAAGAGTCCAGGTTAATAGAAGTTACATTCCAGAAAATAGAGAATATTACAAAAATATAAAGTCAGAAACAAAAGCCATAATATTAACTACTTTATATGATATCACAGAAAAGTACTTTCCAAATTAAATATCAGAAAATTTTAGTTCCATATATTTGAATGGCATAAATAAAAAAATATACTAGCAAACAAATTTTAGAAATAATGGCTTAAGCAAATTTTTTTTTTACTCTAGATTTGGGTAATATTAGAGGGAGCCATTCACACTTGTAATTATTATGAATTTATGTAGTTATTATAGCAAATTTCCAAGAAATAGCAAAAAAAAAAAAGTGTCTTCAGTAGGCAATTTTCTGTTTTGCATTATGGAGCCATTTGGTTTATCATTGGGTCTAGAGAATGGAATAGTAAGAAACTCCTAATGCCTGGATGCACAGTCCTGTGTCATGTATTGTCACCACCATCACTTTCTAGTGTTTTCTGAGTGGATAGAGTGTTTATGCCAGATAGATTTTAAAAATAGCTAATATTTTTAGTTTTTTTTAATGTTCTAGATTATTACTTATCCAACTTAAAAAAAATAAAAGCCAAAAGACCTTGCCAGCAAGAAGCTCCCCAAATATGATATAAGGCCATTGGAATGATGAAATATAAGATTATTTTTCAAAATGAGCTCAGAATAGGTCATTGGTTTAGGGGATAATAATTGAAATTTGTATGCATTCATTCACTAATACTTATGTATAAATAGAGTAAACTTTTTGAGGGGAGACACTTTATTTTTTTCTCTTTATCCTTGTCAAATACCTGGCTACAGCAAAAATTATTTAATGTCTGAGTGTCTTCTATGTATCAGGCCTGGTTCTGCTCTAAGTACTAGACTTTAGAGTGGAAAAGTACATTTATATCTTCATGGAGGGATAAATGGAACCATGAAGAGGGTCAATAAGACAGAGCTCTCAATGACCTCGGTCACTGCATTTTTGAAATAGGTTCTGATACTAAATAGCCTTGAAGGAGAGGAAAGGTTTGAAATAAACTTTAGGAGGAGGTATAATTCCTGGGGATAAGGTAAAGTTATAAGTCTAGGACTGAAGATTCAATGAGGGAAGACAAAGGGATTATTGGAGAGAAAGCTTCATGTTGAGTGGGACAGCCTGTGGATGTTGCAGCTTTTGAACATGGTGAAAGAAGCAGAGTAAAGAAGACAGTGAGCTGTGTGCTGCCAACTTCAGGGAGGTCATGAAGCCATTGGAAGTGATTGTAAATGACTGGACTAGGGTGGGTCGATTCTCCAGAGATGGATGGAATTACTTCGTAGGAGCTGGAGATTTGCAGGTGGAAAGGAAAGCAATAGTCTGAAAATAGCAATTCATGAAAGTTCAGATCAAAGGTAAAAGGAGGTGCGAAGATAGTAGGGGAGGTGTCTTCAGGAACAGTTGGATTTCAATTAGGCCAAGAACTGGAGGGAAACATCTCTTTTCTGAATCAATGAATGTTGAACCCTCATTTAGGCAGTTATTCTGAATATTTTTGGATTGAATTAGCTTTTATGTCCTTTTAAATTTAGGTTAATTTAAAGCAATGCATTCCAATTTCCTTTGTTTATATTTTCATATTTACTTCAATACCCTTGTGAGGATAAAAGTTGGAAGCAGAATAGAGATTTTTGAGTGCAAAAGTATGTGTTGCAAGAGAAAATATTGCTTTTTACTCTATATGCTAGTATTTTTAATTTATTAGAATGCATACTGCTTTAATAGTAAAGGAAAACGAAGTAGGTATCTTTAGCATAGCATCTGAAAATCACATCACCAAAAAATTAAAATGAGTATCCTGAACTACTTTCCTGTTAGGAAGGAAATCAATACTATTTTTTTTTCTTTAAAAAAATTTTTTTTAGTTGTTGATGGACCTTTATTTTATTTATTTGTATGTGGTGTTGAGAATTGAACCTAGTGCCTCATGGATGGTAGACAACGTGCTACTCCAGCAGCGCCCCCCCCCCCCC
>NW_026000169.1:12256044-12268138 GCF_001458135.2 Marmota marmota marmota
GTTTTTTTAGATTGTTCTGCTTCCAATACCCCTGCCCAAATGATAAGTCGAGACTAGATTTTTTTTCTCCTTAGAACTGAGCAGCACTCTTTCCTCTGTGTAAAGCAGTGGGCTCTGAAGACTCCCAAGTCTTGCTCCAGCTCTAGTAGATATTTCCCTATTTTTTGGAAGTGCATATAAGGGTCCTGGGGGAAACTAGAGGTTTCTATTTGCTATTTTCAAAAGTAATAGACTAATTCACACATTATACCCAAGAGTTTTACTAAACTTTCAGCAAAGAATTCAACACAGAATAGTGCTTCCTCTTGGGTCATATCAGCTATAAAAACATGTCTACAAATGAGCACTCATTTTGTGCAAGACATTGTACTAAGAGCTAAATTCAGAATACTCATTTCATTCTCATAAATCTTCTTAGAGGTAGGTACTTTTAAGATCAAATTTATTGGCAAAGAAACTAAGACAGAAATAAGTAGCCCAAAATTGTGCAGCTATAAAGTCCAGGAACTGGGACATGAACTCATGTCTGCTGCAACCCAGGGCCTGTGCTGTGAGCTGTTAGGCAGGCTGTACTGCCTCTATTTCAGTTATTTAGTAGATACTTTCATTTTTGATGTGTTTGGTGGCTGATTGTCACTGGAACTGGACATTTATCCTACAGGGCTTTAGGGAAACATTTTTAGGGTAGAAGAAGCTTCAAATTCCCATAAAAGATCATCTCAAAATGATATATATAGCATAATAAATAGCATAGTGAGCACAACTGATGATGTTGTTTTATGTGATTGGAATCTAGAGGCATTAAGAATACTAGTGAGTCTATTTTTAAAAAAGAAGAAGAAGAAGAGAATGAAAAAAGCCTATGAGGATCCTGACAGGAAAAGGACAGCACATTCAGTTAAGATTTTTTAAAAATAAGTGTTTATCAAAAAGAGTCTTACAGAGCTAAGGGTGAATTAAGGGATTCCACAAGGGATGTTGAGGCATTTAGGGATCAGTGAAAGTGGGAAGCCTCTACTTTCCTAGATGTGAGGGGAGCGGAGGAATGGTGTTACCAGAACTGGTGGGAGTGGAAACTTGGAAGAGGACTCCATCAAGCACCCTGGTTGGCAAAGAACCCAGCCATTTTCACAACAGACACTGTGTGGGTATGTAACTGGAAGAGGTTATCACTCCACCTAGAAGCCAGAGGACAAACAGTTGGGGTGGGAGTAAGATAATTTTGACCAAGGGGGTCAAGCTCCAAAGGCACAGAGTGGGGAGAAGAGATCCAAAGGCCAATTAAGAAAAATAGCCCATTATCTGTCAAAGCCAGGTATAGGGTAGTAATTTAGAGCCAGATAAGTTACTTAGTAGGAAAAAAAGCTATATCCAAATGAATGGAAATACCTTAGAAAGCAACTGAGATGTATAATACATTATTTGAAGTTTGAAATATAGTGAAAGACATTTTAATGCATAATTACCAATTTGCAGATCTATTGAGATTTTAATCTGTTCCTTTTGTCTCCAAAGCAACTTAAGAATTTTTATTTTGATAAGTTAAAAAATATTTTATTGGAAATAATTTTAGATTTATGGGAAAGTTGCAAAAACAAGATAGAGTTCCTGTGGTATATACCCTTCACCAGGCTTTCCCTAATGATAATGACTTATAATAACCATAGTATAATGCTCAAAACCAGGAAACAACTGTTGCTAAAATACTACTCACTAAACTTACTCGTTTCATCAGTTTTCCTCCTAAAGTTTTAGAGTTTTTAATTTTTTTATTTTAATTTAATTTTATTTTTTTTAGGATTCCATACTGAGTTTGCCTCTTTAGTTTCCTCCAAGTTGTGTCAGTTCTCATTCTTTCCTTGTTTTTAATGACCTTGATACCTCTGATGGATATGTTGTTCTGTAGAAAACCTTTCCATTGAGTTTGTCTGGTATTTTCTCAAGAATAGATTGAGCTTCTGCATTTTTAAAAATAAGAATAAAAAGTAATGTGTCTCTCTCTGCATATCATTACAGGGGTCACATGATATGGTATGCCTTATTATTAGTGATGTCACTTTTGATCGCTTGGTTAAGAAGTATGTTCTGGGTTAATCTAAGTCACTACCACTACTTTCCCCTGGGTATCCAGAGGGAGATTGTTCTTTGATTTTTGATTGTTTAATGATGTCTTAGAACACAAAGGGAAGGAAGGAAACTCCCTGCCATGCAACATTCTGTGTACTTAAATACTTAAAATGTATTCTATTATTTAAATAACGGAGCCAAGTTTACACAACCAGTAAGTGACAGGGTCAGAGCCAGAATTCTGGCCCTCTGGTTTCCAGCCTATTTCCAGTTCAACTCAGCTTATTATATCAAACAATATAACTTTTATTCTAACATGATCTCTGCAAGGAAAGGTTGCAAGTCCTATTTGCCTTTCAATCCCTAGCACCTGACTGGTGACAAGTAAGAGATTATGATGGACCAGAAATAAAGACACTTTGTTCTAGTGAAAAAAAAATGTATTCTATGATAAGTGTAAGGTTATTAATCCTATTTTTTAAAAAAGTAAACTCCTTTAGAAAAAAGTTTTCATGATTTGGCTAAGGCTATAAAGCTAGGCCTGTGTTTTTTTTTTTTTTCCATCTGTTTCCAAAAACAGATTTTCAGAAGGATTTAGAAATCTAACCATATGATTTGTGACAACAGAAACAAACATTCAAATTTGTTTAATACTACAACATTGATTGTTTCACTAGTTTTCAAGTGCCTGCAATGTGTTAGAATTCATACAATTTTCAAAATGTTAGCTCACTCTAAGGTACTAATTTAAAACTGTGGCCCATTTCCAAAACTCATTTAAGAAACCAAGTGGTTAATTAAACTTTCAATTAGACAATTTGAGTGCTTTTTAATAGCCATGCTGTGGTTTAGGCAAAAACATTGGAGGAGCATCTTTTGAAAATGTTGTGTCACAATTTTGGGACCAATCCAAAGATCATTTACTATAGATAAATAATGATAGAATGAATAGCTGTAATGACAACAGTGGTTTTTGAGCTGTTTAGGTGAAGAATTTGTCAATTAAATCATTGGGAATATCTTCTGGATATGTGTTCAATTTGGGTGCGCATGGAAAATGGTGCAGGATCTAAATTATGTTCTTATTGGTATAGATGCCTGTGTAATATTGCCCTGAATGACTAAGGATTAGAAGACTAAAATAGACACAAACATTAGCTATGTAGGTACTTATTACCTTCAATGAAAAGAGATTTTGAAATAATGTCAATCTTTGAATTAAGATTTTCTATAATAAAAAACAAGAATCAAAACTCAAACTAAGAGGTATAATTACTGATAGTTTTTCAAAAGAGATTTTAATTCCTACCCTCCCTACATCTGATTCCAGTTCCCTAGAGGCAAGCATTTTTATACACCCCTCTTGTTTAATTCACCTAGCATTTACTGTCATACATCTAAATAACCCTCATGCTGTTATTTCTTGATTTTTGGACAGAGGTGTTGATGATGATGATGATGATGATGATGATGATTGACTTCCTACTGTGAAGGATGAGATGTAGCTCACTTATAGCCATATATGTGCACTCTAGTTCCCCTCATATTACTTTTTTTAACCATAAGTTTTGGTAAGATGATATTCAGTTTTTCCCCTAAAATTCTCTCCCCACCCTGACCCCGCCCCCTGCAGTATACCACACTGAATTGAAAGCTGCTTTCTTTCCTCTAGCCTTAGAGCTCTTTGAAATGACCCAATACATTCTGATTTCTGATGCTTTATGTGTGACCTGGATTATTTTCTTTTTATTTTTTATATTATTTTGTATTTGTTCTTTTTAGATATACATGACAGTAGAGTGTATTTTGACAATATTATACTTACATGGGGCATAACATTCTAATTAGGATCACATTCTTGTGAGTGAACATGATGGGAAGTTACACTGGTCTTACATTCATACATAAACATAGCAAAGTTATGTCTGATTCATTCTATTCTCTTTCCTATTCCCATTCCCTCTCTCTTCCCTTCATTCCTCTTTGTCTAATCCAATGAACTTCTATTCTTCCGTTCCGGACCCTTACTGTGTGTCAGCATCTGCGTATCAGATAGAACATTTGACCTTCCATTTATTTCACTTAGCATGATAGCCTGGCCTGAACTGTTTTCTGCATGAAAGCTCTCAGGACAGTCCTTTCATCCCAGTATTTTGAAATTTTAGAAATTATGGCTTTTTCCCTATGTTGGAGAGATACATGTTGATAGGTTAACATGTAATCTTTAGGTTTAGGAAGTTTCCTTCAATTTTTAAAAATCTTCTAATTCAGTTTTCTGTTTCCTCCCATTTGGGGACTACTATTTATTATATTCTTGTCAGGGTCCGTAGGTTGTTTTTCTTGGGCTGATCAGTTTCACCTAAAAGGAATTCTTTGGAGTTAAAAGCCAGGCTGCCAGTGTTTTAAGAGCCCAATAAAGGAAAATGGATGTGAGGTTTCATCATTCAGTATGTGAATGTTGATATCAACTAAAAGCAGAAGGCTCAAGTTTAGATATCATCTCTCTGTTCAAACTTGAACAAAGAATGAATTTCTCATTATCAGGAAAGAAGGAAAGAGAACCAATTGGCTGTCCATGGTCAGGAAGGGAAATGGGGGTCAGGAAGCTTCCTATAGACTTTCCACTAATTCCACTATTTTTGTTTACAACTTTGTCTCCATTTTCAGGGTTTTAGATGCCTTCAATTCCAGAACTTCTCCAGGGCCCTGTCTGTGGGTATTTCTCCTCTGCCCACTTTGGGTTTCCTCTGAGGTTTGCTAAGTCAGTTACCACATACTCATTTGCTTTCAACTGTCCAAGGATTTCCATGTATCTGTCTCCATTCCCATTTTATCTCTTGTAGTGCTTCACTTTGTAAGACTTTTATTGTCATTTTGAGTATGATTTAGGGAAGGAATTTAGGTGAAAAACTTACTACATTTACTCTATATTATTACAACCCTATATATAATATTTTTAATATGCATGAGAGACTATAAGAAACCTTTTCAGTTGCATGAAATTCAACAAAAAATTTGGATAAGAATCTGCCTTCTTTTATCTTATTTTTCATGTAAATATGCATTTTATAGCTGATGGACTTTACCATGGCTTAGCTTATTTTGGTGATAAAAACATAAAAAAAATGTTAAAAGTTACCAACTCTCATTTCAAAAGAACAATTCTTATAGGAAATGAAAATACAGCTTCCATTTACAGGAATGTGAAATAAATATAAGACAACTCTGAAGGGTGGAGAGAACAAAGCAGACTGGTTAGGGATCTTTTGATCGGAGGAACAACATTCTAGTGAGTTCTCTGAGTTTTCTTTTTCTTCTCTAGCCTAAAAATCTGAATACCTCAAAATGCTAACTGTCATCAACCTAAGAAACAAAAACAAACTAAAAACCCAACAAAAGCCAGCTCTCTCTAACTAAAGGACCAGGAAAGAGACAGCTTATAAAGACAAAATTAACCCTACTATAGCCAAATACCACAGAAAAAGTAGGCTCACACTCATCCCTACACAGCAAAGGCCAAGCAGGGGAGCTCAGCCTTCCAGTCTCCAGAGGCTGATGCTTTTATCCCAGTGATGTCAATGAAGACCGAGAGGGAGAGCTACACTTCAACCCCCACCAGGCAGTAGAGGGGCTACCTACCCCTAGCCACTCAGTTGGTGTCAAAGGCCAATTATAGTCAGGACACTCACCGTAACCCAGCAGTAAGGAGACCACCCCATCAGTGAGAGCCAGAATGCCCACCCTGCCCAGCAGTCATGAGAAGGCCCTCACTCTTGAAAATACAATATATCAAACCCCATGAGACACAGCTAAAGTAGCACCAGGGAGAGAAATTTATAGTACTAAATGCAGACATCAGGAAAGAGAAAATGTATCAGATGAATAATATAAATGCCCACCTTGGGAACTCAAAGAAGAGGAAAATAAACCCAAGGCAAGCAGAAGAAATAGAAAAGACCAGAAATTCATGAAGTTGAAAACAGAAAAGTCATAGAGAAAAATCAATGAAACAAAATTTTTGAAAAGATCCACATATTTGACAAACTTTTAGTAAGACCAAAAAAGAAAAAAAGATACAAATGACCAATATCAGTAATAAAATAGGAAATGTCATTGCAAGCCCTGAAGAAATCAAAAGGATAAGGTAATATTATGAACAACTTTGCACACACAAATTTGAGAACTCAGAGAAAATGGATGAATTCTTCAAAAACCAAAATATTACAACTCACCCCAATAAAATAATCTGAATATTTCTGATACTTTTAAGAAAATTTGATTCATAATTTTAAAAACTCTCAAATGTCCAGTCCCAGATGGTTTCACTGGAGAATTCTATGAAGTGTTTAAAGAATTAAACACCAATTCTACCTAATATCTTCCCGCAAAGAGAAGAGGGAATACGCCCTAATTCATTTTATAAATGTGATATGACACTGATACCCAAACCAGACAAATATACATATATAAAAATGAAAAATACAGACCTGTATTCCTTATGAATATGCAAAACCCTTTAAAATATAATATCTAATTACATATAAAAACAATTATATTCCATGATCAGGTATGTTTATCCCAGAGATGTAAGCTTGGCTCAATATTCATTTAAAAAATAAGAAATCTATCAAATAAACAAGTTATAAAAGGAAAAGTCATATCATTATAATGATTGATAAAGAAAAAGAAATCTACAAATTCAACAGTATTCATAATGAATACTCAGAAAAATATAGGGAGAAGCTTCAACTTTTTAAGGAGCATGTGCACAAAATGTAAATGTATCACTATATTTAATGGGTGAAATACTACATGCTTTCTTAGAATGGGAAATACGGCAAGCATGCCCAACCTCACTTCTCTTATGCAACATAGTACAATAAGGCACAAAAAGGAAATAATAAAATATATAGAGCTTGGAAAGAAATAAAATTGTCCCTATTTGCAGGTGACATGATTGTCTATATGTAAAATCCTAAGCAATCTAAAAAAGTTTTCTAGAACTGATAAGTTCAGCAAGATCACAAGATGCAAGATAAACTATATAAAAATCAATTGCATTTACATACTAGCAATAAATTTATTAGATACCAAAATAAAAATGCAAAATGAAATACTTAGGTGAAAATCTAAAAAAGCATGTCCAGGACTTGTATACTGAAGATTTTTTTTGCATATGCTGATAAAAGCAATCTAAGACATAAATAAATGATAAACATATCATAATCATGTTTTTAAAGACCCAAAACACAATATATCAACTCTTTCCAAATTGATATGTGGTTTTAACACACTTCCTATAACAATTTTGAGATTTCTTGTAGATATATACAAGATTCCAAAATTTATATGGAAAGGTAAAGATGTAAGTACAGCTAAAACAACTCTGAAAAAGAATCAAGTGGGAGGAATTAATCTACCTTACTTTAAGACTTGATTTATACCCACAGTGATCAAAATTGTGTGAAGAATTGGTTGAGGGATAGACAGACCTGAGGAACTCAGTAGGGAACCCAGAAATTGCCACACACAAATAAGCCCAACTGACTTTTTATAGAGGTGCAAAGATCAATTTAATGAAGAAAAATAGCCCTTTCAACAAATGGTGCTGGAGCAATTGAACATTCACAGGCAAACAAAGAAACAAAAAAACAAACCCTTGATTCAACTCTCAAACTTTATACAAATATTAGCTCGAAATTTGAGTTAAATGAAACACTTTCAGGAAAAGTGTTAATGTTATGGGAAAGTCGCAACACTTTCAAGGAGGAAAAAAAATCACAGGAGAAAAATCTTTGGGATCTAGAGTGAAACAACAAGTTCTTAGTCTTGACATTCAAAACACGGTCTGCAAAAGGAAAAAATGGTGTCAGATCACATCAATATTTAAAACTTTGGCTCTGAAAGACCCTGTTAAGAAAAATTATGTCACTCAATGTGATATCACTACACAATTATCAGAATGGCCAAATAAGCATAGATGACACTTTTATTTGGAGAAAATTGCAAGGTAACTGGATAATTCATGTACTGCTCGTGGGAATGTCAAGTGCTGGAATTACTTTGAAAGACAACATAGGAATTTCTTTCAAAATAAACACACAGGCACCACTCAACATGGTCATATGTTCAGCCATTGCTAATGAACAAGACTTATGTTCATACAAAACCTACATGTGAATGTTCATAGAACTTTTTTGGGGGAGGTACTGGGGATTGAACCCAGAGTCTTAACCACTGAGCTGAATCCCCAGCTCTTTTTATTTTATTTGGAGATAGGGTCTCACTAAGTTGCTGAGGCTGGTCTCAAACTTGTGATCTTCTTGTCTCAGCCTCCCAAGTTGCTGGGGATACAGACGTGTGCCACCAAGCCTGGTTGTTTATAGCACTTTTATTTGAAACAGCTCCAAACTAGAAACAACTCACAGGTTGCCCTTCCACAGGTGAGTGGTTAAATCCAATGTGTGATGGACCAACATCCATGCTATGGAATACAAATCAGCAATGAAAAGGAACCATTGACGTGTTCAACCTGGACGAGTGACAAAAGGCAATTTTTAAAGGGATACATACCATATGATTCCATTTATATAGCATTCCTGAAGTAGTAAAACTACAAAAGTAGAGAATAGATTGGTTATTGTTAGGCTAAGGGAATGGAAAGAAGGACAGTAAGTGGAGTTCTCATAGTGATGGAAATCTGCTTTATCTTGACCATAGCAATGTCAATATCCTGGTTGTGATATTGTGTTATAATTTTATAAAATATTACTAGTGAAGGAAACTGGTAAAGGGTATGTGTGATATTCTGTATTATTGTTATTATTATTTGGGAGGATATTGGGAATTAAACTCAGGGGCACTCAGCACTGAGCCACATCTCCAGCCCTATTCTGTATTTTATTTAGAGACAGGTTCTCACCGAGTTGCTTAGTGCCTTGCTTTTGCTGAGGCTGGCTTTGAACTCCCAATCCTCCTATCTCAGCTTCCCAAGCCACTGGTGTGCACCAGTGTGCCCGGCTGCATTATTTTTTTACAGTTGCATATGAATCTACATGTATCTCCAAATAAAAAGTTTGAGTTTTTACAAAAAGAGAAATTACCTCTGTCACCTTGTAACCCCACCCTCTCTGCAGTTTCACTGCTAGTAATCTTTTTGGTGAATTTTGTTCTAAATGGCATCAGAACAAAATCCAGATTTTTATGTAAGGATTTTTAACCTTTTTCAGACCACACTACACATATTTATCTGAAATATTCATTATTATTTTCATTCAGCAATATGTCCTAGATACCTTTCCAGGTCTCTCTGACTATAGAATGGACCACTGTAGGGAAATTTGTACACAGAGACAGTCGTGCACAGAAGACAATGTGAGTTCAAGGGATTGGAGGGATGCATTAAAAAAACAAAGAATGTCAAAGATTGCCAGCTAGCCTCTAGAAGATAGAAGGAAGCAAGGAAGTATTCTCTGAAGGTTTTAGATGGAGCCCTGTAAACACCTTAATTTTAGACTTCTAGCTTCCAGAACTGTGAAGCCACACATTTTTGTTCTAAACCACTCACTCAGTTTGCGCTACTTTATTACTTGACCTCTAGAAAACTAATACAACAATGTTCCAAATTTTTGTTACAAACTGATGCAGTGAATATTCTTACACATACAGCTTTACCCACTCATTGTTTTTGTAGGATAGTCAAAGCATAGTGTGTGGATATGATACATGATCCACTTCCAAATTAATTGTATTGGCATTATTTTAAAATGTGAAACCAGGAGAAATTTTATATTTTATGGGGATTGGGGCTGGAGCTGCAGATTCCAGATGAAGCCTCTTTCCCATAGAGCAGTTTTTGTACTGCCTAGACATTTGAATCTCAGTTACATGTGAATGAAGAATTATTACTTAAGGTTAACACTGACACCTTAGAATATTTTAAGATATACTACTCCTCATTTTTTGCATTTAATAGCACAGACCCCCCCCCAAAAAAAAACCCAGGATGTCTGAGGATTTCCAAGCTGGTCTTGGACCAATCTCAGGCCTAATTGTTGTCAGAGATTGGTCCTCTCTCTTTCCAGCTTGAACTTGATTTGTTCTTTCCCTTGTCCTGTTACCATTCTTATTCCCATTTTTACTATAGGGAAAATGGAGTCTGTCAGGCTCTCTCACCCGGATGTCTGAATCGCTAGGATGTTCTCTGTAAGTCAGGAACAACAGTGCATGCGTGCTCTTGTGTAACCTGTGATCATGCTTGGCACACTACCAGCTTTGTTGTCATTTCATATATGAAGCGATGGGGTCTTTTCATTCTACAGATTGCCCACCCATGGAATGAAGGCAGGTCAGATCTCCCCACAGCCAGTGTGTTTTCTTCAGGCTGCTCAAATTGCCAGTCCACCTGCCTAGAATACGGTGTTGCAGAACACTCACTCTTTCTTCTCTATGCATGCACACACACACGCGCACACACACACACACACACATATATACACACACACACCAAAAAAACCAACAAAAACTTCGCAACCATCATTTACACAAGTAGTTAATCAAGTATGCATTTTATTCCGCAAAATTCTTGTTGTAAACTGGAATTTTAGGCATTAATAAACAAAGAAGGAAAGTGTTTGGAAACATGAGTGACTAATTTGATGCACTTAAAATCAGACTGCAAAAAGGCCTGGTCAGCATGACATTGCCTATCTTTCCTCTATTTCTGAGCTCTTGGGCTGTGCAAATGTGGGTTGGGGATGGCCCACTCTTCAGGCATCTGTGACTTCTCCCTTTGCTCAGCAAAAAAAAAAAAAAATTTAGGAAACGGGAAGGAAAAAGGTGATTAACACAGAGAAGGTGGGTGGCCAATGACATGCCAACTAAGTCTTTAATCTCCCATTGCTCTTTGAAAATATAGTTGGCAATGGAAAGAAAATTCTTAAGGAAAAAGCCATGAAAAGATGTTAAAGTCACCTTCAAAAACTCACCTTCACAAAAGGCCTCACATCTTTCCTTTCCTTTCCTCTCAGCCAACTTCTCTCTTCTCAGAGTTCCCCATTTGCTTTTCTTTGCTTGTCTTAAGATTTCTTTGCTGCTGACAACATAAACTAGGGATTTAGTGAGGTCTCGGAGGACTTTGGAATTCAGCTCAAGCACAGCTGTTTTGCTTCTCTTGGGCTTTTTCCTCCTCCCTGTCATCTTTTCCTTTAGGTTTAGACATGTGATGTTTTTTAAAAATCAGTCAAATATCTATATTTTACAACCTAATTGAAAACATGATTCTCCTTTGTGCTTTAATAAAGAACTGGCACACTTGAGGGTTCTAGGATTCTAGCCACCTCACCATTCTGTTAAATATTAAGAAAGATGATTGTTGTACTGTTTCTTTTTTTTTTTTTTTTCCTATTTTTTTTTTAATTTGTTTATTTATTTATTTATTATTGGTTGTTCAAAACATTACACAGCTCATGACATATCATCTTCCATACATTTGATTCAAGTGGGTTATGAACTCCCATTTTTTACCCCAAATACAAGTTGCAGAATCACATCGGTTACACATCCACATTTTTACATAATACCATATTAGTGACTGTTGTATTCTGCTACCTTTCCTATCCCCTACTATCCCCCCTCCCCTTCCCTCTCATCTTCCCTCTCTACCCCATCTGCTGTTGTTTTAATTCTCTCTGTTGTTTTTTTTTTTTCCCCTTTCCCCTCACAAACTCTTATATGTAACTTTGTGTAACAATGAGGGTCTCCTTCCATTTCCATAGTTTCCCTTCT
Organism: Marmota marmota marmota; assembly: GCF_001458135.2. Taxonomy (NCBI): domain Eukaryota; kingdom Metazoa; phylum Chordata; class Mammalia; order Rodentia; family Sciuridae; genus Marmota; species Marmota marmota. The sequence goes on from NW_026000169.1 coordinate 12,267,898, forward strand.
CTCTCCCTTTCTCTCCCCCCACTAGTCTCTGTTTAATGTTAATCTTTTCCTCATGCTCTTCTTCCCTGTTCTGATCTTAGTTGCTCTCTTTATATCAAAGAAGACATTTGGCATTTGTTTTTTAAGGATTGGCTAGCTTCACTTAGCATAATCTGCTCTAATGCCATCCATTTCCCTGAAAAATCCATGATTTTGTCATTTTTTAGTGCTGCATAATACTCCATTGTGTATAAATGCCACA
>NW_026000169.1:12271301-12311452 GCF_001458135.2 Marmota marmota marmota
CCTCGTGGCTAAGAGCCGGGCGGGCGGGGTGGCCGATCACCTAGCGAGCGGGGCCGCCAGGAGAGCCAGGATGGCAGGAGCCGTCTGCCGGGCCAGGCGGGGACCCTTCTCGCTGCCCCGGGCCGCCGGGGGCCGCTTGCAGAGCCGGTTGGGCGGTGGCTGCGGGATTGGACCTCTGCGCCCGCGTGGCCGGCCAAGATTCACTTGTCTGGGGCCAACTGTCACCTCTAATATAACTTACTACTTCCTGGCAGGTCTCCTTTCAGCGGAATTTTGCTAGAAGTTCCTCAGTAGGTAGAATGTAGCTGTTTTAATGGGTGTTTCTGATCCGGTTAATGTGGAGATACTGAAAGTGCTGCTTCCTTGCCGGCCGCCATGTTGGATCCCCCCCTGTTGTACTGTTTCAAATGGCTGTGCTGGTTTTCCCCCAGCTTTTCTTCCTCTGTATACTTCAGGAAGGAAAATACAGAACCACCCTTTAGGCTGCTCTCCTGAGAAGTACTCCTTAAGCTCAGAATAACCCCAAACAAGCAAAACCTTTATGTTCAGCAGAGAGTGGGTGTGGAGAAGAGACTGTTGAAAAAGACACAGAACATTGGGCTCTTCTTAGAAAGAAATTCTGTGCTTTCAGTGTCTCTTAGAGCTGTTTACCAAGGGAAAGGATGGTAGAAAATGTACCCGTTACAAGGGTTGTTTGAAGCTCTAAATTTGACTTCAGTTTCTAAGGTGAATAACCTATGTCAATAAAACTAAAATTACCTCAGGTTTCTTGTTGCAGTATTTTTTCCCCCTCCTGCCTGTGGTTGGTGCTCCAGTTTGGGTCAAGCTTCTGGGTAAAACACCAGGTGTGAAGATGGCAAGGATTTCCTGAGTTTTATAGTCTCAGTAGTCAACTCGCAACTGGAAATCAACCTTCATCTGAGAAAACAAAACATATTTTTGATAGTTGGTAATTGGTCTTTTTTTTTTTTTGGAAAGACATCAGTCCCATGGAACATTAGATTTTTTTTCACCATAATATCCCCATATTTTCAACTGTCTATCATAAATACCCTAATTTGTTGCCCTTGATATTATTTCAGTTTCAACCTATCTAAAATCAAATTTATCAGCAATTGCCAAATTTTTTGATTCATGGGGGTGGGGGACTGAGTGCTTTCTTTGTGCCATGCACTGAATTAGGTGCTGGGGCAAGAGATGAATGAGGCAGGTCATGTCCAAGACTTTATTGGGCTTACATTCCAACAGATGGACAAGATATTAAATAATAGTTATCTCAATGATGGTATAATTACAATGGAGATAAGGGCTATAAAGGATATGTACACGTTCCATGAGTGAGTTTAACTGGGGGATCTGACTTAATTGGGAGAGTTAGGAAAATATCTTTGAGGAAGTAATGCCTTAACTGAGCTCTAGAATGGTTACACACTCCCCTACTGAGGTGTATCCAGCAGAGAAGTCTGTGGAGAAGTCCTAAATTGTAAATAAACATAGATTCTTGAATAAACTAGGCAAATCCATTGATCTAGACATGGCTGGTTCACTCTTTCTTGGTTATATGCATACATTTCCTTATTTAAAATAAATGAACCTAGTTTGAATTTCTGTCATTTGCAGAGTCTAGACAATACTAGGGATAAGAACAGATGCAAAAGACTGACTGGTGAGGCTATTATTGTCTGCAGGTGAAAGGTGAGAAAGGCTTGAATTACTGGTCATGATGGAGGTGGAGAGAAGCGTGTTCAGAAGACGAGAGTGAAGGGGACTGGGTAACCAATTAGATTTGAGAGTGAGGGGGAAATGTGAGCATCCTCTATTTTTCTGCTTGAATATCTAAGGATACCATTCACTAAAATAGGAGATACTCAAGGAAAAACAACTTGGAGGATAGTGGTGAAATTAGATTTTTTTTTTAGATTTGGGTCATATTGAATTTGGGATTCCTGAAAGATACACGTCTGTCTACAGTATCATTCTACTAATCACTTAGACTTAAGATCATTGTCTTCTTTGACCTACCTCTTTCCATTCGATCATACGAATCCATGGTATATTCTATACCATGATTTAAAAGAATATATTCTATATTCTTTTAAATCCATCTTCTTAAAACATAATATGTAAAACTAAAATGTCTAAATTTTACATGTATAGTACAGTGAGTTGTGGATATCCATACCTGTGTCAGCACTGACACAACCAAGATACAGAACATTTCCATCACCCATGAATTCCTTCTGTTCTCCTTCCCATGTCTCCCCTGCTCCTCCAACCCCTGGTCCTAGGCAAGCACCAAGTTTTATTGCTATAGATTAAACTTGATTTTCCCATTTTTTCCCCCAGTAAGTAGAAGCATGCAGTCTGTGTTCTTCTGTGTTTGAATTCTTTTGTTCATCCACCATAATGGGTTTTTTTTCAGCATAATGTTTTTGAGATTCACTAATTTTACTGCTGAGTTATTTTGTGGAATGGGTGTGTCATGATTGTTGATCATTCTCTGTTGATGTGTATTGAATTGTTTCCAGTTTGTGACTTTTGGAAGTAAAGCTGCTATGTTCTTATCACATACAAGACTTCATGTGGACATATGTTTTTATTTTTCTAGAATAAGAACCTAGGAGTTGTATTACTAGGTCATATGGTAAGAGCATGTTTCTTTAACTTTAAAGAAACTGCCAAATTGTTTCCTAAAGTGACTGTACCTCCAGCAATGTGTGAAATACTCAGCTACTTCCATATCCTTGTCAACACTTGATATTCTTTTTTAATTTTAGCCATCCTAATGCATATAGAAGCAGTATCTCATTGCAGCTTAATTTGCATTTCCCTAATGAGTAATGACATTTGGCATTTTGTAAGGTGCTTCTCTGCTATTTGTATGTATTATTTGAAGAAGTGTCTTTCAGGTCCTTTGTTAGTCTTTTGTAATGCCTTATTATTTTTAAATAATTATAGACTCATGGTAAATTAGACAAAAGTACAAAGGGACACATATATCTTCACCTAACTTTCTGAAGATGACATATTATATATTGTAGTGCAGTATCAAAACTAGGACATTTTCATTGATGTTACTATTAACAGACTTCATTCAGTTTTCACCTTTGACAGAATCAGGATTCATTTTGTATATGTGGGTGTTTGTAAGTGTGTATATTGTTCCATGTAATTTTATCCCATGCATTAATCTGTGTGCCCTCCATAAGATACCAAAGTATTCTGTTACCAAAAAAGAACTCCTCCTTATTGTATTACTCATCCCACGTTGTCCTTTGACCCTGTTCTTCTAGCAACCAGTAATCTTTTCTCTCTATATATAGTTTTATTGTTTTGAGAATACTATGAAAATGGAATTATGTAATATATAGCCTTTTGAGAATGGATTTTTACTTAGCCCAGTTCCCTTGAGATTCACTCAAGTTTTGTCTATGAAGAGCTCTTCTCTATTGCTGACAATGTGCCACAATTGTAACCTTCTTCCATTGAAGGACATTTGGGGTGTTTCTAGAGCTTGGCTGTTTATAAAGCGGATGTGAACATACATGGGTGGGTTGTTGAGGGAATGTAGGTTTTCATTTATTTTGGAAAAATGCCCAACAGTATGACAGCTGGGTTATATGCTAAGTGTGTGTTTGACATCATATGAAATTGCCAAACTATTTTTCAGAATAGCTGTACCAGTTTACCTTCCCATGAGAAATTTAGAAGAAATTCAGTTTCTCTACATTCTTGCCAGTATTTGGTATTGTCACTTAAAAAATTTAGCTACTTTAAAGGTATGTGGCAATATTACTTGTATTCTTTTTTTTTTAAAGAGAGAGAGACAGAGAGAGAAATTTTTAATATTTATTTTTTTAGTTTTCAGTGGACACAACATCTTTATTTTATTTTTATATGGTGCTGAGGATCGAACCCAGCGTCCCGCGCATGGCAGGCAAGCGCACTACCACTTGAGCCACATCCCCAGCCCCAATTGCTTATATTCTTAATTGCGATGTTTTTCTTCATATTGACTTGTAAGGGTTCTTTACACATCCTGAATATAGACCATTTATGAGATATATGCTTTTCAAACACTTCCCCCAGTTAGTGGATTCCCTCTTTTCTTAACATCTCTTAAAGAGCAGATATTTATAATTTTGATAAAACCCATTTCATCAATTTTAAAATTATCTTTTTCTTTTGTGATCTTTGTGGCATATCTAAGAATATTTGCTTAACCAAAGGTAAAACAATATTCTATTTTTACTTAGAGTCATAAGTTTGCTTTTATCTATAGCCTATGATCCATTTTGAGTTATATTTTAAAATTTATTTATTTATTTTAGTTAGGTATATATGACAGCAGAATGCATTTGGATTCATTGTACACAATTGTGGCACAACTTTTCATTTCTCTGATTGTACACGATGTAGCGTCACACCATATGTGCAGTTATACATGTACCCAGGGTAATGATGTCTACATCATTCTACCTTCTTTCCTGACCCCATGCCCCCACCTCATCTCTCCTTCCCCTTCGTCCAATCAAAGTTCCTCCATTTTTCCCATTACTTCCCCCATATGGATCAGCATCCACTTATCAGAAAGAACATTCATTCAGCCTTTGGTTTTTTGGGATTGGCTTACTTCACTTAGCATGATAATCTCTAACTCCATCTATTTACCTGCAAATGTCATACTTTTATTCTCTTTTAATGCTGAGTAATATTCCATTGTGTATACATACCACAGTTTCTTTATCTATTCATCAATTGAAGGGCATCTTTGTTGGTTCCACAGTTTAGCTATTGTGAATTGAGCTGCTATAAACATTGATGTGGCTATGCTACTATAGTATGCTAATTTTAAGTTCTTTGGGTATAGACTGAGGAGTGGGATAGCTGGGTCAATTGGTGATTCCATTCCAAGTTTTTTAAGGAATCTCCATATTGCTTTCCAGATTGGTTGCACCAATTTGCCATTCCACCAGCAATGAATGAGTGTGCCTTTTCCTCTACATCCTCGCCAAACTTACTGTTTTCTGTATTCTTAATAACTGCCATTCTGACTGGCATGAGAACAACTGAGAAAAATCTTAGAGTAGTTTTGATTTGCATTTCTGTAATTAATAGAGACGTTGAACATTTTTTCATATATTTGTTGATCGATTATATATCTTCTTCTGAGAAGTGTCTGTTCATCTCCTTAGACCATTTTTTGATTGGGTTGTTTGTGTTTTTGGTGTTAAGTTCTTTGAGTTCTTTATATATCCTGGAGATTAGTGCTCTATCTGACATGCATATGGCAAAAATTTGCTCCCAAAATGTGTGGTCTCTCTTCACCTCATTGATTGTTTCTTTTGCTGAGAAGAAGCATTTTAGTTTGAATCCATTCCATTTATTGATCCTGGGTTTTATTTCTTGTGCTTTAGGAATCTTGTTAAGGAAGTCAGGGCCTAATCTGACATGATGAAGATCTGGGCCTACTTTTTCTTCTATTTGGCACAGGGTCTCTGGTCTAATTCCTAGGTCCTTGATCCACTTTGAGTTGAGTTTTGTGCATGGTGAGAGATAGGGGTTTAATTTCATTTTGCTGCATATGGATTTCTGGTTTTCCCAGCACCATTTGTTGAAGAGGCTATCTTTTTTTCCAATATATGTTTTTGGCTCCTTTGTCTAGTATTGAAGCCAGAATTAAAAATAGGTATTCAGTGTAGATAGATAAATGGAGCCAAGTTGAGAAAAACAGACCAAACTGGTTTGGGTCCAAAAGGTTGAAGACTCCACTGTGGGAGATTGAAAAGTTAATGTCCCCAAAAGCCTGGCATATTGAGCAGACAGGGAACTGCTAATTAATTCATCCCGGGCCCCCCTTTCTGCCTGGATCACACCTCCCCAGCCCCTTCAGCCCACCTGTTTACCACCTTTTGGCTTTCCCATGGGAATCTCTTAGTCACATATATGGGATGAAGGGAAATGAACAAGATAAGGAGGAATAATGTAGAAGAATAAAGAAAACTTTAGATGTATAAAAGAGATGGGACTTCCTCATCCCACAGATTCCACCTTTTGGGTCCTCTTCTTCCTCTGGAAGGAGTCCGTTCAACTATCCTTTAAATAAAGCTTCTCACTTTCTACTCTACACTTGCCTTGGCGTGCTTCTCTGGTGTTATACTTCAGCATTTGGGGAAGTAGGACTCATCAATATAACTGGTAACTGTCAGTATCAGTATGAGATAACTGTATTTATTTGGGTTTGTCTCTGTGTCTTCTATTCTGTACCATTGGTGTACATGTCTATTTTTGTGCCATTACCATGCCATTTTTGTTACTATAGCTTGGTAGTATGGTTTAAGGTCTGGTATTGTGATACCTCCTGCTTCACTCTTATTGTTAAGGATTGCTTTGGCTATTCTGGGTCTCTTATTTTTCCAAATAAATTTCATGGTTGATTTTTCTATTTCTACAAGGAATGACGTCCGGGGTTTAATTGGAATCACACTGAATCTGTTTAGCACTTTGGGTAGTATGGCCATTTTGACAATATTAATTTTGCCCATCCAAGAGCATGGGAGATTTTTCCATCTTCTAATATTTTCTTCCCTCATGGCAGAAATATGGAACGTTTCATGAATTTGTGTGTCATCCTTGCACAGGGGCTATGCTAATCTCTGTATCGTTCCAATTTTAGTATATGTGCTGAGGAAGTGAGCACCATTTGAAGTTATTTTTTTTTACAGGTCCTGTAGAGTAAAGGTTGAGGGTGGTATATTTTCCATGTATCCACATCCAATTGTTCCAATGCCATGTGGAAAAAATATCTTTTCTGCATAGAGTCATCTTGGGAACTTTGTCAAAATTAACTGGTTTATATATGAGTAGGTTGATTTTTGGACTTCACACTCTTCCTTTGATCTGTATGTCTATTCTTATGCCAATACTACAGCATCTTCAGTACTCTAGTTTTGTAGTATGTCCCAATATCATATAACATTAAATTACAATTTTGTTTTGTTTTCCCAAACAGTATTCGCCTTTCTAGTTTCTCTGCATTTCTATACAAATCAGTTAAAATTTGGATTCGAATTATACTGAATCTGCAGATCAATTTGGGGAGATTTGCCAACAGTATCATGTTTTCCAAACTGTGAACATGACATATTTCTACATTTATTTAGATTTGCTTTAATTTTTCTGAATATCATTTTGTAGTCTTTGCATGAGTCTTTCACAATCTTTGTGAGATAAATTCTTAAGTATTTCACATATTTAATGCTATTATAAATATTATTTTTAAATTTCAAGTTCCACATTTGTTATTACTTGTACATAGCAATTGACACATACATTTTGTGATATCACTAAACTTACTTAATTTTTTTTGGCAAACTTATTTAGATTTTCCATATAGGCAATCATGTTATTTATTAAAAGACAGTTTCTTTACTCTTCTTTTTGTGTGATTTTGTTTCTTTTGCTTTTCAGGTTATTAGGTCAGGATCTCCAGCACACGTTCAAGTAGGAGAGTTGACAGCACATGTCAATGTCTTTTTCCAGACCTATTGTTGAATTCAGATTGCTATTTCTTTATGAAAGAATTTTACATTTATGTTCAAAACCAATACTTTTGGTTTTGGTTTCAGGGTAATACTTGCCTTAAAAGATGAGTTGAGAACTGTTCCCTCCTATATGTTCTGAATGACCTTAGATAGGATGGGTACTATTACCTCACTAGTGAAGCCCCCAGGGCTTGGCATTTTCTCTGTGGAAAGATTTTTAATTATAATTAATTTCTCTAATAGAGTTATGCCTATTCAGATTTTTCTGTTTCTTCTTATACTAGTTTTAGTAGTACAAGTTTTTCAAGGAATTTGTCTATATTATCTAAGTTCTTTATTGCTCAATGTTTTGTGAAATTCTCTCATATTATCTTTTTAATGTATGTAGGGCTGTGGTGATATTCCTGGTTTTCTTTCTGATACTACTGTATGTGTTCTCTCTTTCTTCTTTCAAGAACCTAGCAGGAGTTTCATAAATTTTATTATTATTTTTCAAATAGGCATTTTTTCCTAATTTGTTGTTATTTCATTGATTTTTCCATTGTTTTTTTGTCTTTAGTATATCTTTCCTTTTGTGTGTGTGTGGTTTTCATTGTTCTTTTTATTAGATGGGAGGCAAAAACTTTATCTTGGATTTTTTTATGTTTTATAAATTTAAAGCTATGGGTTTCCCTCTAAGCACACAATCCATTCAATTACTCAGTCCTTCCAATTTCTATTTCTTAAGTAGATTTCAAGTGTGTTGGCATATCTCCAGCTCCATCATTACCATCCTAGAAAAATAAACAAACAAACAAACAAAATTACTCATAGATCTCCCTCTTGTGGTGACTGAGGGATTTTGTGAATGCTTTATTTTGACACATGACCTGATGGTCATTGATGAAGGGAAAGGAAAATGATGGAAGAGGCTGATTAGTTTTTAACTATCTTGATCCAGAATTAACAATGGTTATTTTTCTCACTATGCCTTGGCCTAAACTAATCACCAGGTCCCAATCTAACTGCAAAGGAGTATGGTAAGTGTGAGAGAAGATGTATTTGTTGAGTCCCAGAACTCATTAATACAAACAGCCTTTTATAGATGGAACAACAATATCTTAGTTGGTGAGTATCTAGGCTCTTGTTTCTTTTTTCAAATAATGTTGCAATATAATTCCTTATGCACATAGGTATCTGGGAGGCTACAGGATGGTCATATAGATATTCTCTGTTTAAATCTGGAGGACAAAACTAGCACCAGTGAGTGTCTATATCAGGAGAAGAGATTGCCGCTTAGTATAAGGAAGAAAATTGTAATAATGCAAAGTACTGAAGGCCTAGATGAACAAGTGGGTTTTTTATGATGGAGTGTATTTCAGTGCGGGTGTGAGGATTTGATTCTCTCACAAAGAATAATATGCACAAATGGGAGAAAATTCAAAGATTTTATTATCTTTAGAACTTTATAAGATCAGTATATCTTGTTATGTCCTTGCAAAATGTGTTCTCTTAGCAACAAGAACAACTCAGAGTCAGGAGACATTAATTACTTTTGATAAGTTAATGAATAACCTTGTATAATTCTGTTACCTTAGATATAACCCAAATAATACAGATTTTTCTCTTCTAAGCCCTTTAAGTTCTCCAGAGATTTTTTTTCAACCCTCTGAGAAAGACAATATGTGATAAGATTTTTTTTCTCTCCTTCATTCAGTTCCAAGTATTATAGCATGAAGTGTGGGATTGAGTTCTTTGCTTATGAATTAGAGGAATGAAATCCACAGACACAAAGTTGAGAGCAAAGTAGCAGGACTTATTAGAGTAATAGAAAGAAATAGAGCAAAGATCCTAAAGGCAAGGGGTCCCAAGAGTGGCTATTTTCTAGGAGTTTATATGGATCTAGGGTTAAAGGAGCAAACCCCTGACCCAATCCTGGGTAAGGCACTCAGTGTTTCCAAGCTTTTCAAGGGTTCTTTGGACCAAACAGATTGCTGTGCCCCCTTTTTCTTTGCTTGGGTTCCAAGTATAAGACAGCAGTGTATTCTGCTTACACAGGAATCACCCTGACCTTGATGAGGCCTGACTTGTGTCTGTAGTTTCTCAGCCCTGCTGAATAGAAACCTGACCTTGAAGGAGTCCAACTTTCCTGCCCATTCATTTTAACCCTTTCTTCTGCCTCAGTATTTCTTATCATAAACAACAAAGCCTTTAAAAATAATTTGGGTTTACAATGCTTTAGATGCCATTAAACAGAAGTAACATCATAGACAAATGCTGGGGTAATCATTTCTTTGGAATTACTCCTTTATATATAGCCTCCAGAAATCAAGGATTGTGGTGGACTATGCAGTCATATTTGTACCAAAAGAATCCATTTGATTGAAACAGGAATGACCATCAAAATCAATGGGAAACTGTCTGTTGGTGTTGCTCAATGAAGTCAATTTGCTTTCTCAAGACTTTGCACTAAAGATGCAGAAATACAGTTAGATGGCAGAAGGAACTAGAAATGAGAGATCATATAAACCTGGATTTGAAAGTAATGTGAGACAAGGGAGCCATTTACAGACATCTGTCTAGGGCAATGTAACTAAAGAACTTGACTAAGGAAGTTGGTCTTTAGCAAGGACAGTGGAGCTTGATGTGGAAAGGAGCAGAAAGAGTGTCTGGAATCCCAGACAGAGACAGAGGAGCAGCTTCAGAGCTTGTTTATTTTATTTTATTTTATTTTTTGTTTCTTTTTTTTTTTTCCAACTCCAAGTCTCATGTGAAGGTGGAAATGAATTCCTTTTTATGGAGGTATGCACTATTCAATAAATTTGAAGTTCATGTTTGATTCCCTTTTTAAAGTTACCTTTTATTTTGAAATAATTTGAGATTTACATAAAAGTTGCCAACACAGTATAGAGAATTCCTCCATCTCCCTCATCCCATCCCTCCATTATGGATGTGCAAGTTTCCATGCAACTTTTGTCAAAACTAAGAAAGCAACATTGTATTAAGGAAATTCCACACTTTATCTGGATTCCACCAGTTTTTCTATTAATGTCCTTTTTCTGCTTCAGGATCCCAATCCAAGATCCACTACAGACATTATAGTTACTTGCCACTTTTTCATCTCTTTTGATCTGTGACAGTCTCAAGCTTTTCTTATTTTCATGACCTTGACCGTATTTTGTAGATTATCTCCCACAGATTATCAGATTATTTTGTTGGATGTTCTCATGATTAGACTGAGACTGAGTTTGGGAGAAGACCACAGAAGTAAAGTGCATTCTTCAGGATTAACGCATCTGATATCTATATAACATCACTGGTGACATGAACCTTTATCACCTGGATTATGTTTTTTTCTGAATCTCAATGTTAATCTCTCAAAGAATCCCCTCAAAAGTCTGGAGGATCAGGATAAGAAACAAAAACTAGGATCCATTTCCAAATATGTCCAGAAAAATGTGTTCTCCCAAAGCTGCCAGGATACATGCAAAACAAAGATTGTCTTTTTTAAACTTATCTCATATTTTAGCCTTTTTGATGTATCCCAGAATATTCTTAAAAAGAGAAAGGCTGCTCTTATTAACAGGATTGTATAAGATTCTTGCTGTGCGGTGGTGCGGAAGTCACAGAATGCCAAGCTCTGAACTGAGCACCACCTTGTAACAGGTTTCTCCACTATGAAGTTACTATTTTTCTCTTTTCCTATACTATTCTTTGGAAGTGAGTCACTAAGTATAGGACACTGTATTAATCAGGATTGCCCAGAGAAGCAGACAGACAGACACACACACACACACACACCATTTATTATAAGTAATCGGCTCACATGTTTATGGAGGCTGGTAACTCTCAAGATCTACAGGGTAGTGAGCAAAAAGGAGATGCAGGGAACCATGGTGAAGGCTGGCAGCTCAAGACCCGGGTACAGAGGACATTTCAGTTTGAGTCCAAAGGTAGGAAAAAACCAAAGTCATAGTGCAAGCAGGAAGAGCTCTCTCCTACTCCACAATGAGCTTTCTCCTACTCAGGGAAGCGTGGGTTTGCTGTTCTATTAGGCTTCCTCTGATTGGATGAGGCCCACCACATTAGGGAGAACAAGCTGTTTTACTCAGCGTACAGATTCAAATGTTGATCTCATACAAAAACATCCTCACAGAAACATCCAAAATAACATTTGAATAAACATCTAGACATCCAGTAGCCCAGCTGGCACGTAAAATTAATCATCACACCCATCCCAAGGTCAAGCTCTACCTTCTGGAGGGGAGAATCCACAAATGTTATTTGGAATTCTTCCATTAGAAAGATTTGTTTCTTTACCCCAATAAGTAGCTCTTTATCCTTCACAACCAAACAAATATATTCTAAAATAGGACCAAAAGTGACGAAGAGGATGAATATTCCTTCAGTATGATTTTATTTTATTTAATTTTTTTTTGGTACCAGGAATTAAATGTGGGGTTTCTTAACCACTAACTGACATCTCTGGCCCTTTTTATTTTTTATTCAGAGACAGGGTCTTGATGAGTTGCTTAGGGCCTTGCTAAATTGCTGATACTGGCTTTGAACTTGCAATCCTCTTGCCTTAGTCTCCTGAGATGCTGCCGATTTTAATTTAAATTGAAGCAACATGCTTTTGTCATGTCTCTTGGGATGGACTGTGGGTAAGCCAGGCCTCCCACTGTGGTACTTAGGTTCCCTCCAAAGCTTTGTAGGTTCACTGAGTGCCTACCAGGCGCCTGGATCATGCTTGTTCTTGAGAATATGATGTTCAGAAGATGTCTTTGCATTCAAAGAATTGATAAGCAAAGCCATAGTTAGGAAATGTGGGTTGAATCCCATTTCACTGCTTTCTCTGATCTTAGGCAGGTTTGTTAAAAATTCAGCCTCCTCATTTGTCCAACAGAATATAATAATAGTAAGAATAGAATGGCCTGTCCACAGGTTTTTATAGTAACTAAATAAAATAATGCTTGTGAAGTAGAAGGCAGTTTTCACATTGCTACATAAATCCTAGTTTTACTTTCAGTAACAACTTATTGATATAGGCAAGAATAGATGTTATTATCCCTAACATTTATAGCTCCAGAAATTAAAATCCAAAATGATTAAATTCCTTGTGTGACTCACACAGTCTGTTACAAGGTGGTGCTCAGTTCAGAGCTGGCATTCTGTGACTTCTGCACCACCACACAGCAAGAATCTTATACACTCCTGTTTATAAGAGCAGCCTTTCTCTTTTTAAGAATATTCTGGGACACATCAAAAAGGCTAAAATATGAGATTTTTTAAAAAAAGCTTTGTTTTGCTTGTATCCTGGCCGCTTTGGGAGAACACATTTTTCTGGACATATTTGGAAATGGATCCTAGTTTTTGTTTCTTATCCTGATCGTCCAGGCTTTTGTGGGGGACTCTTTGAGAGATTAACATTGAGATTCAGAAAAACATAATGTCATTTTGTTTTTCAAATCCTTAGGGTGTTGAGAGTTTTTGGTCTTATTTTCCAGCCTGCCCTTTCATTGTAGCTATTATTTTTGGATGTATAATATTCATAATTCATTTCTTTGAAGAAGAGGTTTCATTTAATGTCAATAAATATGCATGACTATTGGAAGGAAAAGAGAAAACATCCAAGCTGTGAGTGCTGGCAAGGATTATAGGGCTCGGTTTAGTAAAATAGCATGCAGGAATTATGTCATTGACCTCCTCTACAAAAACCCCATGATTGAGAAGAAAATGGGGATCGTCTTCTGCTGAAATTCATTAAGGAAACATTTTCAAAAGCATATTGGAAACAGATGATAAAATTAAAAGGACACAGTTTATTTTATTTGGAAAATCATATTCCCGTATGGGAGATCTAGGTAAACAAACTTCAGAATTTGGACTCTGTTCAAGATTCCCTGACTCTTTGGGTGGCTTAAAAATGATTTAAATTCACCCTCCTTGTGAATTAGAATAATGATAGTTCATGACCATGTACTTGGCACTCAGGTATAATTATATTAATGGCTGTGTTTATTGCGTGATTGCTATGTGTCAAACATATCCTTAGCACTTTTCAAGTGTGACTGTGTACTCTGATGAATGTGCTCCATTATTCTGTCTGTTTCATAGATGAGGGAATTGTGGTAGGAATTCTCAGTATATAATGATAATCTGTTTACTCATTGGTCTTTTCCTCTGAACCAGAATTTGTGACAGTAGGGATTGAATCCTCACAGTAACAGTTTCCCAATCTTAGCATAGACTCTGGATCATAGCAGGAAAATCCATAAACCTGATCTAAACTGTGCTCATGATATCTAAGATGAAAATGTGGAAAAAGATGAGACTATTTCAATTGTGTAGACAAAATCAAATAATGTAAAGGTGAGAGAGAAGACATGGCATATAAATAATTAGTATATAATTAAAGATTTTAACTAAAAGCAACATTATAAGCAATTACTATAAGAATTATTTAAGATGTTGATGGGTTAAAAAATGTGTATCCATTAATCCAAGTTCGTTAGGGTTGAAGCTTCAAACAGTGAATGAAGGAAAAAACGTGGTAAACAGAAGATGATATAAACTGCATCAAGATATTTTGTGCATGCATCCTATTGGAAACACAGCCTGCTCCTATGGCACATACTACTAATCAATAACAGAACTTCCTCGAGAGCATGGATCTGACCTGGAAATCCTCCTCAATTCAATGCTGCTGGTGCTCACAAACAACAATTAGAGTAAGCACAAGTTGAAAACTGTCACTCCTGGCTTATTGTAATGGACTCTTCAAGCCTAAATGTAGTAGAGAGGGATCATTGCATGAGGGGGGTGATAGTCTTAAAAATATATTTTATTGGAAATGTATTTTGAAATACACTTTTGTGGTAACTTTTTATTTTTATATAATTTTAATCTTACAGAAAAGTTGTGAATATTGCACAAAGAATATCTTTATGTACTTTGCTGAGATTCACCAGTGGTATACATTTGTCTCCATTTGCTTTTTTGTTTTGTCTATCCTTTATAACAATCTGTGTGCTTGCCTTTCTATTGCATACATATGTAGTTATTTTTCTGAAATATTTACTTTTTCCATCATGCTTTTTTACTCAAGGCCTTATTGTTATTAAAATTTAAAAATATATCTAGGGTAAAATTGAAAAATTGGGGATTTGAAATTTAGTCATGTTCTGTGCATAAATTATTTATTGATTTATGTTGCTGTTGAGTAGTAATATGCTATACAGACATTATAGTTTGTTTATTAGCTCTTTGATAAACATTGAAATTGCCATTTCAATTTTTGACAATAATGAATAGAGTTGCTATAAACACTCATATACAGCTTTTTAATTTTTTATTTGTTCTTTTTAGATATACATGACAATAGAGTGTATTTTGACATGTTATACATACGTGGAATATAACTTATTATAACTTATTCTAATAGAATCCCATTCTTGTGTTTGTACATGATGTGGAGTGTTACTGGTCGTGTATTCATATATGAACAAAGAAAAGTTCTGTCTGATTAATTTTACTGTCTTCCCTATTCCCATCCTCCCTCCCTTCCCTTCATTTCCTTTTGTCTAATCCAATGAACTTTTATTCTCCCCTCCCCTCCCCTTATCGTATGTTAGTATCCACATATCAGAGTGAACACTTGGCCTTTGCTTTATTTGGGACTGGCTTATTTCATTTAGCATGATAGTCTCCAGTTCTGTCCATTTACTGTCCATTTGCCATATTACATTCTTCTTTATGGCAAATAATATTCCATTGTGTGTGTGTGTGTGTATCTCACATTTTCTTTATCCATTTATCTGTTAAAGGGAACATAGGTTGGTTCCATAGCTTGGCTATGGGGAATTGAGCTGCTGTAAACACTGATGTGGCTGTGTCACTGTAGTATGCTGATTTTAATTTCTTTGAGTATAAACTGAGGAGTAGGTTTGCCGGGTCAAGTGGTGGTTTCATTCCAAATTTTCTGAGGAATCACTGTATCACATACAACTTTTTATATGACCGTAACTGTGTTTCTCCAGTATAAATAACTAGGGATGGGGTTATGGGATCATATGGTTAGCATATACTTAAATTTATAAAAAACTACTGAACTATGTCCCAAAGCAGATTTACCCTTTTACATAATCACTGGCATTATGAGAGTTCCAGTTGTTCTGCATCATTGCCAGCATTTGATATTGTCAGCTTTCAAAATAATTTCAGCCCTTCTAATAAGTGTATAGTAGTACACATTGTGGTTTTAATTTGTGTTTTCCAAACAGTGAGTGATGTTAAGCAATTTTTTTTTCATGTTTGTCATCTATATATTATCTTTTTTAAAAATTTTTTATTGTTGGTTGTTCAAAACATTACATAGTTCTTAATATATCATATTTCACACTTTGATTCAAGTGGGTTATGAACTCCCATTTTTACCCCATATACAGATTGCAGAATCACATCAGTTACACATCCATTGATTTACATATTGCCATACTAGTGTCTGTT
Organism: Marmota marmota marmota; assembly: GCF_001458135.2. Classification (NCBI taxonomy): domain Eukaryota; kingdom Metazoa; phylum Chordata; class Mammalia; order Rodentia; family Sciuridae; genus Marmota; species Marmota marmota. The sequence continues at coordinate 12,287,333 of NW_026000169.1, forward strand.
GTGTTCTGCTGCCTTTCCTATCCTCTACTATCCCCCCTGCCCTCCCCTCCCCTCCCCTCTTCTCTCTCTACCCCCTCTACTGTCATTCATTTGTCCCCCTTGTATTATTTTTCCCCTTTCCCCTCACAAATCCTTTACTTATATATAAATTGTATTGTTCATTTTCTTATTGATTATTAAGAGACTTTTTCAATATTTAAGCCCTTTTGGATATGTGATTTGCAAATATATTATCTTAGCTTAAGCTATTAATTTTGATGAAGTCCAATTTATCATTTTTTTTCTTTTATGGATTGTGCTTTTGGTGTTATATTTAAGAATGCTTTGCCAAATGCAAACTGTGAAGGTTTTGTCTTGTTTTCTTCTAAAAGTTTTATGATTCTAACTGTGAACCCATGAACCATTTTCAGTCAATTTTTGTATAACATGTAATTAGGTTAATATGCTTTTTATCTGAACATCAAATTATTTCAAAACTCCTAGCTGAGAAAACTGCCCTTGCTCCATTGAATTACTATATCTTTTGTTAAAAATAATTAGTCACATTTGTGTGGATCTGTTTTTGGATTTTTAAATTACTTTCCATTGATTTATGTATCTAAACATTACAGTTTTGTTTAAATGTGTATTGTGAATCATCCAAGTTTATTTTTCTTTTTAAATAATTGTTCTGGCTATTCTATCTCCTTTATATTCCCATAAATTTTTAGATTCATTTTATCTTTATCAACAAAAATTCTGCTGTGATTTAATTGGAATCTCATTAAGTCTGTAAACAAGCTTAAGGAGAAATGACATGTTAATTATACTGAGTCTTTCAACCCATAAATGTGGTTTGTCTTTCTAGGTCTCTAGGTCTTCTTTGATTTATTCATAAGCATGTCTACTCCTATCATTTCTCTTCTGTCTGGAAAACTTTGGTAATTTTTAAGAGCAGTTCTGATGCTGGTGTTTTCTCCCAGTTTTTCTTCATCTGAGAATGTCTTTATTTTTCCTACCTTCCTGAAGAATATTTTGAGTGGATATAGAATTCTGAGTTGAAAGCTATTTTCTTCCAGCAGTTTAAAAGTGTTTCACTACCTTTCTACTCATGTTTTCTGATGAGAAACATGAAATCTTGAGAACCATCATTCCCTTTTGTATCATGTATCATTTTTTTCTCTGTTTTCAGGATATTTCTTGTTGTCTTTGGCCTTCAATCATTTATGGTATTATCTGGGTGTAGATTTCTTTGAATTTATTCTCTTTGGGCGTTACTAAGCCTTTTGAAAATGCAAGTGTGTGTCTTTTGTAAACTTAGGGAATTTTTACCCGTTTATTTCTTCAAGTTTCTTTCCGTATAATTCTCCTTTCTCCCCTTGGAACCCCAGTGACACAAAAGTGAGACCTATAATATTGACCTGTAGGTCTTTTAGCCTCAAGTTTAAAAAAAATCTTTTAAAATCTTTATTGTTCTGATGGGATAAATTTATTGATCTATCTTCATTTAGTGAGTCATTTTGGATGTTATGTTATGAGACTCCAGGTCTTGACAAATCCTATGGAAAATTTTTTTGTTTGTTGATTCGGCAGGAGATTGACAAGTTAAGGTTTAGGTTACAAGTTGCTACTCCGCCTTCTGTTGATTATGGTTACAATGTCCTGTGTGTGACATTCAGTGACCAGTCTGGGACTTGGACTATGGTCCATCCTATAGATCAATTCTCAATGCCTTCTGTGTGTGATTTTCTCTGCCATACTCTCCTGACATGGTGTACCTGCTTCTTCTTGGGCCCAAAACAATGGAGCCAGAAGACCATGGACTGAATCTGTGAAATCATAGATCAAAATAAATCTTTCCTCCTCTAATTTTCTTGTCAGGTATTTGAGTCATAGTGATGAAAAGGTGAGTAACACAGGGTATGCTTTCTCCATCTTAATTGGAACCCAGAGAATGCTCTTTTGCTCTTAAACACTTTAGTATATATTTTTTAAGATGAAGAACTTTGTCTTACATAACCACACTAGTAATGATCAAAATCAAGAAACTTGACATTTTTAGAATACTATATGACTTGCAGTCCATTTGACCAATTGTTTCAGTAAGTCTCTTTGTAGTTATTCTTTTCCCTGCTCAAGATCCAATCAAGGGTATATACTGTGTGTAGTTGTCATGTCTGTTTAGTCTTTTTTCATATGGTGCAGTTCCTTAGCTTTACCTCTCTCTTTCATGACCTTGACATTTAAAAAGTATAGTATTTTTAAAAAGTATATTATTTTCTAGAAAATAATAATTTTTTTTAGAATATTCTTCCATTTGTGTCTAGTGTTTCCTAATGATTAGATTCAGGTTATGTATTTTTGGTAGGAATATCACATATGAAATGTTGTGGTCTTCTCAGGATTGTATAACACGGGGTACATGGTATCTGTTTGTCTATTACTAGGGATATTATCTTTGATCATTTTGCTGAAATGTTGCTTAACAGTTTTCTCTATTATTAAGTACTATTTTTCTGGTTTCTTAATGACTGAAGTTTGACTATTATGAGGAAAACCCTAGGCTATTGCTGTCCAATAGAATGCTTTGTTGGAATGTTCAGTTCTGCACTGTTCTTTAAGGTAGCCATTGGCACTTGTGGCTCTCAAACACTTGAAATGAGGCTACTGTGACTGAGGAAATTCAAGGGGTACAATTTGAATTGAAAAATTTTATAGAACACTCTGTTCCAACATTTCCTGAAGATTGAAAGGACAATGGATTAGTTTTTACCTTGGTTGCTCAAAATGCTCTGAGAAAAAAGAACTCCATGGTCAAGCCAGTTAGGGATGAATTCATAGGGCATACCTTGGGATGCACAGTACCATATGCTGCTATCATGGGATCTATACATCTTTGGTTTTTAATTTTGTCTAGTGCAAGGTATAGGTGAAATTATCACCCAATTGCTCTTAGTTTGTGTAAATGACTTACTAATCAGCACACACAACTTGTGGCAGTACTGGGATTTATACTTATATTAGTGAGCTGACCTTCAAAGTTGAGGTATTTGTGATACACCAGAAATAGTAATGGAGAAGCCAGGAGTGGGGGGCGCATGCCTGTAGTCCCAGTGGCTCACTAGGCTGAGGCAGGAGGATTGCAGGTTCAAAGCTAAGCAACTCAGTGAGATCCTGTCTCTAAATAAAATACAAAATGGGGCTGGGGATTTGGTTCAGTGCTTGAGTTCAATCTCCTGTACTGCCACACCGGCTGCCCCCCCAAAAGAAATAGTAATGGAGAAAAGAGTGCTGAAGTTCAGGTTGCCTCATGAGGCTTTGTCTAAGGTTGATAAATGCAAGAGTTCTTTGCAAACACGTTACTTAGACTGAGGATTCCTTTTTACCAATGCAATACCAGGAAGTGTTTAACATTCACAGAATGTGATTATTTCAGTCTTTCTAAAGGAATTAATATTAATGGTTCTTTTCAACTTATAGCATAGCTATCTGAAGGTGTGTCCCACCCCCACCCCTTCTTTCTCTCTTTTTTTTTTCTATTTGAATGGAAGAATTCCAAGCACAGAGTACTGTCTTATATCTTTACTCAAAGTCTTTCAGAGAAAGTATTTTCATACAAAAGGAAACTAAAAATCACACACACATTTAATTACTAAAGGGAATACAGGATGGTTAGAAAGTATAAAAGAAGATGGGGAGAGAAAGAAGAATAATTTGTAGAGACAAAGATGTCTTAAGCCAGAGACTATAGCCCACAGTTGGTTGAGGTGAATTAAAAGGAGAGTAAGCTAGGTTCTTTCTCACTTACAGCTTTAGACCTCTGGGAAGCTCTTTGATGAGCCAGGATTAGAGAAATTTCACTCCCATAACCATAACTATCATTTGACTGGCTTGCCCCAGTCACTGAGAGCTGTGTTGGAAGAATTCTCAAGGAAAGGAACTTCATCTGGTTGAGGAGTTCAGAATCCAGATAAGATCTTGAAAGTGGTCATTCATTGTTGTCTGAAGCTATAATTCTTGAAAGTAATTGAGTTTAAAAGAAGAAATTTAGGGGAAAATGATTTCATCCTCCATAAAAGCAGACTGTATTTTTTTAAAGGTACCCAGTGGAAGTTGTGACCCAGAAATGCCCTGGTGAGACTGTTTCCATGTGTTATTTGGCATATGTTCAGGAAAACCACAAGAGGAAAATTGGCTTTGAAATGCTTATATATTAAGATATCTGCTGTGATACTTTATAAAGATTCATTTCTTGCCAAATATAACATTCAGTTACCAAGTGGAAGTGTAAAAGTTCACATTTTCATGAAAACCTTAGCAATGAGTTTAACAGGGTCATTTGTTTCATTTTTTCCCACTCCTCTGTGCCTACTTAGTTTACCACTAGAGGGCATTGTTGGCAGTGCTATCAGGAGAAAGAGAACTAGAGCACTTTGCCAAACAAATTTTTTGAGATCTTTTTCAATTTTTATTTCAGCCAGTAAATAAAAGTGTAAATTTAATGCTACTTTATTTAAAGCTTTTCTCTTATATTTTTATGTACCTTAAATACCTAACTTCTAGACTTTTCTTAGTGCATTAATATAAGGCAAAAATCATTGTAAAACATGGTTCCAGTTTTCTCAGTAGATGCTAAACTAGAATCTGTCAATTTTTCCCCTTGTAATATTATATACTTTTGCACATCCTGTTTTGGAAAGTTATTGAGTACCTGGAGACTCATTATTTTGTGTTTCCCTAACAGTGAAACAATTTTATTTTCCAAATCATGTCTTTCCTGATATTTGTCAGAGGATTTCAGTGTGGCAAGGGACCTTTAGGTTATTCAGTTCAGCTATTTATAAAGATTTTTTTTTTTTTGCACACTGATGAAGAACTGTCTAAACCTAAGATAAGATAAGCTCTTTGCATTTTGGGACAACTACATTATTTATTGGAAAGTTCATGTGAAGGTAAGTTTGCCTCTTTGGTATTTATTGTATTAGACAAAATCTTTCAGTTGCAAACAATGGAAACCAAATCATGTTTATTCATGTGAAAAAAAAAAGAGGGTGGTGGTGGAACATATTGTGAGGAAACCGAGGTCTCATGGGCTATGGCTAACTAGACACTAGATATCTGTCAGGACTCAATCTCTTTCAGTTAGTTGCATTTGCTTCTCTCTCTTTATTCATTTCTCTTCACATATCAGTATTTTCTACATCTTGAATCCCTATGGCAAAATATGCCATTTGAATGAGTATAAATGACAAAAGGTCTTTTGTTGACTAAGTTATTCCAGCATTGTATAAAGCCAGCTACTTCTGGGTGGGGCAATATGTGATATGATCAGTGGTCCCCATGGTCTTGGGTCCACCTCAATATCACTGTCCCGGGTGATGTAGGCCTCCTGGTTGGATATTTTGTTATGTGGATTTCCAGGCCTGTGGATGAGGCATCTACATAAGCCCCTGATAATGTTGCTGTCTAAGGCTGTACAGGCAGGAAGAGAAAACACATACCTGGATATGTATTTGTCTTTTTCTTTCCCAGTTTGGAAGGATTCCATTCATTCAAACTTGCTAAATGGCTGGTTAATTTTGTGATGGAGTAGTGCCATATTGGGATTTCAATGTTGTTACCACAGAATGTTTACAGAAAATAGCACAATGTTAGTGGGGCATTGGCAAGTGGAGTCCATGCCATTGGGCTTGCTTGTAATCTCCATCTCTGCCACCCTGTTATATTCATGTGTCCATTACAGCTGTCATGGAACCCATGACAAAATATTGGCAAATGGGTCATTTTGCTTTCTTGGTTGTTGAGTGCTTATTCTGTGTAAGCTGCTTTCTGGTGGCTACCCACATGGAATACCTGAGCTTCATCTATCTATAGACCTATCTACAGGCCTCTTCCTCAGATTCCTGGGCTCTGTTCTTCTAGTTCCCTGAGCAGACAACTAAACCATTGGCCACTTTCTTGGAATTTATGTACATTCTCTTTTGAGTCATTTCTCTTTCTCCCCAAAGAGGATGATTGTTTTTAATCTCATAGCTCTAGCATAGGGAATATTTCCTCTTTACTATCTTTTCCTGAATATAGTTGTAATGAAGCCACCATATACTTTTGGCTTGCATTCACAATACTGAGCCAATCCATCTATAAACCAAACTTGGGCTTTTTACTTTTCTTTCATCTGGTCATAGGGGACCTTCCCACACTCCCACCTAAATATGTCCACAGGTGCAAGAGTGGGAGGCATTGGACAGCTGTGCTTGATTATATGGAGTTTTGGTTCCCATTTGCTCATGAAATCTCCGCATCTTCCATTTCTGTTTAGTCTCATCCCAGACATATCATTACTATCTCACAATGGGCTACCACTAACGGAGTTTTCTAACTTAGTGGATCTTACAGAATTCAATGCATGATAGACACTTCTAGATGGACTGGATTCCGTGGCCAATTGTTCTATCATTTCTAAAGTCCAAACACACCAAAAAGAAGAATTAGTATTCAAAGGAAATATAATTCTCTGCTGTTGGTGGCATGACTTTTCTCCAGAATTTCAGAGGCCTGAGTTGTGATTCATCTATTAGAGCTTTCTAAAAGACACCTCTAACACCATGGGGAGCTGTTGTATTATATGTCTCAAGTGACAGGGCTGATTTCCTTGTGGCTTGGCCCTGCTTTGGCCCCATTCACAGGTGGAAGCTCGGGCTGGGGTTGTGGCTCAGTGGTAGAGTGCTTGCCTAGCATGTGTGAGGCACTGAGTTTGATTCTCAGCACCACATATGAATCAATAAAGAAAATAAAGGTCCATCAACAACTAATATATATATATATATATTATGTATATTAATATATATATATAGTGGAAGCTTTCCATGTCACCTGATGTGTGGGCTGTAGAAATATTACTAGGCATGGGATATATTGCCTCCAGAGCTCACAGAAGCCAGCTTCTTGTGGGCTTCCTTCCTTGTGGTAGGAGATGGAAATGTAGGACATAATAATTTGTCTTTTACTTTGGTGGAGATATCCCTACATACCACTGACCTAGTGGATTTCATTAAAACTTCACTGAAATGGCTAGTTATGAGTCTTCATAGATTTTTATCTCCTTCCTCTGAAATGAATGTCTATGATAATAAGAAATACATATGTAGTCTTTATTTCTATACCTAACATAGAGCTTCTGAAACTCTTGGAATTTCCTGCATAATAAGAGTCATAGGAACCTTTTTTAAATCATTCATAAAAATTACTTTACAGACAAATCTGAGTTTATTTTATGAGACCCTTATCTATGGGACCCTGGATGTCTTCAGAATGGGGGTTGATTGCTAGAGGAACTAACCATATGAATAGAGAGTTGGGATGTTCATTTCTACCCCTTAACCTCTGGATGTGAGGGGAGCTGGAGACTGAGTAATCACAAATGGCCAATGATTTAATCAATCAAGCTTAAGTTGTTGGGTGTATGGGAGGCTCCCTGATGAAGTTAGTTTCCCTCTCTTGAGAAGAACATCACATAATCCCTTACCCCTCTCCCTCCTTGCTGAAGGGCGTCTAGCCCAAGAGTGCCAAATTCAAAAGTTTTCTCTACCAATCCCTGAGGGACACAGTATCCACTCACCATTCCTGAGTCACCCTGCGAATCAGCACCCGCCACATCGCCTACAGCAACCCTTCTTAAGCCTAAGCTTGCAAGCTCACGCTCTCTGCCCTCTTCCTCTCTGCCCTCTTCTGCTTCTTTCTCACGCTCTCTGCTCTTTCCCTTTCTCTCTGCCCTCCTCCTCTTCTTCCTCTCCTCTTTCTGCTCTCTTTCTTCCTCTTTGCTCTCTGTCTCTCCTTTTCTTCCCCTTTGGGCAGCCTCCCCCTCCACACACACAATCTCTTGGTTGGATCTGCTTCTCGGGTGAGTCACTCGCCTTTCATAAGTAATAGAACTTCCTTAGAAACTTCTAGTCAACAGGGGTTTGGAGAGCTTCTGAGGTGGTGAACACATTGGGGTACTGGGAGGTTGACATACCCAGAAGAGAGTATGGACACTACTTCCCTTCCCATCATCTTGCCCTAGGAATCTCTTTCGTCTGGCCATTCCTGGGTCATATTCTTTATAATAAATCAGCAATAGTAAGTGAACTGTTTCCCTAAATTTTAGAAGCCATTCTAGTAAATTATCAAACTGGAATGGGAAGTCATGGGAATCCTGTTTGTAGACAAATTGGACAGAAATGTGGGGAGTCTGGGGACCCAGTACTGTGTCTGGCACCTGAAGTAAGAACAGCCTTGTGGGACTAAGTCATTAAACTTGTGAATCTGATACTAATGTCAAATAGTTAGGACCAGAATTGAATTGAATTGTTGGACACTTGGTTGGTGTCTGGAGAGTTAGAGAAATCACTGGGATGAAGAAAGACTGCCACAACTTTGGTGTAGAAGTGAGTAAAAAATATCACAAAATGTCTTACCAAGACCTTCATCATACCAGCCTGAAAAGTAATTTTAATGAATGGCTAAAGAGGTTCCTATCACTCCTGTTATTCAGAAAGTTCCAAGATTTTTAGAAGCTCTGTGTCATCCAAAATAAGCATGATGTCACATGTGTGATATTCTGTGGGATGTACATGTGCTCCACATCTTTTTGAACTATATTGTAACCAAGGGCAGGAGAATATTGTGACCAAAGGCAAATATACAAACAAATATTATTGTCTGTGAAAACAAAATATTCTTTTCTACTAGGTATGAAAAAGAATGCATTTGCCAAATCAATGACCACCTTACACATATCAGAAGATTTTTGACCTTTTTAGCGTAGCAGCTGTGATTCAGGTACTATTGGTCAAGCCTGCACAAATCTGCAGTCATTCTCAAGATCTGTTTAGTTTCTTTGAGTCAGACTGAACTAATCAAATGGACAGGAAACATTCAAATCTTTGATGGTAGCCTGGCCTTAATTTAATTATTCTTCTAGGGACACACTATGGTTTTTGATTTACTGTTTTGCCAGGGATGAAGAAGGCAATTTCAGATATTTCCATTATAAAATTTCCCACAATAATAGCTCTTCTCCCACACACAAGAAACCCAACATAAGAATTAGTCCAACTGTGAAGTCTGTAAATTCCAATGATGCACTTGTGAATTGTAGAAAAGATCACTTGCCAGGACTGCAGGCCCGGTGTCTCAACTGTGAACCTGATTTTAGGTAGGTTCAATTTGCTACTGATCCTCTATAGACTCTCATTAACAAGGGAAGCTGTGATGAAATCTAAAGATACATTGTTAACTCAGGCCTTTGAAATGTTTGTTATTGCCCTTCCCTCATGTTACAGTCACTTGAGTAAGATGGTCATATATCTGTTTTTGAAGACCTTGGGCTCAGAACAATGGAATTAGCTGGCTATGGTCTGAGACCTCTGAAACTGAGCCCCAAATAAACTTTTCCTCCCCTAAGTTGTTCTCATCAGGTATTTTGGTCATAGCCCTGCAAAAGCTGACTAAAATATAAATTGGTATCAGAAGTGGGGCTATTACTGTGACTGACCTGGTGCCGTGTGGTTGAGAAGAATTTTGAGCTGGTTTGAAAGAGGGATTTTGAATATTTAGAGAGATACAAGTTGGAAAAGCTTAATATTGTAAGTGGAGCTTAATGGGTGATTCTGATTCAGACAACCAGAATGCTGATATGCAGACCATGCTCATGAGATTTCAGAGGGAAATGAGGACTCTATTAGGAACTGGACTACAGGCCACCCATTATATTCTGGCAAAAAAAATTGTATACATTTTCCCACGGCCTAAGATTCTGTGCAAGGCTGAATTTAAATGTGATGGACTAATTAATCTGGTGGAGGAAATTTCAAGGCAGCACAGCATTCAGTCAAAGGTATGGATATTGCTGGCAGCATTTAGGCAGCTTTACTCTGAGAGTTGAGAGCAGAAAGCAGAGCTAAAGGATAAAAAAAAAAACAACTTGCAATTTGGCCAAAGAAGTGCTTATAAAGCTGGGACCAAGAAAGGTGTGCTTGTTGAAATGATTATAGCCCCTTACACAGAGACAATAGGAAAGATGTCTCCTGGGTGTCTCAGGATTTGCAAGACGGTACCCACCTTAGGCTTAAGGGTGAAGAAGAGAAAAATTCCTTTGAGAAGAGATAATCAGGGTACCCTGTGTGCACAAAAGGGCCTTTAAATTTGTATCATCATACTGAAACATGCAGGCACTCAGAAGCTACTGCAAGTTTTGCTTCCAGGGGTCCCAAGTATTATGTGACCTGGCAGAAGACCTTGGCATCATCCAAATGGTGCTGGTTATACAAGAATATAAAATACTAAAGGAGTCATGGAGGCTTCCACCAAGATTTTATAGGAAAGCCTTGGAGGTCAGGCAAAGAGTAGCAGAGTCAAAAGCCCTGTGGGCTACCTCTAAGAAGACAAAGCATAAAGCTATACAGGTGAATCCAAAGTTGGAATGGAGACCCTGAGAATTAGGAGATGCAGTATCATGACTGACTGCCAAGGAAAGCTGCTGGCTGTGAAGAGCCAGGCTGAAAGAGAGCCCATGTATGCTGCAAGGCCAAGAGGAGGGGACTGCTCAAGTCCTTTGGAGACTACATCTCTCCACCATGTGTCTAAGATGCAATGCCCAGAGTTAAGGAACCTGGATGGGTTTCGGTTTTGTTTTGCCTCCATTCCTTATTTCTTTGCCCCTATTCCTCCATGTTTACTAGATGCCACTGTATATTGGATATATGTACTTGAAATAAAAACCTTCCATGATAAGCAAAAGTTAAAAGAATTTATAGCAAGAAAGCCTGAACTACAGAACATTCTTGGCAAGATATTCCATGAGGAGTAGATGAAAAACAACAATGAAAATCTGCAAATCTACACTAAAGGAAAGGTCAATTAAATGAGAAACCAAGTCAAGGTAAAAACCAAAAATAAACCAAAATGACTGGGAATACAAACCATGTCTCAATAATAACCCTGAATGTCAATGGCCTAAACTCATCAATTAAAAAACATAGACTGGCAAATTGGATTAAAAACAAAGAATACCCAACAATATGCTGCCTTCACGATACTCATCTCACAGGAAAAGACATTCACAGACTGAAGGTAAAAGGATGGGAAAAAAACACGTATCACTCATATGGATTGTGTAAACAATCAGGGTTTCCATCCTCATATCAGATAAAGTGGACTTCAAATCAAAGTTAGTGAAAAGAGATAAAGAAGGTCATTTCATACTACTTAAGGGAATCATATATCAACCAGACATAACAATAATAAATATCTATGCCCCAAACAATGGGCCATCTATGTATGTCAAACAAACCCTTCTCAAATACAAGAAGAAAAGACCATAATATGATAATACTAGATGATTTTAATGCACCTCTCTCACTACTGGATAGAACTTCCAAAAAAAAAAAAAAACTAAACAAAGACGCTATAGAACTCAATAATACACTCAATAATTTAGACTTAACAGATATATAGAATATTCCATCCATCAATGAGCAAATATACTTCTTAGAAGCACATGGATCCTTCTCCAAAATAGACCATATGTTATGCCACAAAGTAAGTCTTAGAAAATACAAAAAATAGAGATACTATCCTGCATCTATCTGACTATAGTGGAATGACATTAGAAATCAATGATAAAAATTAAAAATAGAAGCTACTCCAACACCTGGAGACTAAACGATATGCTATTGAATGATGCATGAATAACAGAAGACATCAGGGAGGAGATTAAAAAAAAATTCTTAGGGGTAAGTGACAACTCTGATACAACTTATCAAAATCTCTGGGACACTCTGAAGGCAGTGTTAAGAGGAAATTTCATTGCACTAAGCTATTTATTAAAAGAATGAAAAGTCAACAAATAAATGACCTGACATTACATCTCAAAGCCCTAGAAAAAGAACAAACCCACTCCACAAGTAGTAGAAGATAGGAAATAATTAAAATCAGGGTATAAATCAATAAAATTGAAACAAAAGAAACAATTTTAAAAATTGACAAAACAAAAAGCTGTTTTTTTGAAAAAAAATAAATAAAATTGACAAACCCTTAGCTACCCTAATAAAAATAAGGAGAGAGAAAACCTATCATTACCCTAGGTACATATATGACTACACATGTGGTATGACTCTACATCATGTATATCCAGAGAATTGAAAAGTTGTACTCCATTTGTGTACAATGAATGGAAATGCATTCTGCTATCATGTACAACTAATTAGTACAAATATAAAAAATAGAATTTAAAAAATAATAAGTCTATGTATGGGGAAAAATGACTAGTCAGATATTTACTCTAGCATACACTAACAGCTAAGCCTAAGGGGTATTGTAAGGGTAAAAGAAATTGAAGTTAAAGTGTAAAAGTTAAAGTATAAAAGACTGGGCATTGTAAAGTTTCTAAGCTGCAAGGCCTGAGTTAAAATGTAAAGGACCAGGTATTGTTAAGTTCCTATGCTACATGTAAAACCTGAAATTCCTGTAGCTGTTAAGACAATACTTGAACTGCCCAGTAAATATTCCCCCTGACCGCCTGGTTGTTTAATAACTTAGGGCCCTGTGCGATCTTGCACGTAGGCATTGCAGGGCCTAAAGCAATCAGTTTGAATGTGTACCCCGCTTAGGAGTGACCAATCACCCCCGCCCAACCTGTTCCCGCCAATGAATGAACTAATCATGTTTAGGAGTTGTTGTTTGATTTTCCCACGGTGTATGATGATTTGTTAAGGGAGACTGTGATTGTATGTAAAGTCCCCACCCTCCCCAAAAAGTGTACTTAAGCATTGCTCAACCCCTGCTCTAGGCTCTGGGCTGATCTCCTTTCTTGAGTGAGCACGGAGCCCCAGCATGCTGGAATCTCAATAAACCCCACTTGCTTTTGCATGAGCCGGTCTCTTGGTGGTCTCTTCCTCTGACGCTTCGCTGGACCCTTACAGGTATATAATTTCCCCAACTTGTACTATAGAAAGGGCTAATGTAACAGATTTTCTGATTTAAAAAATTCAGATGAAATATAAAATAATAAATTCAGAAATTGTAAAAAAAAATCATAATTCCATTTGGGGTCATTTTCCTTTAATCCAAAGAACTTCTTTTAGCATTTTTGTAATTCATGTGTACTGGTGATAAATTCTTTTGTCTATGCTATACTTGAGACTGTTTTATTTCACATTTTCTGAAAAATATTTTCACTAGCGAAAGAATTCTAGGCTGGCAGTTTTCCTTTAACTTTTTCCCAGTACATTCAAGTTGTCATTACATTGTTCTTTGTCTTCTATCATTCTTACAATTGTTTCCTGGAGGATAATATATCTTTTCTTCTCTAGCTACCTTAAAGATTATCTTTTATTTTTAGCTTCAAGTGGTTAACAATATTCTTAGGAGGGTCCCCCCCCTTATTCTTTATATTTCTTCTTTTTGGGGTTCACTGAGATTTTTGAATATACTGGTTATATCTTTTATCTCTCTTGAAAAACTCATAGTCAGCATCTCTTCAAATACTGTTTTTTTTCCTCATTACTTCTCTCCTATTTCTCTAGAACTCAAATTACAAATATGTTAAATCATTTGACAGAGTCTTATCTTTTTCTCTTCTTTTTTCTTAAGATTCCCATTTCTGTATGTGTTTCAGTTCAAATAATTTATTTTGAGCTGTCTTTGAATTGACTGTTTTAGTTCAAATAATTTATTTTGAGCTGTCTTTGAATTCACTAACTCATTCCAGGATATCTTAATTTCATATACTGTGTAGTTCTAAAAATTTCATTTGATTCTCTTTATGGATTCCATTCCTCTGCTTCAGTTCTTCACATTTTCTTCCATTTTGTTCATATTTTTATATATTTTATTTAGTATATTTATAATAGTTATTTTATCAAGTCTGTAAATTCCAACTTCTGGGTCATCTATAGGTCTGCTTCTACTATTTTGTTGATTAAAAGTCACATTTACCTACTTCATTTCATGCTTCATTTCCACATTTACCTACTTCCTTGTTCTTTTTAAAATTATCTATTTAAAAAATATGCTAAGTATTGTGTAAAAGACCTATAGGTAAGAAAATAGGGTAGGGAAGATTTTCCTTCTTCCAGAAGGGAAGGTTGAGGGATAATAACTTCTGTTCTATTGGAAATTGAGGTGGGATGGAGAATGGGATACAGTTTCAGATTGCTTTGCTTCCCATCTGGTTCCTAATATATTGAGGATGAGATTGGTCTTGTATTATTGCAGCTATTTCTTTTTTTCTGACTCTGGGATGAAATCACTATAAACCATGGAGATCTCCTTCTACCTGGCCAACCTCATACAAAGCTGCACCTACTGTCCAGAACTTATCAACAGTCTTCACGGTGAAGACTGGTGGGAAGACAGGTTATGCTTCTGGAGGATCCTCTGAATTCCATTATATCAGTTATGCTTGTGTGGCTATGACAACTCTCCTTCCCCTCTCCCAAGCTGAGCTGAATCATTTGCCCATTCCATTCTCAGAAAATGCCCCCAAAGAGGAGGAAGAGAAAAAGTCTTTCCTATCTTGATTTTAAGTTCGTTAGATTTTCTGTCCATGGAAGAAAATTTTAGCTTACCCATTTTTTTTACCCTACTTGTTACAGTCTGTCACAGCTTTTTATCTCATAACCTAAAATGTAACTCACCTAGTTATCTGTAATTATTATGAGAATCATGCAAATTGTATGTTATCTTCTTTATTTTACAGATTGAGAGGACTACTTGCCTCATGTCATCCCACTGGTAAGTAACTGAGTTTTGGTGCAGGGTTAACTCTCCATGATTCCAGACTGCATGACCATCTCGCTCCCCAAATGCCCCTCTTTACTCTTTCCATTATAAATGTGCAGCTGTAAGGTGATTCAGGAAGAAAAAGAGATGTTTTGTGGTCATATCAATCCAAGAAATATTGTAGGCTATTTTCCCCTCTTTAAGATTCATAATATCTATCAACATGTTAAAAGTCCAATAGTAAAGAACTTATTTATTAGCCCTCAGGACTTTCCCCCACCTCAGCAAATATAATCTATTAACACTGCATAGAACTAGAGTTATGTGGAGTTCGTTTTGTATAAAACAGCTCTACATTATTCTGTCCCCCAGATTCTGCTGGTTATGTCATCTCAAAAGGTCATTTCTGCATTATTTAATAATAATTCTCTAAAGAAGTTGACAAAGGACTACAGTGCTGAATTTTATTAATTGCATATTTCCTATGGAATAAACATATATTTTACTAAATATTTAGAATAAATCTGCTTACCAAAAAAGAAAGAAAAATGAAAGAAATGTAAATTTAAAGGAGAATGAACAGTTAGCATAATGTTATTTGTATTTCAAAATTTTTTTTACCAGA
This sequence comes from Marmota marmota marmota, assembly GCF_001458135.2. Lineage (NCBI taxonomy): Eukaryota > Metazoa > Chordata > Mammalia > Rodentia > Sciuridae > Marmota > Marmota marmota. The sequence continues at coordinate 12,302,700 of NW_026000169.1, forward strand.
ATTATGAAATTATTTGCTCTACCCATACCAGTAATGAATTACTTTGTGGCATATAAAAGTACTACCTACAGTGAATATCAAAATGACAAGGAAGCTCAACAATTGAGAAACTTTGTAGGGCAGCTACATTGGGCATCGATGTACTTCATTGATGTTTTTACCTGGATTTCACTGTCAAGGTTAAAATAAAGCCTATATAATATGTATATGTTACAGTATGTTCATTTGGTTAAGACTCATGAACTAACACTCAAACTGCTCTCCACTGAATCTTCTGAAATTTCGACCAAATTCCAGAGTAAATAGATATCCATGTTCCTCTTTGAGACAGGAGTGTTTTGTGTGGTTTGAAAGCATCATGTCCACAATCTCTTGAGTGGTAATGTTCAGTGAACTGAGCACAAGGTACCAAGGAGTTCCTGTGTCCCAGAACATGAAGAGATGCTTCTCCATATTGAATACCAAATGGTTACTTGATAACATGTGACTACCCTTGAGCAAGAAGCCTCATTACTTATTTCTTCCCAACATGACAAAAATAAATGCTGACCAGCAGTTCCTGTTAGAGGGAAATAACCAAAATAACTCCTACTCAGAAACATAGTCACCCTTTGCAAACTCACATTCAATTTCATCAGTTATCAGCTCTCGGCCAATCTTATTTCATCTGTACTGTCTCTGACTTCCCGTCATCCCTAAACCCTCCACCCACAGCTGGATCATTTTAAGGCAAGTTCTGAATATCACTTCAGAATGATCTTCTATGGATTTTTAAATTACCACCCCCATACAAACTTTCAAAAACAAACCTGTTATCTTGGAAACATTTTAGGTTTACAGAAAAATAAAGATATCTCTATAGAGGAAGGGTTGTAAATATTCAAAACCTGTTTCCCTTAAGAAGTGAAAGAAGTTAGAGTCTAAATTTCCAGGAAATGGAAAAATTTTGTTTATATGTACAGTTCATATAGTGTAGAAGGTTCTGCGTGCAAGGGGGTCTGAGGTGTTTGGTTTGTAAGTGCCAAGAGGAACTAATGTTTAATTATACTCATTCTATACAAGATAATCTGAATTAATCTTGACAAACTGAGGATGATGACTTGTAATGGTGGCATTTCATTTTACTTCAATGCTCCAGCAGTATGACTTAAATGTGAGAGCTGAATTGACAGCCATGAGCACGGGAGATGATATACTTCAACTTTCCAAGAAGAGTGATTCTCCTGTTGAATCATTGCTAGGCAGCGACAAGGCTAGACAGAATCCACGTCTTTGAACTGTGGACTCAGTGTTCTCCACACCAAACACTGAAGTCATCCTGTTTTTTGGGGGTCCTTCAGCATCAAGTCAGCAGACACAAAAGCTCCATTCATTTGACAGTCTGTGGAGACACAGGATTTCCTATTTAAGAGAGAGGGAAAGTATTGATTCATGGAAAGAATTCTGCATCCTTTGGTTAGAAGAAAGTTTCTGTTTTGGTGGGGACCCTTAGATTATTACTTGCAGGATTCTATCACACAGGAGGAAAAGACAGTGGAGTAGCTTTTTTGTTTTTTTAAGTTGAGCTAAGGAAAAAAAAATTTGACTGAAGTAAAAGAATTTTGTATCTTACCTTTACAAAATAAGGATGTTCTAGATGTTGAGCACTCCACATTATCTCTACCCTTTTCTCTGAGTAGCCTCAGCACATCAGGGGCTAGAAAGCTTGAGGTTTGCAGCTGGGACACTCATTGTTTTTTCTAGTTACCATCGATCATCTGGGCTGCAGGCAGCTGTGACTTTCAGCAGTGGTCCTAACCACTGACCTTCCTGTCCTCTCAGTAGGAGTAGAGGTTTCCTGGTACTCTGGACCAAAACTATAATTGAAAACTGAAAGCTAGTAGTCCTCTACTCCACAAAAGTTTTGCTCCCAACTTTCCCAGAAGTTTTGAGAACATATTATTCTGTGTACTAATTTTTTTTCTTGAAATACATAGAGCTTTAATCAGAAAATATTTTTTTCTGATTAAACTCTGATTACAAAATATGTAAACAGAGTATTTATATCTTAAGTTGAGAAGTGGAACCAATTTATCTTAAATGGTAAAGTTATAAGAAAAGTACAAAATAAGTTATAAAGCAGAATGAAGATTCACATTTTTATTTAAAAATAAAAAATATACAGCTAAGTCATAATTGTCAACATTTTGCTTTGTCTTTTTAACCTTAAAGATGAAGCTAAATCTAATTTATCCATCCACCCTCTATTGCTCATTCTTATTTTCTTTCTCCAGAATAGACAATACATTAAATTAGTTTTGCATTATTCCAATTCACATTTTACAAATAAATAATAGTAATATTTTATGCACCTCAAAATAGTATTATGTGTACATATTCTCCATCTTGAAATTTCCTCTTAATATCACATTTTTTCTGTATTTTTATTGGTGCAATATAATTGTACATACTGGTTCATATCAGTTTTGATCCAGTTAATATGTTTACATCTAGTTCAATTACTTCAACTGCTTCTTCAATATTATTTTGTTAGTATGTTACCCATCAATGGGCATTTGTATTGTTTCTAACATAATAAAAATTAATGAACTCTTGTTCCTTGTTCAGCGTCTCACTGAATTTCTTAGGTCTTGCTAAGTTGCTGAGGCTGGTTGTGAACTCACAATCTTCCTGCCTCAGCCTCCTGAGCCACTGGGATTACAGGCATGTGCCTCTGTGCTGGGCTCCTGTTGTTTGTTTCAAAGCTACTTGAGCCTTGAATTTTAGAGACAGTACGATAATATATATTAAACTCAATTGTCTCATTCTTTGCTTTTTCTTATAAGACACATGTTTAAATGCTCTAAAACCTGAGAAAGTCTGATCCTAAGTGATTGATTGTTTGGGTTCTTATAGTATCAAACTTCTACCAAATTCTTCATCCCTTTTGACTCCATGAAGTCATAGAACCTGAAAGGAATCATTGATGTTCATAATTATTTGTGGGTTCCTGCCTTTTAAATTGTGCCATTGCAATATTTGCTTTTATGATACTTTCTTGGATCCACATTTTTAAAAAAATACAAGTATGAACCTGTTTGCCTCTTTTGTATTTTGTTCATCAATATATGTTGCTTAGTCTCAATGTTAATTTATTGCTCACTGACAAATTCCCTAACAGTACAGAAATTGGTGTTAGAGCATAGTACTTAGCAAGTAATTGTCCAGTATAATTTTTCACAGGAGTAGTTAGTAGCTAACTCGATGGCATGTTTCATAAATAGAGAGATGCTTTTGCAGATATACAAAATGCTCATCTTGTTTGCAATTCCAATAGGGATGAAAATGAGTCATAGTAGTTGATTAGTTTATGGTGGAGATGAGTCAGTAGAACCAAAACATTTTGCAAAGTGCTTGGCAGATATCCAAATGCTCTGGCTTGAGCTACTGAGATTGAACATTTTGGGAAATTTGAAGAAAATTGCCATATCTTACTATCTTCCCATGGAAGGTGTTTATCAGCTGCCTAGATATTTTCATTTTTGCACATATTGCTTCCTAAACTTGGAACACTCGCTCTAATGCCACCACCTGTGACTAGCAAATTCCTATTACTCATCTTTCAAGACTCTTCTCAGACCTGAAGTGTTTTCTGATGTACAATTTCTCACTGAGCCCCATAGCTGCAGGTTTGCACTGCTATTAAACCATCTACCATGGGACCTCACCATTTACCTCTGCCTATATTTATCTTCTTCCTCACTCTCTGGAATACACACCCTGTCCTGCCTTATGTACTTGGCAGATGACACATAGTAGGGCTCAATTCATTTTTGTTTCCTTGTTAAGTTAGTGTTTTTCTGTTTATATATTTACTATGAGATGCTAATATTTATAACAAATGAAAAGTTAATACTTAGTTTTTAATTTTACCTTTGATTAGATACTTAGAAACACTGAAGTGCTCTAGTTGGAGTAACTCATTTAATTTTTCCAACACTATACAGAAGGTAAACACACACACACACACACACACATATGCTTCTCAGCTTATGATGGAGTTACATCCCAATGAAATTCTATCATAAATTTAAAATACTGTAAGTTGAAGATGTATTTAATACACCCAATGTATTGAACACAATAGCATAGCAACACAGAATACTATAGGAGTATGGATTGCATACTTTGGTGATCATGTGGCTGCCTGGGAACTGTGGCTTGCTAAATTGAGCAGCATCTTAAAAGAGTATCATAACACACACTGTTAACCCAGGGAGAAAATTCAAATTCCAAATTCAAAGTATGGTTTATACTGAATGCATATCATTTATGTACTATCATAAAGCGAAACCATGATAAATTGTGGATTATTTGTATTACTATAATCTCTTTTACGCATAAGGAAACCGAAGCATGGAAAGGTTAACCATGTCAATCAGCTTTTCATTGTCGTGACAAAAATACCTGACAAGAATAACTTAGAAGAGAAAAAATTTATTCTGACTCAGGGTTTCAGAGGTCTCAGTCCATGGTGGGCCTGATTCCATTGCTCTGGGCCAGAGGTAAGGCAGACCATCATGGCATCATGGTGGAAGGGGCTGTCTCTTATGGCAGCCAGGAAGCACAGAGAGGGTGTAGGGATCCTGGGACAAGATGTGATCTCCAGAGACTAGCCCTGATGACCCACCTGCTCTGGCCATGCCCCAACTACCTACAGTTACCACCCAGTTAGTCCATTCAAATGATAAATCCATCAAATGGATTAATCTGCCAATGAGGTTATAGCACTCATGATCTAATCATTTTACCTTTGAACATTGCTGCATTTCCCAACACATGAGCTTTTCAGGGGACACTTCAAGATTTAAACCATAGCATTAAATTACTTACCCTAAGTCACGCAGCTATTCAGGTGTGGAGCTAGGAATTGTGCTCAAGCAGTTGGATATCAGAGATTGTGTAATTAAGCACTGTGCTACGTGGCCTCTATTTTTTCCTTCAGAAGAGAATATAAAACAATTTTAATGGCACATAATAAATAATTTCTTTAGAAAATTAAAAATTATTGTCACTAAAAGATAATGTCTAAGGATTAGCTAGAAGGCTGTACTTGAATGAATTAGAGCTATACTTCTTTGCCTAGAGGGATGTCTATGATATATACTTAAGAAATTAAAGAGTAGTTGCATAATATGACTCCTCATGAAAAAGAAAAAAATTATCAAAGGCTCATAGAGGCTGGCACCCTTCCTTTCGTATCTTGCTCTATGCTTATAAAGTATGTACCTGCAAACCGGGCTGTTAAGTGCCAGCTATGGTGTGGAGGGGGATTAAAGTGGGGAGGTGAGTTTATTAATTTTTCTCTTTTGCATCATTCCATTGGTTTCAGTAGTAACATGTAACTGTTTTATTGTTTAAAGAGGAATTTATAAATGAAAAATTTGTTGAAGATTAAGAAATGAAATTCTAGTGAGAAAGAACAGAGAAGGTGACTTTCCAGGTCACACCTGAAACAAGTAAGCAAAATCCATTCAAAAGCCGTCTCCAGGATACCCTCATATCAGAAGTAGTAGTTTCACTCTTAATAGGAGGGACCATAGGAAATGCAGACATTGTGGCCTGAGAGTTGTGACAAGTCCTCCTAGTGTGTACCATGCTCTTTAAGTATCTCCAGAGACTCACTTCACTTGACTGGCTCTCAGGCCTTGGCAACCTCCTCAGTGAGGAGCCCTACGACTGCCAAGCACCACCCACTGCCTCAGCCTGTCCTGGGTGAGGAGGACCAATCATGCATCCATATCTTGTCAAGTATCTCAAAAAGGCTCTGGCACCTGCTACCATTTTGGGTTCAGGAGAAGTTTGTGCCACAGGAAAGGGGATCTGGTTTCCCCATGTGCTGTCCTATTGGGGCTGGGAAGTATAACCTGGATACATACTGTGATATACCCTTGGACAGGAGCCAGAAAAGAGCCAGAGCATAAGCCCCTCCATCCTCCTCTCTTCTGAGGCTCAGGGATATCCGTGTGACCATGCAATTGACTGGATCCTCTTAGGAAGCTGGGGCTGCCCCGGCAGGAACCCCCTGGCACTTGCTTCCTCTCCTTCACTTCTCTCTGATGTCTTTTCCCTCAACTTTGCTGCCCCAGGAGCAAGAGTGGAAGTAGCGCACTTAACACTGGGTTCAGTTTTCTAGGACATTAGGTCGAAGACATGGTAGGTTAACCAGGTTTTAGACATGCTGATATCTGATGTTAAAACCAGTTATTCAGAATTAAAATGAAGAACTGTTTGAAGTTTGAGCACCTGATTGGTATTTGGGAAATATTTGAATTCTTTTTGTGTGATATAAGAAAATTTAGGCTAGACATAATTATTCAGAAAAATAAGTTTTCTCTGAATTACATTGGAAATAATTAATTTGGAATTTTTGTGGAGCAAAATTATGTGAATGACATTTGTTTAAATACCTTGATTCTATTATTTTATTGTGCATCTGTAGATTGTCTCTGCACATCATTGACTGTTTCCTTTGCTGTGCAGAAACCTTTTGGTTTGATAAAATTCCATGCGTTTATCTGTTTTGTTTTGTTTTTCTCTGTGGTTCCAAGGTCTTTTCCAAAAATCTTTATTAATTCCAATGTCCTTAATCTCTCCCCCTACATTTTCTTCTAGTAGTTATGTAGTTTCTGGTCTTTAATCATTTTTAGTTGATTTTTGTAACTGGGCCAAGATTGGGGCCTACTTTCATTTTCTGAAGGTATGCATATCCAATTTAAAAATCAGTTTACTATTAACGTGTGGGTTAAGTTTTAGGTTCTCCTTTCTGTTCCCTTAGTCTATATATTTGTTTTCTATGCCAATATTTTTCTTTCTTAACTATTGCAGCTTTTTTGCATGTTTTGACAACTGGTAGTATAATTCTTTCTGCTTATTCTTTTTGCTCACAATGGCTTTGGCTATTCAGAGGTTTTTTTTTTTTTTTAGTAATTCCACATAAATTTTATGATTATTTTTTCTAGTTCTGTGAAGAATGTCATTTGTATTTTAATAGGGTTACATTGATCTGTACATTGCTTTGGGCAGTATGGTATTTTAACAATAGGGATTCTTCTAATCCAGGAATATGGAAGATCTTCCCACATTTTTGTGTACCCTTCTCAATTTATTTTATCAATGTTTTATAATTTTCATTGTAGAGATTTTATACCTTTGTGGTTTAATTTAGTCCTAGGTATTTTATTAATTTATTTTTTTCTAGCTACTGTAAATGGGATTTCTTTCTTTCTTTTTTTTTTTCACACATTTTTTTTTCATTTATTGGGATTCTGGACCAAAATTCATACAAATGCATACAGTACTAAAGACATGAAATTATTCTGTTATCCGATTATAAAAGTACTCATTGTAAAAAAACAAAAACAAAAAAAAACTGAGAAAGTAGAAAATACAAATCACTGCCTTCCCCATCACTGTTAGTATTCTGATATTTTCTCTTCTTGCTAGGCACATCTTGCTACATTAAATATATTTACTACTGTGTGTTTAGAATTTTGTATTTATTTTGTTTGCTGATTATATCATGGGCATTTCTTTACCTATGTCATTCAAATAGTTATAAAACCACTTCATGACACATATGCTTCATGTTTTGACATTCTTCTATTTTAATGCAATTGTTCACTTTGATGCATATTTTTTTTGTCCCTGAATCTTAAAAATAGATCCATTCACACTTCAAAACTATCTTTGTATTCACTTTTCCTAGAATCTTTGTGTTTAATTTAACAATGTCTCATACATTTTGAAGGTATGATTAAAAGCATCTCGTCTTTTATCTCCAAATGCAAGTTATTTTGAATTATTATCTGATTATCTTATAAACTCCATTATTAAGAAATTTGACTCAAGGGCTGGGGATGTGGCTCAAGCGGTAGCACGCTCGACTGGCATGCGTGCGGCCCGGGTTCGATCCTCAGCACCACATACAAACGAAGATGTTGTGTCTGCCAATAACTAAACAATAAATATTTAAAGAAAAAAAAAAAGAAATTTGACTCAAACTTAAGTAGTGACAAATTGCATTTATTTTTGTACCCAGGCTTAGTGTTTCCTTCCACATGTATAATACTGCTAGAACTCTTTTTTCTGAGTTTCAGATTTGTCTGAAATTATGAATTTCCAACTATTTCTTTTCTAGTTTCTCTCTTCACACTGAAATCTTTGACTTAGTTTTATTATGGTATATCATTTTTTTATGAGGATTCAGTGGTTATACCAGAAAGCAATCAGGAAGTTATTTATTTATTTTGCTTGTTGGAAAAATTCATTTGCCTTCTGTAGTTTTTTCCATAGTTTGATTTTCCAACATTTGGTGTACTTCTGTTTAAAGCATGTTTCTTGTAAGAAAAATATGGGTCAAATTTTTAAAAATCATACTTTAACTGGTAAGTTTAACTCATTTTTATTTATTATGATCATTTATGTACTGTATTTACTTATTTTTTATGATACTTGTTTCATGCTATTGTCCTATAGAATTCTTTTTTTACAAATTTTTTATTGTTGGTTGTTCAAAACATTACATAGTTCTTGATATATCATATTTCACACTTTGATTCAAGTGGGTTATGAACTCCCACTTTTACCCCATATACAGATTGCAGAATCACATCAGTTACACATCCATTGATTTACATATTGCCATACTAGTGTCTGTTGTGTTCTGCTGCCTTTCCTATCCTCTACTATCCCCCCTCTCCTCCCCTCCCCTC
>NW_026000169.1:12316634-12319485 GCF_001458135.2 Marmota marmota marmota
TTGGGGTGACGTGTGTACCACGCCGGCAGGCCGCTGGGCCTGATCCGCCGGTCTGTCGCAGGTCTGCCTACCTTGCAGGTGCGGGCGGCGGCTCTGCCCTGCCCCTCCTACCACGCCCGCGGACCACTGGGCCTGTTCTGATGGTCGGTCGCAGATCTGCCCACCTTGCGGGCGTGGGTGGCGGCTCCACTCCGCCCCCACTCCAATTGGGGTCACGCGACCACCACGCCAGCGAGCCGCTGAGCCTGCTCCGGGCGCGGGCGGCGGCCCCGCTCCTCCCCTCTGGCTCGATGACAAAGGAGAGAGATTCGGGTGTCTGTGACTCACCCTCCCTACCCGGAGACCAACTGTTTCTGTCACCGCTGTAATTGATGAAGTTCTCTCCTCAGCCACTTTCTGATGACATCAGATCTCTGCCATGTTGGTATCCTATGCGAATGGCAGCATTTCGTTCCCTTTGCCAGGTGACCAAAGCAACGGGTGAGTCCTGACCGGCCCTCACAAGCCCCGTCTCAGTCCCATTGCCACTGCCCAAGAAGGCTCGGTTGGTATTTACCTCCACAGTACTCAGCAGGACCCGGATCGAGAAGCAGTTTCCGCGAGCTCCTTAGCCCTGGGCCAGAGCAGTTCCGGGAGCCGGAACTCGGCCGCTCCATGCTGGGTACATGCTCTGATAAGAGCAGGCTCCAAGAAGCAGTTTCCACGGGTTATTTAGCACTGAGCCTGAGTAATTTGTCTGCAAGCCACAGGCGAATGGCAGCCTGAAATTACCTGTTCTATGGCTGAATGAGCTGCGATCAGTCGAAAACAGGGATGGTGACGTCAGCTCTCCAAGATGGTGGCTGCTGGCCTCCTCTGTGGTCTGACCGGTGTGGAGAACCGAATTGGACCGCTTCCTTCCCCCGTCTCGAACCCAGAATTCAGCACTGAGTACGGTGCTTGCACAGCTGGCAGAAGCCCACAGAAATTGCAGCGCTGTATCCCTGCGTCGCTATCTCCTCGTTTCCCAGCGTGCGCCGCAGACTCTAGCCGCGGGGCGATTTGCTGAATAAGCAGCGTGACCCTCCATGCGGACAAATCTCTCGCGTTCGATCCTCGTGCGATGGAAATCCTTCCTCCAGGTTCCGGAGCACCCCACTATTGCTGGAAATTCCTAACAAGATAGCCTTTAGCCGTCCTGACTCGTCATTCTCCTGCACAGTGACGCAGCACACAGGGGCAATGCACTCCCCTCGCCGCCATCTTCCCCTCTGGGATTTCTTTCTTGATTTCTATTTTAAGATAATTCACTTTGGCATATAGCAAAGCTACTAATTTCTGTATATTGATTTTGTATCTATAAATGTGCTGAATTCATGTATTGATTCCAATAACTTTTTGGTTGCATTTTGAAGTTTTCTGTATATAAGATTACATGTCATCTGTAAACAGTGACAATTTAACTTAATTTTTTCTTTTGCCTGATTGCTCTATGACTTCCAGCATAAGACTGAATAAAGTTGGGAAAGTGGGCATCTTTATCTGGCTCTAGATCATCCTTGTCGGGTTCCAGATCTTAGAAAGTGTTTTAGTTACTTTTTTTTCTGCTGACCGGACCAACAGAATTGTAGAGGAGAAAGAGTTTATTTGAGGACTCACGGTTTCACAGGTCTCAGTCCATAGAAGAACAGTTTCATTCCTCAGGGCTCCAGGTGCGAATGAACATCATGGCAGGATAGGGTTGCAGAGGGAAGCAGCTCACACACAGTGATCAGGAAGCAGAGAGAGGGACTTCAGTTGCCAGATACAAATATGTACCCAAATTCTATGCCCTAATTCCCACCTCCTTCAGCCCCACCCTACCACTTCAGTTATAACTCAGCTAATCTCTATCAGGGGATGAATTCACTGATTGGGTTAAGACTCTCACAACCCAATCATTTCTCCCCTGAACTATCTTGCGTTGTCTCACATGTGAACTTTTGGGGAATACCTCACATCCAAATCTTAATAGAAAGAATATTTTCTGCTTTCCCCTATTCAATAGATATTAGCTGTTAGCTTATTATAAATAGCCTTATATTGTATTCCTACACCATAAAACGAACTCTAGATAGGGCAGAGGGGTTGGAGGGGAAGGGAGGGGGCATGGGGTTATTAATGATGGTGGAAAGTGATGATCATTATTATCCAAAGTACAGGTATGGTGTGAATATACTATGTATACAATCAGAGATATGAAAAATTGTGCTATATATAAGAATTGTAATGCATTCAGCTGTCATATATCAAAATAAATAAATAAATAGCCTTATGGGGAACTGTGTTCCTTTAATACCTGATTTATGCAGCATTTTTGTCATGAAGAGATGTTGAATTTTATCAAATACCTTTTCTGCATCTACTGTGTGACCATATGGCTTCTCCCTTCCTTCTGGTGATATGGTGTATCATGTTTATTGACTTTTGTGCATTGAATCATCCTCCCAACCGTGGGGTGAGTCCCACTTGATCATGGTGAGTAATCTTATTAATGTGCTATTGGATTTGGCTTGCTAGTATTTTGTCAAGAATTTATATCAAAATAAATAAATAAATAGCCTTATGGGGAACTGTGTTCCTTTAATACCTGATTTATGCAGCATTTTTGTCATGAAGAGATGTTGAATTTTATCAAATACCTTTTCTGCATCTACTGTGTGACCATATGGCTTCTCCCTTCCTTCTGGCACCCCAGTATTTCTAACACTGTTGTAGGGACAGAAGAGACAAGGCACAGAAAATAGCAGGAAACAGTTTTATTTGGCTGCAGCCAGGTTCAGAGGGCACAGCTTTTGCTGTAATCAATCAATCCCCTGAATCCCGAGTTCAG
>NW_026000169.1:12320631-12338835 GCF_001458135.2 Marmota marmota marmota
TATATATATATATATATATAAAAGTTCATCAAGATATTGGCCTATAGTTTCCTTTTTCTCTTTTCTTTCTTTTTGTTATGTCCTCACCTGGTTTTGGTGTCAGGAGAATGCTGGCCTCATAGAATGCACTTGGAAGGATTCCTTTCTATTTTTTGGATGACTTTGGGAGAAATAGTATTGGTTCTTCTTTAAGAGTTTGGTAGAATTCAGCCTTCGGACTCTGGGCTTTTCTTTGGTGGAAGGCTGTTATTGATTCAATCTTGTTACTTGTTATTGATTGAGTCTTGGTAAGGTGAACCAACATGTCCAGGAATTTGTCCATTTCTTGTAGGTGACCAAATTTGTTTGCATATAGTTGTCCATAATAATCTTTAATGATTTTTTGTCTTTCTATGGTGTCAGTTGTAATAGTTCTCTTTTCATCTTTGACTTTATTAATCTGAGCCTTCTCTCTTTTTTTCTTAGGCTAGCTAAGGGTTTGTCATTTTTGTTTATCTTTTTGAAGAACCAGTTCTTTGTTTCATTGATCTTTTGGTCTCTATTGCATCCATTTCTTCTCTGATCTTTTAAAAAAATTTTGAGACTAAAATTGATTCTTTTATTTCCCAAAAATGTAGGGGTGGGTGCTTTAGTTATCTTTTATGCTTTTGCAACTAAAAGACCCCATCAGAAAAACTGTAGAGGAGGAAAGTTTTATTTGGAGGCTTATAGCTTCAGAGGTCTCAAATCATGGACAGAGAGATCCGTTCCTCTGGGCTTGAGGACACTGAACATCATGGTAGAAGACTGTGGCACAGGGAAGAAGCTCACATGATGATCCAGAAGCAGAGAGAGAGAGAGAGAGAGAGAGAGATTCCACTTTCCAGGTACAAAATATATATATCCCATAGCCACATCCCCAATGAACCACTTCCTCCAGCCACACCCCACCTGCCTCCAGTTACCACTCAGTTAATCCCAACAGAAATTAATTTACTGGTTAGATTAAGGCTATAACCCAATCAGTTCTCCTCCAAAACTTCTTGCATTGTCTCACAAGTGAGCTTTGGGGGGATACCTCATATCCAAACCATAATGGTGAGGAGGCAACATGATAACAATTAAAATCAGTTCCTTTTGGATTTATTCTCCTCTGGAGAGCACACAGTAGCTAGTTGGGGGGAGGGGTCCATGATGCCATGGTTATCTTGGAGGTTTCTTAATCCCCACTGGGTTGTTCATGCCTGGCATCTCCCCTAAATCTAAACATTGGTTAGATCTTAGAGTGAAACAATTGGGTCAGACTTCTCCTCCCTCTCCTACAAGCTCCCAAAGCCTTCAGCTGCTGTGACCTCCAGCCCAGCCTCCTTCTCCTCTTCTCAGCATCTGCTTGGCCCACACTGTGTCCCCCCATTCCCCTGGCACCTCTGGGTGGCCTTTTCCTGAGACTCCCCTCTCTCATTGCTTCTTTTGCTTGCCTGCCAGCAATGGTCTCCACACACTGGGGCTTGGAGGTGCCTTCCAGGGGGTGTCTCATAAAAGGAAGGCTGTCCTAAGACCCAGCCCCACTGCCACCCTCCTGTCAGAATGTATGCTGTAGCAAAAGCTTAAAATGGTAAAGATTAACAACAGTAAAAGACAGGCAGCAAGGCTGATTGCTGGCACCAAAAAGGGGCTGTGACAAGTTCTAATGCCCTCTTGCAGGGCCCAAGTCCTTCAGCCAGGGACTGGACAGGGGATTTTGGGGAATAATCTTATGGCTCCAGATTCTTAGGACTCTCACATAGGAGAAACATTGAAATGAGGTGGAGGAAGGGCCAAGATACCAGGCTGGCCAGCTCCTTACTAGCCTGACCATTATCTCTACTGGTCCCAACAAGACACGCCCCCTCTGGTCCCAAGACCACAGGATCTGGAGTGGGAAAGATGGTGGACAGAAGATGCACAAGCCTGGGGGCCCAAAGTTCCAGTGGTGGACAGAGGACATCTCCCTGAGCTTCAAGGTCTGAGGTGGCTATAATGGAGGTCTGGAGCCCTGGACAGCTGGAGGGAGGCCTTAGATGCCAATCCCAGCCATGCGAAGGAGACCCAGAGCACAAAGCATACCTCTCTCCAAACAGGCAGCCCATGGTAGACAGACATCAGGGAGAGAGAGCAGAGCCAGGCCTGAACCCTGCCCAGGGATCCCAAGAATGTCTGAGGGATTAAGGAGTTTGTCTGAGGCAAGTGGCCAGGCTGGAAAGAGAGGAATCCCAGGCCAGGCTTATAGACCTATAGACCACTGGTCTCCTTAGATTTTTAGGACAGAAGCTGAAAACAGGGATGGAGTCACTGCCCATGGCCACCTCTTCCTCCACTCCCTGATGTTGTAGTGGCACCCCCTTTCTCCACAGAAAAATCTTAACTGTGCTTCTCCAAAAATCTTCACCATGGCTGATTTTAGGACCATCAGCAAAAGAGTCTCTGCAAAAGAGTTCAATGTAGATAAACTTCCTATTTTCATGTTGCCCTATCTTACTTGGCCACTGGCCGGGAAGATATCAACACTCCAGGTGCTGGACACTCCCTTATAGTTTTTCACAAACATGTATCCAGTATAGTAGTTTGTAGAAATGTGTAAACAAGGCCTCTGGCCTTGAGCTGGGGCTTCACAGGGATGTCTACATTTCTATGATAAGAGAAGATACCAGTTGGGCTCCATGGTAACATCTGGCAGGGGGAGGGAAGAAGAAGCTTCCCTCTTCTCAGGTGTTGTCCTTGAAGGGTTAACTTGTCCAGAACAGTGAAAGAAAAGAAGCTGCTTTATGTGAACTTCTGCAGACTGTAAACTTCTGAGCCCCTCCCCTTACATGCTGGGTATAAAATTCTGAAACTACCTGAACTCGGGATTCAGGGGATTGATTGATTACAGCAAAAGCTGTGCCCTCTGAACCTGGCTGCAGCCAAATAAAACTGTTTCCTGCTATTTTCTGTGCCTTGTCTCTTCTGTCCCTACAACAGTGTTAGAAATACTGGGGTGCCAGAAGGAATCAGACATGTTCTTCAAAGTAGCACAGCAAGGCAATATTTACTTCTGTAGAAGGGTGCACTACTGAATGAAGTCTGGCAAGCAAGCACCCTTGGGCAAGCAGTTCACCTGTTTTTATCTGTAATGCAGCACTGCCTCTTGTTTGGATAGGAAGAAATTGGGTTTGCAATCTATGTAATTGGATAATTTAAAATTGGGGCAGGAAAAGGAAGGGCTAGAGTTATGACTGGCTTGCTGAAGACAATATACACATTATGATTGGAAGACAGAGGATGAAGGGAGATTATAGCTGAGGGTTGTGACATAAGTATCAGAGTCCGCATTCCTTCCCATGAATGGACATATGTTGTTCTTGTAGAGGAGCTCAAAACAGCTATATTTTAGCCACATGGTTTTGTGTTGGAAGCCACACTACACAAGAGCTGAGCACACCCCCTTAGCCTGAGTAATGGGGGTATTTAACTGGCATTGCTTGCACGCTGTGTGAAGCAAATGGGCCTTACCTTTGCTAGGCAAGGGCGTGCAGCTCTAGACTTGGGCGTCATCCAATGGGGCCGTGCTATCCCTGTTTCTTATAACACTACCCCTTGCCTTATTCTGGTGGAATGTTCTTTCAAATGTCTTTTCTCTAATACATATAGGGGTTCGGGGTGCGCTGGCTCTCTTGCCTCTTGCCTCTGGCCTCCCCTGCTCCTCTTGCCCTGTAGTGTGGAAGCTGACACCTGAGCAGGCAGAGCCATCCCGACCCCCACAAAAAGAGTTTCCATGTTTGTGGTCTTTTCGTTGCCGGCCCAAACCATGCGGAGTGACCCTGAATTCCTCGCCTGCATGGGAAGTGGGCCATAGTTTTGTAACTTAAAATGGCTCCATCTAAACACACATTGTGAAATTGAAGATTTAGGTTATAGTGAACAGGTTTTTGTTACATATTGGGAAAGTCAGACCACAGATTTAACTTTGACAGAAAATAGAACATTAATCTTACATTAGGATAAGGGGCTGGAATGTGGGGAGTGGGGAATTAGGGTTAGGGCTGAGAGAGGGCAGGCCCCATGAGGATATGGGTTGGGGGAGGTGAAGGAAAAAGAAGAGAAAGGGAGAGAACCAAACATGGGGTCTATAAGCCCGTGTGTACCCCAATCTCAAGAAAACTTCTCTGAACAAAAGCCTGCCCCCCTCTGGATATCACCCCCACATGAGCCCCTTCCCCATGGGAGGCCTAAAGGGGGCTGTTTCTCCTGTGGAGGTATGCATCAAGCCACAGCTCCCCAGACTTCTTTAGGGAACTGATGATGTCCAGCAGGGCCCTCAGCAGCAGCTTCTCCTGGTATTCCATGACCTGCTTGGCACCCAGAGACTTCACCAGCAGAGCCATCTTGAGCAAGTTGTGCTGGGGCATGGTGGGGAAGAGGCTGAGGGAAATACAGGCAGATGGAGAGTGACGATGCCCTAGCCAGCTGCTCCCCACCTCCTCCCATGACCCAGGGAGGACCTGTCTGCAGCTAAGACAAGACTCTGTCTGCTCTGATCTTTATTATTGTTTCCTTTCTACTAATTTGGGCTTTGGTTTTTCTTGTTTTTTTCTAGTTGCTTGAAATGCAGCTAGACTGCTTACTCGAGATCTTTCTGCTTTTTTGACTTCTCTCAGTACTGCTTTTACTGATCCCATAGTTTTTGATATGTTGCATCTCCATTTTTATTTGTTTCAAGATATTTTTATTCTTGATTTCTTCTTTGATGCATTGGTTGTTCAATTTTAGGCTGTTTAGTTTCCATGTATTTATAATTTTCAAAGTTTTTCTTGTTATTGATTTCTAGTTTTATTGCATTGTGCTCAGAAAAGATCCTCGATATGATTTCAGAAATTAAAAATAGCCTGCTTATTTTCTCTGAGTGTGTAATCACTACCATGATTTTAGCACTATTTTAGCATCTGGGACCAGATTTGTAGGGAATCTGCTGTTGGATGTGCTGTCACTGTTTCAGTACCAGAGGATAACCCAAGTCCAGGTTTTTCCAAATATACTGCTGATTTGTATAGAAAGAACCATGAGAATATCCATAAAGAATAAACTGTCCTGTAAGCCTCTTCTTGGGTTCCAGGTAGGCCCAGATGCCTCCTCTACCATTACTGGTCTATGATTGGTCATTGTTGAATTCTGCCTCCCTCTGGTAAAGTCACGATGGATAGACAAGCTCTAGGCTCCTGTTATACCTGTGGCTACCAGTATCACATATATGTGTCATATCCTGAGTTCACTCCTCACCAAGACCATTATAACACTGGGGTAGGACAAAGATACACATGGCTATGGGCTGCATATTGCTGAGATGTACTCATGGCCCAAGAGTGTTGCAATTGGTCGCAAGTGATGTCAATTGAAACAGAAGTTTGACAGACTGAGGTCATCTGTCTTTCCTGGAAAGTGGAGCGGTTCTGAAGACTCCATCTATAGGCAGGCGTGAGTATAGAACCATTAGGATCTTCCCAGAGTTAATTTTCACTAAGTTCTAGGGCAAAATCTTATCCTTACTACCCTATTCTACCCCCAGCACATGGGGTCTTGCACAACACTATGATGACCAACGTTGTATTGGTGCTAACTGAAGACAGTCCCTTGACCACCTAGAATGAAACTAAATTGGGTTGTGTAGAAGTCTCACATAATGATCTACATAATCTCTGCAGTGAACCAGGGTCCATGCCAGAGTTAACAGTGATGCAGGCCAAGACTCAAATGAGACTCTCTGGGGTGCAAGTCTGGTCTCTGCCTAGTGAAGGAGCAGTTCTAGAGCCCCATCTATAAGCACTAACCTGGCAATAGCTATCCTGCTTGAGGTTGGGGGACAGGTGATGGACCCAGACCTCTGGTCACCACAGCTAAAGCTATGTCAGGTTACACCTGAGTCTCATTGCCACAGAGAGTCTGCATATTCTTAGGAGGGCAGGTGTGGCCCCGGCCTACTCCAAGGCTGAAACTGATGTATCCCAAACTCAGGCCTGACCCACTAGAGCACATGAGTCTATGTAATGCCAGGGGTTTAATCAGCTTTTTCATTACTGTGACCAAACGACCCAACAAGAACCATTTTAGAGAAGGAAAAGTTTATTTGGTGCTTATGGTTTCAGAGGTCTCAGTCTGTAGACAGATGGCTCCACTGCTCTGGTCCCAAGATGAGGCAGAGCATCATGGCAGAAGGGGGTGGAGGAGGAAAACAGATCCGCGTGGACATGGAACCAGGAAGCAGAGAAAGTTCTTCGCACCAGGGACAAAATATAACCCCAGGCATGCCCCCGGTGATCTACCTCCTTTACCCACAGCCTCCCTGCCTAAGGTTACCATCTAGTTAATCCCTATCAGTGGATTAATCTGCTAATTAGGTTATAACTCTCATAATCTAATCGTTTCACCTTAGAACCTTGCATTGTCTTACACATGAGCTTTTGGGGGCATATCACAGATTCAGACCGTACATAGAGTAAAATCTAAGGCTCAGTTTTTACCACACGCTAGGTCTCACATGGGTGGGCCTGGCACTAAGCTTTGCAATAAAGCCCTGGGCTGACTTTTATGCCCTGCTTCCCAGCTAGTAGAGTCTTGCTCCCAGCTCTGCCACCTGAGGTTGGGATCAGCCACATAGATGACGCAATTCCATCAGCTCAGTTGGCAAATATTGGCCTGGGTTTTACCCCAGGGTTTTTCCCTGCACTGGTTTTTGCTGTGACAGGCCTGGTTCTGGGTTTCAAGCCTAAGACATGGACTTGATCCTCTCTCCCTCTCCAAAGTGATGATGTCTCTCTTCTCACTAGGCTGCTTGGAGTTGGGGGAGAGGCAAATGTGGACAATGCTTTTCTGCCTTCTTTGGTATGTTTTTCATTTTTCTATTCTAAAAATCAGGCTCTATGGTCTCTTATCTGATTTCCTTAGCTCCTGTGAAGATAGTTTTGTGTGTGAACTGTTCAATTTGGTGGGCCTCTAGACGATCCTGGAGGATGTTATTCAGCTGCCATCTTGCTCCTATAACCACATTTACTAATTTATTTTTCAGTGCCTACATGGAAATAGGGCCTGACACGTGCTAGACATGCACTACACCATTGAACTACATCCCCAGCCTTCATACTTAGTATTTTTTTTTTATTGAATGCCAGACATGGTGAATTTTACCTCATTGGATATTGTATATTTTAATATTCCTTTAAATACTCTTTGAGTCTTTTTTTCTGGTTGGCAGTTAAGTTACTTGAAAAGAGTTTGATCCTTTTGAGGCTTGCTTTTAAACCTTGTTAGATGCGACCAGAGCCGCATTTAGGCCCAAACTTAGTTCTTTTCTGCCCTAATTTCTTACATATTAGGAGGCTTTTACACCCTAGCTGATGGGAACACAAACTACTCCCAGGCCTGTGTGGGTTCCAGGAATTGTCCTGCCTGTTTCTTTCAGGTGGTCTTTTCTTTGGCCTTGGGTATTAAGAATCAAGAGGAACTTTCCAGAAATTTCTGTACAGCAGGCTCCTCTCTACAGAGCTCTCTCCTCTGTGCTCTTCCCTGTGACTTCTAGCTGCTCTGGCCTCTCCAGATTCTCAACTCCATTTCCTCAAATCAGGGAGGTTGCTTGCTTTGGTTGGGCTCTGCCTTTCTGTGCTGAGGCCTGGAAACTGGGCAGTAAACTAGGGCAGCCTCAGGGCTCCTCTTGATTGTTTCCTTTCATTAAGGGATCACCATCCAGCACTGGGTGTTCCATGTCTAAAGACTAAGGTTGCATGTATGTCATTCATTTCTTTTTTGTTGTTTAAGATGGCAGGGTAAGCCTCGTTCTCTTATTCCATCATGGTCAGATGTGGATATCCATACTTCCATATTGTTCTTTGAATCATTGACCATATGAGTAAATAACTGGTCTACAGAACTTTACTATAAAGTTCTGGTATTATTCTTCATTGCTAAGACTGGATAATTAGTAAAATTTCAAGAAATGTGCTAAAATCTATACAAGTTTAGGTTAAAATTCCTGCCTTGGTATTTGGTAACTGTCTGACCCTCACCATTTCTCTTCTGAGGATAACATGTGCCTTGCAGGGGTGGCATGAGAATTAAATAAGAGATGGTATGTACAAAACACATAGTAAATTCTAGGTGGAATGTTAGCTCTCACTATATTTTTGGTATGCTGAAATAGTGACCTTGTGTTGACACAGAGTTTTATAATTCATGTGCTTTCCATATAGGTATTTTATAAAACCCTAATGATACACTTTACCACAAATAACTATCCTGGCTTAATACATAGCCCCCAGAGACTTATGGAAGAAAAACTCCAAGCTAAAAGTTTGTGTATTTGAAGGCTTGGGAACACAGCTTTTCTTGTATGGAGGGCCCTAGGACACCATGCTCTATTTCTGGCCTTGTAGAAAAACATCTGGGTTTGCATAATAGACTTTGTCTCTCAAGTTTTTCTTGTTCCTTCACATCTAGTTGTGTATGGCAAAAGCTGTTCTTCACAGACTCCCCTTGTACCCACCTTTGGTGATATAAGACCTAAAATTAATATTAGGTGCTGCCTTGACATCTGGTATAATCCGAAGTTGGCTGGCTCCTCCTCATTCAGTTCTCACAGAAAAGGGCCCCAAGCCAAGTGAAACTCTGCATTGAGGGAACCAGGCACAGATCCTGCTTATCCCTGAGTAGTAGGCTTCAGTTCCTTGCCAGCCCAAGGGATGATTCAAAGGAACTAATTATCCCCCTGTGGGAACTAGGGGGTGTCTCACCCTCCCATGAACCTGGATTTTTGCTTTGTTCCTGAGTCCACACCCTGTGTGGCTATATGCTATGTCCTCTTGCCCTGGACTGTGTGTCTATATGGAAAGCACATGAGTAAACTGCTGTTGACCTCATGTGCCCTATACCCAAGGCTGGATGTCATGCTTGGCCCTAGGGGCCATCTCTCCTTCACCAACAGCTTTGATAAGAGGCCATTCAAACCCACTTACATCTCTCACCTGCAGGCCTTGTCTCCTGTTTTCCATTGGCATAGACTCTTTCCATCTTCCCTTCTAGGAGGGAAAGGTTGGGTTGGTACCTTCACATTCACTCTGCTGAACAAAATCTTTAGGCCAAAGGGTCTGAAAGGGGAGGAAAGGCCAAGGAGAAAGAAGGAACTTAAAAGTGTACTTGCTAGATAACTGGATAAAGAAATTGTGGTGTATATATATACACACACACACACACACACACACACAATGGAATACTACTCGGCAATAAAGAAGAATGACATTTGCTGGTAAATGAATGGTTCTGGAGATTATCATACTAAATGAAATAAGCCAATCCCCCAAAACCAAGGCTGAATGTTTTCTATGATGTGTGGATGCTAACCCACAACAAGGTAGGGAGGGAAAGAATAGAAGTTCAGTGGATTAGACAAAGGGAAACAAAGGGAAGGGAGAGGTGATAGGAACAGGAAAGACGGTGGAATGAATCTGACATAACTTTCCTATGTACATATATGAATACACCACAGTGAAGCTCACCATCATGTACATCCATGAGACTGGGATCCTAAGTAGAATAAGATATACTCCATGATTGTGCAAATATGTCAGAATAGACTACTGTCATGTATAATTAAAAAGAACAAATAAAAAAAAAAGAGTACCTGCTGATCTTTTGAAAACTATGGCAGTTTAAAGGCCAGATCCTATAAGAGATCAGGAGGGGACCAATGAGCCAAACTCAACGTCTCCTGCTCTGGCTCCGAGCTCCAGCTTTCTCACAGGAGGGAGAGGATATTAAACGTGGTAGACAGGGTCTTCCTTCTCATCCCTCATGGGGGAGGAGTCTTTCAACCTGATGATACCCCCAAGTTATGCTGCGAGAGGCTCACAACACAGGAATGGAAAGGAAGGCTTGCTTGTCTGATAGCCTCTCTGGTTAAGCATGTTGGAATCCACTGTTACCTCCCCAAACAGGACCAGGAGCATCAGTCTGGTTGGCTCTGAGAGGTGGTAGGGAGGAAGGATAGAGCAGAGTCTTTGGGTGAGAAGAGGGAGAGAAAAGAAATATCAATAAACACGTGTCCTGCTGAAACTGGCATATTTGGAGATGTAATATATAAATTCCATTGTGTAGATTTAAATAATAAGAATATAATTGTTTTAGTCAGCTTTTGCTGCTGTGACTAAAGGTCCCGAATGGAACAATTGTAGAGGAAAAGTTTACTTGGGGGCTCATGGTTCCAGAGGTCTCAATCCATAGACGGCAGCCTCCATTCCTCAGGGTTCAAGGGGAGGCAGGACATCATGGAGGAAGAGTGTGGCAGAGAGAAGCAGCTCACATGATGATCAGGAAGCAGAGAAACTCCTCTCTCCAGATACAAAATGTATATTCCAAAGCCATGCCCCCCAATGAACCACTTCCTCCAGGCACACCCCACCTGCTTCTGGTTACCTCTCAGTTAATCCCAGCAGGGATTAATTCACTAATTAGGTTAAGGCTATAACCCAGTAATTTCTCCTCCAAACCTTGCATTGTTTGACACATGAGCTTTTTGGGGATACCATATATAAACCATAACAATAATTAAATTTTAAAATATTCATATGATGTTAATATCATTAAATTAAAAAACATACACATAATTTGGCTTCTTTCTGCTGTGTATTTGCCCAGAATATCACCAGAATTGGACACATTTCATTGAGTAAGTTAATTTCAGTTAAAAAGAGAATCTTAGGTGAATCTAGACATTTTTCAAAGGCAGTTGAAGTGAAAACTTCCCTGCTAGCTATTAACAAGGGTGGGTGCTTTTGTTGGTAGAAATTTCTGGAAAGGTTACTTAACCTCTCTTGAGTCCCATCTGTAAAATGGGTGGTGTCACAGTAGCTGACTCATAAACGTTCTTGTGAAAAGGAAATGACAGAATTGATGTAAAGCACTAACTTCAATTCCTAGTACATATTAACTGCTAAAATACTAACGGTTAAAACACTATGGTGTTTTTATTTCTGATCATTCAAGGGAAGTGTTTACAGATTTTGGATGTTAAGAGTATTTAAGTTTATAAGATACTTGCTATGGTCTTCATGTATCCCTCAAATATCAGGCACTGGAAACTTAATTCCCAATTCAAGTGGTGGAGGTATGTGGAGGTGGAGCCATTAGGAGGCAATTAGGATTAGATAAGGTCATCAGGGTGGGATCCCCACTGTGGGACTGGTGGCTTTATAAGAAGCAGAAAACAGACGAGAGCTGACACACATTTGTTGTTTGATGTCCTCCACCAAGTTATGAGGTGGCAAGGAGGCCTCACTGGATGCCAAGCAGATGTTGGAAACATGCTCTTCTACTTCTCAGTCTCCAGAACCATGTGTCAAATACTCTTCTGTACTTTATAAGTTACCCAGTATCAGGTATTTTGTTTCAGCAACAGAAAATAGAAGAAGACAACACTCAAAATGTTAAACAGTGCACCCCTGGGCCATCATTTTAGTGCCATCTTGAATCAGTGCAGGAGGCACACCTTTATAGCTATACTCTTTTGAGTCCATGCAGGTTATTCGTGTCTTCTGGCCCCAGGAGCATGGTGGTAGTATGGCATGTAGGATAGTACTGTGGGTAACATGGTCTGAGGAGCCAAATTGCTTGTATTCTAATCCCAGTCCTGCCATTTAGTAGCTGTGTAACCTCCTTGTGTCTCAGTTTCCTCATCTATAAAATGGGGAAACATTAATGCCCACCTCAGAGGGTGGTTGTGAGCATTAAGGGGGACAGTGAATATAATGTGTACCTGATGTGTACTGAGCACTCCCATATGCCTTGATGAACAGTGTTGAATAGAAGTCTATATGAAGTAAATCAGTACAAAATGCTAATAAGGCATGAGACTGGGAGCTCACACTCCTATTGTGTGGAGAACTTTCTGTTAAGAATGGGTTTTGATGTTTTAATAGTTAATATGTATTGAGTACTATTTGCAAGGCACTATGCTAAATATTTTACAGATTTTAACTTATTTAATCATCATAATAATCCCATGTGATAAGTACTGTTTTCTTCCCACTTAACAGATGAGGAAACCAAAGACAGAGAAGTTTAGCACCATGAAACCAAGCAGTAGGTAAGATGCACCATGTTAAAGGGACACAGGAATGAGGCTTGGGGTGTAGAGCTCACTTACCATGAGGTTCACAACTTCAGAGCTGGGATATAGATCAAAAGGGACCAGCAGGTCTGGGAGGGTAACTGGGTATGGTAAGCCTTTATAAACTCATTTACTTGTTAGGAGAAGGGGACAGATGTATGGTGGTGGGGAAAACCGATGTCACATTTCTTTATTCTTCACCAAGAAGCTAATCTCAGGAGCCATCTCACTGAGCCTATTATCAGAGGAGACCCCACATGAGTGCTTTCCCAAATATTGGGTACCTGGCATTAGAGTGAACTGATAATAGAAAGGGAGAGGGATGAGACTGGTGACTTCCTGGAATAACACGCTTCTCAATACAATGCTAAAGTGAGAGAGAGAGGTGGCTTGTTTCTGCCCAGAAATAGCCATCCTACCGCTTACAAGAAACCTGTTTCTAGAATTCCCTGTTGCATAGGAAAGGACACAGGGACCATTTTAAACTGTCTTCAGGTACCAAGTTAACCTAAGAGTAGCTGCTTTATATATATTTGTTGAAAAAATTAAATGTCATATCATCCAGCTGAGGACAAGGAAAGAAAAAAATAAAAGGAAGTTAATTGTGCATGTGGTAGGTTGAGGTGGGAGTGGGGGAGAAGGAAAGGGGTTGGTTAGGATGGGTGGTCTGAGATGGAAGCCCCAGTCTTGCCTGCGTCCAATTCTCTTAAGCAGGCCTTGAAAATGCCATCCAGGAAGACCTCTTGTTATTCTTTGGCATGTGTGTTGTGCAACATTGAACCTTGTGAGAGTGCATCCAGAAGTACAGTCTCCTTCTTCTTTAAAACACTTTCCTTTCTATTCAGCAGCTGCCTTATTGCAAGTAAGTACCCATCAGTCAAGAAGACATTAAGTGGCTTCTTACATAAACACTTACAGAGTTCTGAGTTTGCAAGGGTCTCTGAAAAGCCTTCTAGTTCTTACAAGTTCTTTGAAGTTTTCCTCTGGCTCCTGCAAAATGGAATTTTTTCCTGTGCAAATTAGCTCCACAACTACAAAGTTGGGATGAAGGATAACACCCAAAATTCATTGCTGGAGTGATCCCCTGGAGGATCATCACCAGGTAACATGGTTGGGATTTCTTTTGTTGTCAATTATTGTCCTTATTTAGAATAGACCCCTTAAGAAATATTTTTATTGATTTTAAAATGTCCATAATAAAATTAGGAGAATATATATGTATGTATGTATAAATACACACACATATATATGAAATATACACATGTATGAATTGAAAATAATAAATATCATTTGTAATTACAAACTGCGTTAACTTCCTTTAACAATTTTTGTTTAGATTTTTTTTGTATCTTTATCTTTGTCTATTGATCTACCTGTTGTGATCTAGGAGCATAACAATATTTTGAGATATTCATTATTTTTGTTGTAAATTTTGTTGAAGTACAATACACAGAAAGAAAAGTGCACAAATCATAAATGGACTCAGCTGCTTTTATAAGTCAAACACAGCTGGGTGCCTAATATCCTGCCCCCCAAACAGAATGTTACCAGATCTGGTATGTATGTCCTCTGCTTTACTTGAACACTCTGGTTCTTTCTTAACCTCTAACATCTTGGATTTTCCATCTTTGTGCCTTGAAAACAGAGGTCTCCCAGATCATGGAGAAAAAGAACTTTACTTTTTTTTTTTTTACAGAGATCCAAGAATAAAAGACTTGACATAATGTGAATGTCATTTTCTTATTTCCAAATCTGGACAAAGGATTCTAAGGTGGGGAAATGAAGAGAATCAAGGAAGTAAACGGAGCATAAACATTGTTGGGTCTCCTAGAAGGGGCACTGGTCGTGCTTTGAGTTCAGAAACTCTCTAGGAGAAATGTATGAATTTTGATCTGCATGGATATATTTCCATATCCAATAGCTTCTTTTCAAGACAGTGGCAGTCTAAACCATTGTTCAACTCAGCCACAGTAGCTCCCACACTCCAGTTCTTGGTGTCCCTTCCATGTCCTACTGTGTACGTCTTAGACATGCATGTAATTCTGAAGAAAATGGGGTTTGTTCCTTATTTTCAGAAACATGTCTGTAGGTATCTGTTCTGCCAAGGCCATGATTCTCAGACTTGGGTATGTATTGGAATTACCTGGGAATCTTATCAAATTTGTAGATTTCTAGTGCCCACTACTGACTTAACCAAGCCAGGAAATCTGAATGCTGACCAACTCCCCAACCAGTCTAGCACCCACTGGAGGGTGCTATTTGGAAATTGCTGTGCTTATGGCCCATGAACTATACCATCTCGTGAGGAAAAATATTAAGAGCAAAGCTTTCCAAGTGACCCAGCAGAGCCCATTCAGAAGCTGTCAATGGGAGGGAGAAACTCAGGCAAAAGCTCTTTTGCTCTCTTTTGACCAGACCAGCCCCTTCTGTGTAAGTGTCAAGAAGGAGCCCAAGGTCAAGAAGGGTTTGCACACCATTTTATATGCCACATTATCAATCCTTTTCTACCAAATTGTTTCTTCTGTCATTTTTCTGTCAGCAAGGATCTTTGTGTGTGGAGGAGGGCACCCTGGCAAAGAGCTTTGTAGGCCGGAATCCTCTACTCATGCCCCAAGGAGGCGCAACGCACAGCTGCAGTGCTGTTGGTCTGTTCTTGCTAGGGCCAGCCAGTATCCACAGGTCTCCCGAGGCTCCTGAGAGATGCTGTCATGAATTAGATTATGTCCTTTTGATTAGATGTCCCCTGAGCCTGGATGTGGAGGCTTTTAGAGCTCAGTTCTCAATTATTAAAAGCATTGAAAGGGTGCAGAGAACATTTACAATGGAAAGAAAAAGGCCTTTAAAAGCCAAAGCTATAACAGAAACATACACACACGTATATATATTTTACCCTTTAGATTAGCTGGATAGAAGGGTAATGACCCATTAGGATGATGTTTAAACCATTCATCAATCACATTTACAATATGTACTGCAAAAGCCTGCACCTGCCACCACTAATGACTGGGCAGGTGTTCTTGTCAAGGGCAACCTCAGACTCTGATGAAGGTACAGTTGAAGCTCACTCAATGTTTGCCAATGGAAAAAACATGGAGAAAGGAGAAGCAGGATGAAGCAAACCAAGATTTTAAACCTCCCACATCTCCAAAGAGAAAACCCTCCAAATTTTATACTAGAGGAGAAGTTTAGAGAGGATATAGGAGAAACTTCAGGAACCAGACGATTTTCATTCAAAATATAGGACTATTGGGCAGTGTTGATAGTATGGTGGTGAGCATAGTTGCCTTCCAAAATATGGGACCAAAAACAAAAAAAATAAAGCTGTTATTATTCTGTCATTCAAAATCTTGGTTACTGGATTCAGGGTAAGATGGTGTCTTAATTTTGTGCTGCTATAGCAGAATACCTGTGATGGAATAATTTATAATAAACAGAAATGTATTTGCTCATAGATCTGGGGACTGGAAAGTTCAGGATCGAGGTGCCAGCATCACTTAGGACCTTCTTGCTGTGTCATTACATGGTAGAAGATGAGAGAATGAGAGGGGAAGAGTGAACCCTTTGCTGAGGGACCTTCTCATAATCATATTAATCTTCATGAAAATGAAGCCTGTGTGACCTACATACCACTGTGCCCAACCTCCCTACACTGTTGTACTGGGAATTGAGTTTCCAACACATTAATTCTGAGGACACATTCAGACCATTGCAGATGGGAATTATTCTGACCTCTCAACTGGTTTTCAGGTCAAGTCTAGGAACATCAGAATTAAGTGGTATTTTTTATTTGTTTATTAAGCTTATTGAAAGAAAGACTTCTTATTGGGATCTATCTTACATACATAAAAGTAAACAATCATAAATGAAAGTTTTGCTATGTGAACTTGTCATTTTTACAAAGTGAACTAGCGCAGAAAGAATAGAACTTTAACATTTCTTTAGAAACCCCACCTGTGTCTCCCAATCACTGCCTCCTATATACAGGAGACCACTATTCTACCCACTAACACTGGGAGAATTTTGTCAACTTTTGTAAGTAGTGTGTATTCCTTTGTTCCTGGTTTCATGAACCGCACCATGTCTTCGAGATTCATCATTCAATATTGATGTGTTGCCGTTCATTTTTATTATTCTATAACAGTGTTCCACCATAAGGACATACCAGAGATTCTCTCTTCTGTTGTTGGACCATTTATATTATTTCCAATTATTTGCTATTTCAAAAACAATGCTGTTATGAACTCATTTATGTGATGAAAAAAATAATTTTTATCTACATTATTATAAAAAATCAACTGTTTTTATCTAAAAAGAAAGTATTGCATATATGATAAAACATTTTCTTGGAACTAAAATTTACTCCTTAGTATTACTATTTTCTGTAATAATAAACTATTATTAGCATATTTGTTATCAATGGTTCACCAAAATCTCATATACTTTTTGAATAGTGAGAGAAATGCACTAACATGATCAAAGGATGTAGAAAGTATTAAGAATAAAAAAAATTACATTTATGGGTGGAGCTCCTCTGGCTAACAAGAGAGGTTTATCAAGTTGTTTTCTTCATTTGATTAGTCTATAATCTGATCTTTTCATGTTATGAAATCCTTAAGCCAATTCATAATATTTTATAACCCTATCTTAAAGTTTCATTCAAAGCTGCTCCTTCTCCATGAATGTGTTCCAATAATTGTCTTGTCTTCTTAAGAATGTGATGGATTAGTATTAGCTCACAGCAGCTCTCTCATCTTGTAATGTTCAGGCTATCTCTGTGTATCAGGCTCAAGTTTAGCTTCACACTACAAAATAGCAATATGAAATTTTAAAAATTGAACACATTAGAAGTATACTTCTCTTAAGCAATCTAGAGATATGTGATAGCTTTAAGACAATATCAAAGATTCAAGTTTTTATTTCTTATCTATCATTCTAAGCATGTGGCTTTCATTTTGATGGCCACCCTCTGGTTCAATATGGTTATTAATAATTGAACTGATAGTATGTCCATGTTACAAACCAGAAACAGAAGGGAAGGACAAAGAAGAGCATGTAACCTCTATCTAGAAAGTTTTCCTGAAAGCCACGTTTTACATATCACTTGCCAAAATTTCAGGGAAATATGCTCTTCCCATATAAATTAGGACTATGTTAAAAAGGAGGGGGAAAAGATATTTAAGTAGAGATAGTGTGTTAGTCAGATTTTTGTCCTTGTGACCAGAATAACCATCAAGACCAACTTAGAGGAGGAAGAGTTTATTTTGGATCATGGTCACCCTGATTCCATTACTGTGAGGCATTGTGAGGCGGCACATCATGGTGGAAGGGTAGTGGTGAAAGAATGGAGCTCAGCCCATGGTGGTTGGGAAACAGAGAGAAAGAGGGGGAAGAGGCTACATGGAAGATGAACCCTTCCAGTGTACACTCCCAGGGACTTGCCTGCTCCAGACATACTCCTCTTGCCCACAATTACCAGGCAGTCAGTCCATTCAAACTCTGATGGACCGATTAGGGTTACAACTCTCATAATCTAATCATTTCCCACCTCTGAATATTATATATTAGTACAGGAGCTTTTGAAGGGACACCTCATGTTCAAACCACAGCATGTAGGCATTAAAAGTATTTGTCACAACTTTCAAGATTGGGAAAATGCTTTTTTTTTTTTAATTTTTTATTGTTGGCTGTTCAAAACATTACAGAGTTCTTGATATATTATATTTCACACTTTGATTCAAGTGGCTTATGAGCTCCCATTTTTACCCCATATACAGATTGCAGAATCACAACAGTTACACATCCATTGATTTACATATTGCCATACTAGTGTCTGTTGTGTTCTGCTGCCTTTCCTATCCTCTACTATCCCCCCTCCCCTCCCCTCCCCTCTTCTCTCTCTGCCCCCTCTACTGACATTCATTTGTCCCCCTTGTATTATTTTTCCCTTTCCCCTCACTTCCTCTTGTATGTACTTTTGTATAACTCTGAGGGTCTCCTTCCATTTCCATGCAATTTCCCTTCTCTCTCCCTTTCCCTCCCACCTCTCATCCCTGTTTAAT
>NW_026000169.1:12342557-12395407 GCF_001458135.2 Marmota marmota marmota
CGGTGGTCACAGTTCCGCCTACCTGGCAGGCACAGGGGGTGGGGGGCGGCTCTGCCCCTCAGCAGGCCACTGGGCCTGCTCTGTGGGTGGTCACAGTTCCATCTACCTTGCCGGCGCAGGGGAGGGGGTGGCTCTGCCTCTCAGCAGGCCGCTGCTCCTCTTCTGCCGGTTGGTCGCAGGCCCGCCTACCTTACAGGAGTGATTGGAAGCTCTCCTTTTTTTTTGCTCAGGGATGGTGGGCCAATTGCTAAGTAGCAATGTGAGAAGATACCAGTGAAGGATACAGAGGACTGTGTGATAAAATTGTACCTGAGAAATGCCAAGCATTAGACTCACTTGACTTAGCACAGGAACTCCAGATTGTTCCATTAGGACCACTTAGTACATGCTTTTTCAAAATAGTAAGGATAAGGGAAAATAAATTCTTTAGTTTTATCAGGAGCATGAAGGGACCTGGTATTTTTGTTTGTAAGTTGATTTTGTTCTTGCCAGTGAGGCAAAGGAAAAATGATAAAATCTCTTATGCAGATTTCCATTTATAAAGAAAAGAACATGTATCTGGATAAGTTACTATTAAATGTGGCCCTTCCTGAAGGCAGGAGAATGAACTAGATTACATTTTAATTGATTTTTAAACTTATAGTAGAAAATAAATCTTACTTTAAATAGCTCTTACTGTATTTAAAAAAAAATGTTTTCCATGTGATTATTATACTGCTACTGACATTACAGTGTACTCACATTTTAATTTTTTTAAATTTTAAAAATATGCTTTTATTGTAATATAATTTCCACTGTTCATGTATTCAGAAAATGATTTCTGAATATTCTCTAAAATGACTTAAACTCTGTACTGATCATTTCTTAAATAATTTGCATGGTGTATTTGTAATAATCACAATAGTAACAACAAAATAACAAACACTGACAAAATCATGTTAGCTTAATAACTAACTTAAATGGTAATTTTGGGTGAACAATCTCCCAAAATCAGGGAACGGTATTACTCACTCCAGTTTTGTGGTTGGGCACTGATCCCATTGTGGAATCAAAGCTTTCACTGAATATTTAACAAAATGGGGCACAGTTTTGAGGAAAGATATTTACCAGTCAATGTAAAATGGTTAAACAATTTCATATGCTCCTCTTTTGTGTGGTTTGTACCCAAAATAACTTTGTTTACAAGAAAAAGAAAAGAAACATAAGGCAAATAACATTTTTGTCCGTTTAATAATACCACCATCAGCTTGGTCTTCTCAAAAATTTGGAAGGAAAGAGTAGTGTAACTCGTTATTTCATCAAACATCTGTCATACACTGATTTTATACAGTTATACAAATATTTGGATCCTTTTGCATATGAAAATGTGTTTGGGGCAGAGAATGTAGTTTAGTAGTAGAGCAGCTGTCTAGCATGTGTGTGTGTGCTCTCTCCAATTTCACAGATAAGGCAATGAAGAATAAAATGGTTGAAAACTGACACATGGATAGTTGGGTTGAATGAGAAGAACTGAGAGCCCTGGACTTCATTTTTAAGGATTTTTCCCAGTTCTGATCTCCTTGGACTCTTTATTTATATAGCTATTAAAACCATGTTGAGCATGCTAGGTGGGCAGTGCTTCTCACTGGAAACTAGAAATGCAACCCTGAATAACTGAGAATGGAATATGGCTCTCAGTGTTCATGTTGGACTGATTCCCAGAAATGATTAAACAAATTCCAGGATTTCCAGGGTTGATCTAATGAGTACTCAAGATGTAGCTACTACCAATGGCCAGACACATCCAAGGCCATTGTCATCGCACCATGGGAGTTTCCCAAGCCAGTATAACATACGCCCTCCATCCCCATCCTCAGACTCTTGGAGAGTCATTAGATGGGCTTCACAAGATCCATGAAGCTCCTAAAATCAGATGATAAGTTGGAATGTAGGTGATGTGAACTTTTTTTTCTTATTTGATGAGAAATCCAAAGCTTTTATATGGAGAAATGTGACATTATATTTTTTTTTCCTAGAAATTTGTCAGAGAAAGTGAGATGGTAAAGATATCTTGAAGGAAAAGTGGGATTGACAGAAAGTTTATTTTAACATATGAAGGCACCTAGAGCATCTTTGACTTCAGGAGAAGGAGGCAACTGAACTCCCAGAAGAATTAATAAAGCACTGTCCTAGTGGAGATTGGCAAGGATAAAATTACTGGTAGAATATAACAGGGGCAACCCATTCCCCTGAGACAAGAGATGAGGACAAAGATAGAGAAAAATGAGCCAGAAAAGAGAAAAGTTCAAAGATAAATTGCTGGTTAAAAGTAAGGATTCAGGAATGAGATTAGAGTCAGAAGAAACAGATGCAGTTTGGAAAATCTGTCTTGGGAGATGTAATCAGCATGGAGACCCAGATGGGATGGAAGAACAGAGCTGTGTAATGGAACCAAACAATATAGCCCTGAGATTTTTTTTCTGGTCATTCTGACCAACTTCAGATTGAACAAAAGAACTCCTGTGTGGACTCAGTCACACCTGCTCCTTTGTGAACGGTTATGTGGCTTGGGCAGTCACAAATGAGAGGACGATGCCCTCATTGGAGATTTCTGTATTTTATCATTTTCTGACAGATGGCAGTAAAACATCTTGTTCTCATTAAATCAGTTTGCTGCAACTTCCCAACAGATGAAAACAAAATTTGTTGAAGAGGAGAGTCTTCCTGAATTTGTTAAAAGTGCTGAATGGTTTAGCATTAGCCATGGTTGTAGTGGGTGGTAGAAGCTGTGGTAAGACTTAGGAAGGCTGTCTGATCTTGTTCCGCAGTTAAAAAAAAAAGGCCAGTCCTCTGTCTGTTTGACAGACCTGTGGGTTTCTGCCTTAGCTCCTTCAAAATTGTCCTATGTTTGCTGCCCTTTTCAAATACCAAGGATGGTTGAAACTGAGTCCCATTCTCCCTTCAGCCTCAAATCCTTCCCTGAATTCAACGCTTGCTTTCTCCCTTGGCTACAGTGTTTTGATAGCACTTTGCTACTCATGAGGCACTACCTGTATTATCGTACTTTCAGATATGTCTTTATAGTCCTTAAATGATTCAGAAACTGCAGATAACATCTGGGTTAGCTGAGCCCCGAGGTACTACTGGTTCATGTGCATCAACCATGGGATGAAGAACCCCTACCTCACAGGTAGGGCCTATCTCTTACTACTCAAAGATCTGAAGTTAGTGACACTCTTAACAATCAAGAATTGAACTACTTTATTCTGTAAGGCTCTACTCGGCTGCTCTACCACTTGCCTGTCTGACTCTGACACTTTTTATCCTCTCCCCCATATTCACCATTCCAGTCATACTGTTCCTTACATACACTTCCTGATCCTCCCACCGGTCTTTGACCTTATTATTCCTACTGACGATACCCTCTTTTCTCCATTTCCCCTTCATGGCTTATTTTCTCCTCTCCTCCAGTATTGGCTGACATATCACTCTTTTGGTGACACCTTCCTTGGCCATCTTATTTAAATCACAGTAAACCTACTCCAGCAGTCCCCTATCACCCTCCTCTGTTTTAATTTCCAACATTTCACCACTTTCTAACATGCTGTGTTACTGTACTTACTTACTTACTTTGTTCATTGTTAGTCTCCCATCCCTAAATACCAACTCCATGAAGTCAGAGATTTTTGTCTGTTTCCTGCCTCTGGATCCAATCAAAGATGTCGCAGCATTGGAAACAGTCCCTGTGATATAATTGGCAAATCATTCTATATTGGATTTATGGCTTACAAATAGTTTCATATACTACTCTTCTGGATCACATATACAATGATCAAAGTATTTTCTAAACCACAGTTTGATACATGGGTTCAGACACTTTCAAGTCAACTTCCAGATTTTTATGCAGCTTGAAACATAGAGTTTGGGTACAAACATTTGTGCCCAAACTCTATGTTTCAAGCTGCATAAAAATTTTTTTGGAGAAATTTTGATGTTTTAATGACAGTAGAACAGTGATTTATAATTAGGATGGTTCTAAAAAATCTAGAATTTTTCACTGCTAAACTGAGCAGTGAATAATAGATTAACAATATTATCAAGAGATTAAATGCCAATAGAAACCTCTAAATTCTTAAAAAAAGGTATCACTGTGACAGAAGAGAGAATTTTGAACAATGAGAGTTTTCAGGACTTCCTTCAAATTAAAACTTAAATACTTAGTTATTTAATAAGTCAGTGGGTACACATTTAGTTTATTGACATAGACTATAATATTGTCTCTTCTATACATATACAC
Organism: Marmota marmota marmota; assembly: GCF_001458135.2. Taxonomy (NCBI): domain Eukaryota; kingdom Metazoa; phylum Chordata; class Mammalia; order Rodentia; family Sciuridae; genus Marmota; species Marmota marmota. Next base: position 12,346,834 of record NW_026000169.1, read on the forward strand.
TATATATGTTTATCTGTCATTGATGTGTGTGTGTGTAATCTCCCATCATATATATATATATATATATATATATATATATATATATATATATATGTTAAAAGTGTGGACAATTTTTCTCNATATATATATATATATATATATATATATATATATATATGATTATATATGATTATATATATATATATATGATTATATATGATTATATATATATATTATTTCATATATATATGAAGAAAAAAATTCCTCTAGGTTTCTACATAAAGACATCAAGTGAAGCAATAAATTTCTTTGAAACTCAATTTGTTTCGTGGTATTTTTCCTGGAAAAAAACCTAATTATGGATGATTAGGTAGAAGTGAACCAAGTTGGAAGACAGTTCAGAATGAGTAGGAAAATAATATGGATAGAAAAAACAAAGAAGTGATTCTTTATTTTCTGTTTCAAACTGCAGGCTCTAAAATTATTGTCTTCAGTGTGTACATATTTGACAGTTATAAGACAAGTTGATTAATTAGCTGAGGTTGACAAGAGTCGACAGAAGGTAACATACTGAGACCAAAGAGATTACATGTGGATCCCAAAACCACAGCAGTTTTAACACTCTTCGTCAGCTTTAATTTTACATTTTCCAGTAATTCCACTTTTAAAGTTGTCTGAGATAACAATATAATTCTGAGACAGTCAATCTATTTTCATGAGAAAGACAGAAATTAAATCCCAAGATGAACACAAAACAGGGAGCTATTCAATACTTAACCATTGACCCATTGTGCTGTTGGCAATGATTTGGGATTATCTCTTTTCCTTTTGAACAAAATCGGTTACATTTTGAATAGCTTCTTTGATAATGTTCCCACGTGAGAAATCCAAGAGTTGGAGACAAATGTCTCCTCTTAAAACAAAATAAGAGGAAATGGCATAATAGCATTTTCACTTTTCTGGAGGCAGCCCCTCTCCTGCCTAAACAAGCTCAAAGTGTTCGTGGAACTCCTCCCGCCCTCCTTGAGCCTGGCTGGGTGACTGTCTGCATCCTGCCTCAAGTGAGGGGGGGGCCTGGGTTTAGGAACAGCTGTTCACAATTAAATTAATTATTATTTGTCAACAGCATTCTGAAGCCCCGAAATTCTGTGTTGGCAGAAAAGAATGCTGCTAGGCCACAGTGTGCTTTAGAACGCCTGTTACCCTTCCAGTTTGGCATAGCATCTCTAAGGTGAACGCCATCAAAGCAGGGACAAAGGCTTGTGAGCCACATCCACACAACCTTGACTCTTTTCCTTTTAACTCCAGTTGTTTGAGAATCCCCCACATACACTTGGGATTTTGACATGCCACATAAAAGGGACAAATATCAGAAAATAAAATGGATATCAGACATACCAGTGTGGGTCTCTAGGAATGAATGGCTAAAGCTTAGGTTCTTTGTGCAGAAAAACTCACGAATATGAATTCTAGCCTTTAACTCCTTGGTTAAAACACATCTCTCTGATGTAGTGCAAAAGGCTACATGTGACTTAGAGGACCATAACAAGAGCTTTAATTTACTGACTCATCCTTAAGGTTGCATCTATTTATACAAATCAAAGTTCAGCAATAAGTGGATTTTCCTCAAACTTGTCAGATAATTGAGAAAAAAAAATACCCATTACACATGTTTCATTTCTCTGGATAGTTACTTTTCTTCTGGAAATTATTTAAAAAAAATAGAAGTTAAGAATAGAAGATATAAATTTAGAAAATATCCATACTTTATCCAATTAGTTTTCAATAAAGTCAAATTCTTCTCTCTAAATATTTTTACTTTAAAAATATTCATTAGCAATTTTAGACACCAAATAAATAATCTCACATATAGAACAATTTGCATGAATATGTTTCATAGTAAGAAACATCCAGGAAATAATTTAGATATCCCATCAGCAAAAGGATAAATTAGCTATGAGACATTTGATCGAATGACAGTTTTGAGTATTTGAAGCAACATATATTATTGCTTGTGATGACACAAAGATACCTTTGAAAAACAGACAAAAAAGCAAGAAACAGGTGTTGTGTTTTGGTTATGGGATATCCCCCAAAAGCTCCTATGTTAACACAGAAGTATTCAGAGGTAAAGTGATTAAATTATGAGAGCGGTAACCTAATCAGTCCATTTTCACTTTTCTGGAGGCAGCCCCTCTCCTGCCTAAACAAGCACAGAGTGTTCGTGGAACTCCTCCCGCCCTCCTCAAGCCTGGCTGGGTGACTGTCTGCATCCTGCCTCAAGTGATGGACTGACTGGGTGGTAAATGTGGGCAGATGGGGTGTGGCTTGAGGTCACTGGAGGAGTGTCCTGGAAGGGTGCATCTTCCCCAGGGACTTTTGTCTCCACCCCACACCCCCTGCTTCCTGTCTGCCATTAGTTAAACAGCTTTCCTCTGCTTGGCTGGGCCCTTCCCCCATGATGTGTTGCCTCACCTTGTGCCCAGAGAAAGGGACCTGGCAGTCTATGGATTGAAACTTCTGAAATTGTGAGCCCCCAAAGAAACTTTTCCCTCCTCTAAGTCATTCTTGTCAGGTATTTTGGTCACAGCCCTGCAAAGCTGATTAAAACACCAGGATATAAAACCTGGATGTACTGATTTCAAATGTTTCTTTGTATAGCTTCCAAAATCTTCATGAGATGCCTATATAGTTATTGTTTTAGTTTGAAGGAACAGATTAGAAAAATTTATTTTGATACCAAGGAGAGACTGTGCAAACTTTCCTGATAAAATCTAAAGGAAACCAGAAAGTTTAGTTTCTTTTCAAACTGTTAAGTTTAAAGACAAAAACGTTTTAACAAATATCCTTTTGCACTCTCTGCTAACCCCCAAATTGTTCAATATTAGAAGGTTTTGGATAAGCCTATAATGTGTCATTTATTTTTCTTTAACATAACACTGTCCCTTATTTTTCACTAATCCTTCCCTTTATAAGAGTAAGAATTTATCAAACAAATCCATAGCTAACAAAGGAATACTATCAATAAAGACAGACCAGACGTTCACAATGGGTTGTTGTTTTGTTTTGTTTGTTTAGTTGTTTTCACCATTTGCAAAAGAGCTAGCAAAAATTCTATTTGGCAAGTTCAAAGTGATTTATTTACATTCCTAAAATCTTCCTAAGTGAAGTTTGCATTACCTCCTTCAAGGATATCATTTCTGAAACACTCAGCAAATCTGAACAAGTTCATATTTTTTGCTTGCCAGTAATCCAAAGCAACAAATCTATCATGTAGGGGGAATGGGTCAGTTCATAAAAGTTAGAACTGAAGAGCTGGGCATGTAGCTCAGTGGTAGAGCTCTTGCCCAGCATGCTAGAGGCCCTGGGTTTGGTCCCCAGCAGGGCAAAAAACAAAATGAAAGTTAGAAGTGAAGCATTTAAACTAGTATAGAAAAAAAGGAATGCTTATCTTGTAGAGATGTGAAAGGGAACTGAAAACATGAAAGTCACTCATCAAATTTTTGCAAAGAGCTTAATTTCAGATAAAAGCCATTGCTTTCTCTTTAACTACAGCACTATTAAACTATTTTGCTTTTCCTTCTGAGGATATAGAGCCATCAACATCCTCTAATGGACTCAGTTCAATATGGACCTTAACCAGTGTTTGTGAATATTCTGTGAACCTAATAGTATACTGAGTAGATTAGTGTTTCCTTAACTTTGATGTGCACATTAACCACCCAGGAACAGAATTAAAATGTGAATTCTAATTAGCAGGTCTGGGGTAGGTCCTAAAATGAAGGATTTATAACAAGCTCTCAGCTGATACAATGCAATTGCTTATGGACTCGTCTTTGATTAGCTTTCTCCAGGGTACCAGTAGGCAAAGTCGCATGCCTTTATGAAAGAGAAATGGAGTACACAATTGGCCAAAGTGAACCTTAGGGCACTTGCCAGATGTAAATGGAAAAGCTGCCATTGAGCTCTGACTGCTGCTATTAGGAATCCTATATGTCACCTGCAGATAAAATGGGAACTAAAGAATCTAGTTCAGTGGCTGATTAAGAGAAGGTGCTTAATCAGTCCCTTTTCCTCTCCTTTCCATAAAACAATTGCCAAATGGCACCATTATGGAACATGACCAAATAACATTTCAGACCCTAAGAAGCTGGCAACTTCTTTCTTTTTCTTAGAAACCTGGGTTCTAGGCACCTAGGCATCATTTTATAACTGATGAAGTTAAAGGCTGATTAGAGAACGGGGCCATGGGTATAGTAAACTGTGCAGAAGACATTATTTTTAGAATTTAAAATCTGTGCTACTTTTGAAAAAAGAATAACAAAAAATGTAAAAAACAAACAATAACAACAACAACAAAAAACAACAGAAAGGTAATTTTTTCTAAAAGAGAATTAATAGGAAAGTCTACAGTGGTGAGGAGGGGCAGGGGGTAGTTAGAACTGAACTATGAAGCTTAGGAAATGAGGCTGAGAAGGAAAGTTGATGGAGCATTATACATTCATGCAAAGTCCCTGAGAAGTTCCTAAACATGCGGATTCCCCACCCCCCAAAAACCCAAAAACTCAGAATAGAGATGTTAAACTTCAGTTCTGTTATTTGCTAAGTTCTCTTGTTCTGAGGCAATGCATGTTGGACATATCCAGCCTTAAGAAAGAAAACACTACAGGGTATAGAGATTCCTACATTGTCCACCAGAGGAAATGTGCTTCAGGGAAAGGACTACAAGCAGAAGACAAGAACAGGCCAGAGAGAATTCAGCAGAAGGTCATTAGTGGCCAGGGAAACTCAATTCCTTGAAGAATCAACAATCCCCAGAACTACTGGAAGAGACATTGAAGTGAGGGAGAGGCGCAGGTGACAAATCAAAAATTTTTTTCTTAGAATTTTAAAATAAGGTAACCCTGGCAAGCTGGAGTCCTTAGAAATATTTTGGAAGTTATAATTAATTTACATAAAAATGAAGTGCTAATGGATACAGTAAAAATAAATACCAAAAGGAGTGATTAGAAATCCAAGATGATGTCTTCTAGAGTTCACTTTAAATATCAAACTTAAAGAGTAGGCGTCATTGTAGGAACTTAACAGTGATTTGAGCTAAGTTCTGGTTAAACTAACAGGACAAGGTTAGAAAAGCAAATGGGTCAATCAACATATTCTTTTAAAAAGTCTTCTTAAGATTAGAATATCTCCTTATACTCCACTAAGCTTACCTGAATAGTGATTCAAGCAAAAATTTTAATTTAGGTTCATACCTCCAGTCTTCCTCCTGATTAAGTCTCTAATTCCTGAGACAACTCCGATACTGGTCTTAGAGATCAGGAACAGGTTCTTGTTCCCCAGTGTTGAAAACTAAATGCCTAAATAATGCTGAGGCAAGCATAGAAAGCAAGTTCTATTTAAGAAAGGGACAGAGACAAAGTTCTCTGAAGGGAAAGGGCTCCAGAGTTGGGTGTCTGTGGATTGGAGGGGCATCTTGCTCTTTAATAGGCCCCAGGACCTCCTCTTTTTTCTTGGGGGCGGGTAATTTATTTATTGATCCCAGAGGTCAAAATTTGGCATGAGAGAAATTGCATTTTTGTTTTTGTTCTCAAAAGGTACTTTTTAAAATTTATTTTTTAAATTTTATTTTTCAATTCTAATTTGTTGTATATGACAGCAGAATGTATTACAATTCATATTATACATATAAAACACATTTTTTTTCTTATCTCTGGTCGTATACAAAGTATATTCACACCACTTATATCTTCATACATGTACTTAGGGTAATGATGGTCATCTCACTCCACCATCTTTTATAACCCTTTGCCCCGTCCCTTCCTCTCCCTCCCTTTTGCCTTATCTAGAGTTCATCTAATCTTCCCATACATCCTCTCCCAACCCCAATATGAATCAGAATTCTTACATCAGAGAAAACATTTGGCATTTGTTATTTTGGGGATTGGCTAACTTCACTTAGCATAATATTATCCAACTACATCCATTACCTGCAAATGTCATGATTTTATTCTCTTATTGCTGAGTAATATTTCGTTGTGTATATATACCTCAATTTCTTTATCCATTCATCTACTGACAGGCATCTAGGTTGATTCCACAGGTTAGCTATTGTGAATTGTGCTGCTACAAACATTGATGTGGCTGCATCCCTGTAGTATGCTGTTTTTAAGTCCTTTGGGTATAGACCAAGGAGTGGGATAGCTGGTGGTTCCATTCTCAGTTTTCCAAGGATTCTCCATACTGCTTTCCATATTGGCTGCACCATTTTGCAGTCCCACCAGCAAAATGAGTGTGCCTTTTTTCACACATCCTTGACAACACTTATTGTTGTTTGTCTTCATAATAGCTGCCATTCTGACTGGAGTGAGATGAAATCTTACAGTAGTTTTGATTTTAATTTCTCTAATTGCTAGAGATGATGAACATTTTTTCATATATTTATTGATTGATTGGCTATCCTCTTCTGAGAAGTGTCTGTTCAGTTCCTTGGCCCATTTATTGATTGGGTTATTTGTTATTATGGTGTTTAGCTTTTTGAGTTTTTTATATACCCTAGAGTTAGTGTTCTGTTTTGAAAGTGGTAAAAATTTGCTCCCAAGATGTAGACTCTCTATTCACCTAACTGATTGTTTCTTCTGCTGAGAAGATTTTTAAATTTGAATCCATCACATTTATTAATTCTTGATTTTAATTCTTGAGCTATAGTAATCTTATTAAGGAGGTAGAGGCCTAATTTGATACGATGGAGATTTGGGGCCTACTTTTTCTTCTATTAGACACAGGGTCTCTGGTTTCATTCCCAGATCCTTAATCCACTTTGAATTGAGTTTTGTGCATGGTGAGTCATAAGGGTTTAATTTCATTTTGTTGCATCTGGATTTCTAGTTTTCCTAGCACCATTTGTTGAAGAGGCTATCTTTTCTCCAGTGTATGTTTTGGTGCATTTTTCAAATATAAGATAACTGTAATTATGTGGGTTATTGTCTATGTCTTCTATTCTGTACCATTGGTCTACCAGTCTGTTTTGGTGCCAATACCATGCTGTTTTTGTTACTATTGCTCTGTAGTATACTTTAAGTGCTGGTATAGTGATGCCACTTGCTTCACTCTTCTCGCTAAGGATTGTTTTAGCTATTCTGGGTCTCTTATTTTTCCAGATGAATTTCATGACTGCTTTTCTACTTCTATGAGGAATGTCATTGGGATTTTGATTGGAATTGCATTAAAACTGTATAGTGCTTTTGGTAATATGGTCATTTTGACAATATTAATTCTGCTTATCCAAGAGCAAGGGAGATCTTTCCATCTTCTAAAGTCTTCTTCAGTTTATTTCTTTAGTGTTCTGTAGTTTTCATTATAGAGGCCTTTCACCTGTTTTGTTAGGTTGATTCCCAAGTATTTTATTTTTTGAGGCAATTGTAAATGGGGTAGTTTCCATTTCTGAGGATTTGTCACTGATATACAGAAATGCCTTTGATTTATGGGTGTTGATTTTGTATCCTGCTAGTTTGCTGAATTCCTTTACTAATTCTAGAAGTTTTCTGGTGGAATTTTTTGGGTCTTCTAGGTATACAATCATATCATCCGCAAATAGTGCTAATTTGAGTTCTTCTTTTCCTATCTGCATCCCTTTAATTTCTTTTGTCTATCTAATTGCTCTGGCCAATGTTTAAAGAATTACGTTAAATAGAAATGGTGAAAGAGGTCATCCCTATCTTATTCCAGTTTTTAGAGGGAATGCTTTCAATTTTTCTCCATTTGGAATGATGTTGGCCTGGGCCTTAGCATAGATAACTTTTACAATGTTGAGATATGTTCCTGTTGTCCCTAGTTTTTCTAGTGCTGTATTTTGTTGAATGCTTTTTCTGCATCTATTGAGATGATCATATGATTCTTATCTTTGAGTCTTTTGATCTGATGAATTACATTTATTGATTTGCGTATGTTGAACCAACCTTGCATCCCTGAGATGAACCCCGCTTGATTGTGGAAATGTTTTTGTGTTCAATTTGCCAGAATTTTATTGAGAATTTTTGCATTTGTGTTCATTAGAGATATTGGTCTGAAGTTTTCTTTCTTTGATGTGTTTTTGCCTGGTTTTGGAATCAGGGCGATATTGGTCTCATAGAATGAGTTTGGAAGTGCTCACTCTTTTTCTATTTCATAAAATAAATTGAAGAGTTTGGTATTAGTTCTTCTTTAAAGGTCTTGTAGAACTCAGCTGTGTATCCATCTGACCTGGGCTTTTCTTGGTTGGTAGACTTTTGATGGTTTCTGCTATTTTATCAGTTGAAATTGATTTGTTTAAATTGTGTATATCATTCTGATTAAATTTGGGCAAATTATATGGCTCTAGAAATTTGTCGATGCCTTTGATATTTTCTATTTTATTCGAGTACAGGTTTTCAAAATAATTTCTAATTATCTTCTGTTTTTCTGTAGTGTCTGTCATGGTATTTCCTTTCTCATCATGTATGTTAGTGATTTGAGTTTTCTCTCTCCTACTCTTCATTAGCATGGCTAAGGGTCTGTCAATTTTATTTATTTTTTCAAAGAACCAACTTTCTGTTCTGACAATTTTTTCAATGGTTTCTTTTGTTTCAGTTTCATTGATTTCAGCTTTGATTTTAATTATTTCCTGTCTTCTGCTGCTTTTGGGGTTGATTTGTTCTTCTTTTTTCTAGGGCTTTGAGATGTAGTGTTAAGTCGGTTATTTGTTGACTTTTTCTTCTTTTAAGGAATGAACTCCATGAAATGAACTTTCCTCTTAGAACTGCTTTCATAGTGTTCCAGAGATTTCAATATGTTGTATCTGTGTTTTCATTCACCTCTAAAATTTTTTAAATCTCCTCCTTGATGTCTTCTGCAACCCACTGTTCATTCAGTAGCATATTATTTAGTCTCCAGGTGTTGAAGTAGCTTTTATTTTTTATTTTACCATTGATTTCTAATTTCTTTTCTTTATGATCTGATAAAATGCAAGGTAGTATCTCTACTTTTTTATATTTGCTAAGATTTGCTTTGTGGCATAATATATGATCTATTTTAAAGAAGGATCCATGTGCTGCTGAGAAGAAAGTGTATTCTCTCGTTGAAGGATGGAATATTCTATATATGTCAATTAAGTCTAAGTTATTGATTGTATTATTGAGTTCTAGAGTTTCTTTGTTCAGCCTTTTTTTTTTTTTTGGTCAATCTATCCAGGGGTGAAAGTCACCCAGGATTATTGTGTTGTGGTCTATTTGACTCTTGAACCTGAGAAGAGTATGTTTAATGAGTGTTGACGCTCCATTGTTTGGGGCATATAAATTTATAATTATTATGTCTTGTTGATGACTTTTTCCCTTAAGCAGTATGAAATATCATCCTTCTTTATCTCTTTGATTAACTTTGGCTTGAAGTCTACTTTATTTGATATGAGGATGGAAACCCTTGCTTGCTTTTGCAGTCCATGTGAGTGGTATGATTTTTCCCAACCTTTCACCTTCAGTCTGTGGATGTCTTTTCTTATGAGTCTCTTGGAGGCAGCATATTGTTGGGTCTTTTTTTTTTTAATCCAATCTGCTAGTCTACATCTTTTGATTGGTCAGTTTAGGCCATTAACATTCAAGGTTATAATTGAGACATGATTTATATTTCCAGCCATTTTTATTTATTTTGGTATTTAACTGAACTTGGTTTCTCCTTTGAATAATTTTTCCTTTAGTGTAATACCTCCCTTTGTTGATTTTCATTGTTATTTTTCAATTCCTCTTCATGGAATATTTTGCTGAGGTTGTTCTGTAGTGTAGGCTTTTGAGTTGTAAAATCTTTTAACTTCTGTTTATCATGGAAGGTTTTAATTTCACCATCAAATCTAAAGCTTAATTTTGCTGGATATAAGATTCTTGACTGGCATCCATTTTCTTTCAGAGCTTGATGCATGTTGTTCCAGAACCTTCTAGCTTTCAGGGTCTGGGTTGAAAAATCTGCACATATTCTAATCAGTTTCCCCCTATTTGTAATCTGATTCCTTTGTCTCATCGCTTTTAATATCTCTCCTTATTCTGTATGCTAGGCATTTTCGTTATAATGTGATTTGTTATTGATCTGTTGTGATTTTGTACATTTGGCGTCCTGTAAGCCTCTTGAATTTGATTTTCCAATTCATTCTTCATGTTTAAAATTTTTTCTGTTATTATTTCATTGAATAAATTGCTCATTCCTTTGGTTTGGAACTCTATTCCTTCCTCTATCCCAATAACTCTTAAATTTGGTCTTTTTATGCTATCCCGTGTTCTGCTCATGGTTTCTTACCATTTTCACTGTGTGTTCTACATTGTTTTCAAGATTATATATTTTGTCTTCATTGTCTGAGATTCTGTGTTCCCCGTGGTCTAATCTGTTGGTGATGCTTTCAATTGAACTTCTAATTTGGTTTATAGTTTCATTTCAAGGATTTCTGGGTTTTGTTTTTGTTGTTGTTTAATTTTGGAATATCTCCCTATTAAAGTAATCTTTTGCTTCCTGTATTTATTTATGTGGCTCAATGTCAAAATGATCTTTTGCTTCCTGTATTTGCTCTCTTATATCATCCTTTAATTCACACAACATTTTATTTTATTTTTAAAGAGAGAGGGAGAGAGAGAGAGAGAGAGAGAATTTTAATGTTTATTTTTTAGTTTTTGGCGGACACATCTTTATTTGTATGTGGTGCTGAGGATCGAACCCGGGCCACACGCATGCCAGGCGAGCTTCAGCCACATCCGCAGCCCTCACACAGCATTTTAATTATGTACATCCTGAAATCCTTCTCTGTTATATCTTCCATTGTGCTAACCATGGATTCTAATAATGCGGTATCTTGATATGTTTAGGGCACTTTCTTCCCTTATCTTTTCATATTGCTGTGTGTCTTCCCTTCTAGCTCTGTGGATCCCAGGCATTATTGTTTTTACTCTATAGGCTTACAGTCCCTGTAGGGATCTAATACCTCTCCTTTGAGGTGAAGGACAATGTTATCAGATCCCACTATACACCCTAAAAACAAATGTTTGCTAATAAGATGTTTACAGTTTGGTCATAATGTACAGAAATGGTGACATCTACAATATACTCAGTAGGTTTGTAAAATGGTTTACAGTTTCTGATGGTGGACAAAGAACTGGGGATGAGGAGTAGTAGGATGTAGTAGTAGTAGGATGATATGCTGAGGAGGTAGGAGGTAAGGATATATAGTTATGGTATCTTAAGGAATGTGAAAGAGAAATCTAAAGAGGAAGATTAGGGAGAAAGGAGAGGAGGTAAATTTCGGTAGACAATTAAGTGGGGAGAAAGTAAAGTACATAAAACAACACACATACATATCAAGAAAAATAAAAAGGATTAAAATAGCAGAAATAGGTGGGAAAAAAGAAAAAGAAAAAAATTTACAAAGAATAAAAATAATGTACAACACAACTGTAATATACTATTAATACATCCCCATCCTCATAATCCTAATTAATGCAAAGTACTTGGTTTCACATATGTTGGGGATGTGAGGGTGGGAGAAAGGAGAGAGCGAGGGAAAAAAATCTTGAAAACACAGGGCTTGTTTTGGTTGGAGATCGGTATCTTTCCTGCTCCCCTTTTCAACCAATAGGTAGGGTCATCTGTTGTTAGCTGGTCTCTCTGCCCTCAGGATGGTGAAGGTAACAGGTGTCACTGTGCCGGGTTAGCAGCTGCTGGGGAGAGGGGGGAGTTATAAACTGGGTACCTGGAAGATGGTGATGAAGGTCACTCAAGCTCCTGCTTTCAGTGGTGGGGTGTCAGATCAGGTGGGAGGTGGTCAGTGATGGTGTTTGATGATGAGTTCAGCAGTCAGCTCTGTGGATTGCAGTTTTGGGTGACTTCAGAGCCTATGTTAAGTTCCCCGAGTATGGGCTGGCTACTGCACATAGGGGACAATGTCCACTGCTGTCCACTGAGCCCTGGACAAGCACCATGCTTCCTGCATGAGGGGCAGGAATATCACTTGCAGAGAAGCTTATATTCTCACAACTTGAATCCCAGGTCACGGAGCGAAGCAGAATGCTACCTCCCTCTGGCCCGCCGTCTTGGATCTCCAGGACCCCTCTTTGATCTCCAGGACCCCTCTTTTTAATTATATCTTCCCTTTCTTTCCCATATACGTGACCAAGGGCAGGGACATAGAAGTTAATTGTTAGCAATCCAGAGTGCCCAGTAGCATGATGGGAGGTTAATAACCTATTGTTCTTTGATAACCAGTTGTCATCCTCTCTTGACCCCCATCATTCTTTACCTACAGTGACCTTCATCTGTGCCTCAGTTTGCTGAGGAATGTGACATATCCTGTCCACGTAGGCCAGGTGGGCTGCAAACAAATTGCTTTTTGGCAAAGAAAGCATGTGGAAGGCAGCACAGCAGGCCCATTTTATTATTCTCTTAACCTTGTATTCCCACCATTTTTATATATCTCTTCCCTTCCAACTCCTTGAACATGGTGATTTTTCTATAGCATATTTTCACAATGGAGTTTATATAATATGTAACTTATTAACTAGTGGGCACAGTGACATAGTGATTTTTTTTTTTTGGTGGAGGGAGCTGACATTCAAACCATGACTGCTTTGAAAATTTTATATTTTCTTCATCCTAATAGTAGATAATAAAGATGAGAATTTTAGGAGGCCTATGCTAATAGCAAGGACAGACATTTACTTTGAAGCCAAAATTAGTTGAAATCAAACACTCTATTTGATCAATGTAACTATACATGGATAGCTAGAAATGCTTTACTCCGTATTTTTTTTTCTCATTGAAACATTTTGTTGCTGTTGTTTATGGTTTTGATTTGCAGTACTGGGAATTAAAACCAGAGCACCCTACAACTGAACTATATATCCTGTCCTTTTGTTTTGCTTTGTTTTGAAACAGGATCTTACAAAGTTGTAGAGGCTGGCCTTGAATTTGTGATCCTCCTGCCTCAGCCTCTTACGTCACTGGCATTACAGGTGTGCACCACAGCGATTGAGTTTTTTATGGGGGGGGGTTGTTTTAAAGCATGTATTATGAAACAAAAAACAAGTTCAGAAAAATTGATTTTTTTAAGAAAAGTAACCATCATACTATATAGTGAAATAAATTTTATCTCCATCTCTTACTATCCAATAGCCTTATTTAATTTCCCTTCTATAACTTGTAGAAGCAAGTTCAAACACTTGGCCCTGAGCACAATGCTCACTCACAATTTGCTCCAATCCACCATTCTAGCCTCATCTTCTTGTTCCTTCTCTGTTGTTCTATATTCTACACACACCAATATACATGACCATTACTCAAAATTTCCAGTGCATTCCATGTGTTTGCTGTGTGTCCTGATCAGCTCTTTTTCTCCTTTAACCTGATTTTATCCATCTCTTAAACATCAGCAACCTGTCACCTTTCAGCAATTTTTCATTCTCCAGAGAACTTACAGGATTTTCTGTTTAGCCTTATTGTAGTACTTCCATGACACTGAGGCCTGGAGCCCTGGCAAGCATCGTGCTTTCTGTGTGAGGGGCAGGAATATCACTTGCAAAGAAGCTTGTATTCTCACAACTTGAATTGAATCCCAGGTCACTGAGCGAAGCAGAATGCTACCTCCCTCTGGCCCGCCATCTTGGATCTCCAGTATTTCTATGGTTCTTTACATATTTGGTTGCCAGTATGTTTCCCATCAGTCCATGATTTCCACAAAAGCATCAATTATGCATTATTTTTATTCCAGTGCTTAGTAGAATACTCAAAAAATAACTGATGATAAAAATGTACAAGAGGAAAAATAAACCTATAAAACTAAACAGACAAGTACATGCCTTTTATAGCATATCCAGAGAATCTAGATGGATTTGGTGATTTGAGGAGGTAAATAGAGTGTACCTAAAAAGGTAGTTCAAGAGGTAATTGAGGCAATTTATAATCTCTACAGCCAATTGTTGCTTAAGAGAAATACTTGTTTCCTTTTCTTCAATTAAACTTCCAATATACACCTAAATAAAGAGGACCACAATTTCTGGCCTGTTTTGTTGTCATACTTGGAAACATCAGGATTCAGTGGGTCCACCAACTCAATTTGGGGATTTATTTTATTTTCTCAATTTGGAGAAGACAAGATCAAATTGAAAGGTGGTTTGCATTTGCTGGAAAATATACATACAAGAGTGGTTTTAAAACAAAATTCTTTGACACATCTTTGATGGGAGGTGAGATCTGTTTGCTCCCTGTGAACCTGGGCTCTGTAACTACTTGACTATTAGAACACAATAGAGTGCTACTGTCAGTCTCTGCCTCCAGACCCTAAGGAATAGGTTGCTTCCACTTCTTGTTTCTTAGTTCACTCTAGGAACCTAAGTACCATGGGTGAGGAAGCCCGGCTGCCCAGCTGGGAGGATGATTTGGGTATGAACATGCTGTCAGGATATTATGTGAATAAGCCTCCCTGGGAGGGGGCATCTTCCCTACCTTGAGTCCATGGTTCCCATAATTATTTTCAGCATAGCAGGCAATATAGGATGTGAACTTGAAAAACATATTATATGGAAGTTATGTTCTTGGTTTGTTTTAGTCAGCTTTTTTTCCCCCTGTGACTAAAAGTCCCAACCAGAACCACTGCAGAGGAGGAAAAGGTTGTGGGCCACAGTTTCAAAGGTCTCAGTCCATAGAAAACCAGCTCCATTCCTTGGGGCTTGAGGTGAGGCTGAACATCATGGTGGAAAAGTGTGGTAGAGGGAATTAGTTAACATGATGATCAGTAAGCAGAGACTGACTCACTCCACTCACCAGGTACAAAATATATATCCCAAAGTCACCCCTGTAATGACCCACCTCCTCCAGCCACACCCTACCCACTTTCAGTTAACTCTATCAGGGATCGATTCATGATTGGATTAAGGCTCTCAGAGCCAGAACATTTCTCCTCTAAACCTTCTTCTTTGTCTCACACATGAGCTTTGGGGGGATACCTCATCTCCAAACCATAACATGGTTACTATATTCCTCTTCTAAATCTGAACTCAAATTATTTATTGGCTAACATAAAATACAATGTGTGATGCAGATCAAAATTAGGAGAGTTTTATTACTGACCTTTGTAATTTGGTATTATTGATACCAGTCCATTGGAAATCAGGAACAGGTCCTTATTCCCTGGTGTTGAAACGTTGAGGCAAGTATAGAGAGCAGGTTTTATTTAAGAAAGTGATAGAGACAGATTTCTCCAAAGAGAAGTGTGGCTTCAGAGCCAAAAGCCCATGGGAGGAACTGGGTCTTGCTCTTTACAGATCTCAGAAACCCCCTTATCCTCCCTGTACGTGACTGAGAACACAAAGGAGCTCTAGCTGTGAGGTTAATCTTAGCAACTCAGAGTGCCCAGGAGCAGGAGGTTAAGAACCCATTGTTCTCTCCTTGATAACCAGTCGCCATCTTCTCGACTCCCATCATTCATTACCTACACTGACTGTTGGATCTTTGCTCCTACCTCAGTTTGACAGATCTGGTCCACTCAGGCCAGGTGGAGCTGCAGGTGGATAGCTTTCTGGCAAAGAAAGCATGTGGGGGTCAACACTGTGGGCCCATTTTGTAAAATTATTACCTTAACCTCTCGTTCCCACTATTCTTATCTATCTGTCCCATTGCAATATTAAAGCCAAATTTGGCTATCTAGTAATGTATTTACTTGTTATTTAGAGAAATCATTTCTTTTTTTTCAGGACCAGAATACAGAGACATATGTAACCTAATTAGGACAGATAATCCTTTCTCAAATAGTTCCAGAAGTTTTATATTTTCTTGTAGTGCCATAAAATTTAAATAACAGGCTGATAATCTCAAGTGATTAAACATACTGACAATAACATTAGCCTGAGAGAAATAAAATATTAGGAAAGTAAACTTCAAAAATATAACAAGCCAGGCATGGTGGCGCATGCCTGTAATTCCAGAGGATTGGGAGGCTGAGACAGGAGGATCATAAGTTCAAAGCCAGCCTCAGCAACAGCGAGGCACTCAGCAACTCAGTGAGACCTTGTCTCTAAATAAAAATACAAAATAGGGCTAGGGATGTGGCTTAGTGGTTGAGTGCCCCTGAGTTCAATCCCTGCTACTATAAAAAATATTGTGTGTATAAAAAAATTTATATTATAATATCTTGTAAAAATATGAATGTATTATGACTATCTCTGCTATGATTTGGATGTGGTCTTTGTGCCCCCAAGGGTTCATGTGTTGGAGCTTTGGTGCTTTGTATAGCAAAGTTAAGAGACGGCATGTTCCTGAAGAGGTCCAGCTTGGTAGAATGTCCTTAGGTCACTGGGACATTAGGTCTTTGGAAAGGATTAAGGTTGTTATCATGGAACATTGAGTTAGTTCTTACAAGAGAGCATTATGAGAGTCTAAATCCTGGATGCTTTTTGGCTTTCTGTTTTGAAAATGTGAATGTCTTCCTCTAGCATACATTCCTACCATTGTGACACCATCTGTCATAAAGCCCTCTCTAGAGGCTGACCCTATGGGATCACCTGATCTTAAATGTTCAGCCTCAAAACTATGAGCTAAATAAATATCTTTTCTCTATAATAAAGTTAACCTGCTTCAGGTATTTTGTTATAGTAACAGAAAATGGACTAATACAATATCTATATAGATATATTTCAAGTTAGCACTTTAATAACCATAGATAATTGAGTGAAGATCACTTTCATTATTTAAGTACAGAGTCATTGGTTTTCTCCCCTGCCCCCAGTTTTAATAAGGAATAATTGACAAATAAAATTGCATATATTTATAATGTACAACTTGATATTCTGATACATATACACATTGTGAAATGATTAAAACAAGTTAATGTCTATCCCTTCACATATTTATTCTTTTGTGGTTAAAACATTTAAGGTCTACTCTCTTTGTAATTTTCAAAGTATGTGATATCTATTAATTACTGTCACCATGTAGTTACTAAGATCTCTGGAACTCATTCATCCTGTTTAACTGAAACTTTGTACCCTTGACTAATATCTCCCTCAATGCCATTATTGTTACTACAAATTTAAAACTTTCTCAGATAGTTAAATATTAATGTCACCTGTACTAGGACTTGAAAGAAAGTGGCAAGAGTAGTACTGCCTGAGAGAACTCTAGCCCTGATACTCTGAAAATGTGGATTCCTCTTCACAGTTAATTAACAGTTAAGCAAATATACCCTACCACAAGAACAGTGTTTACTCTTTCATAATTTCGTTCACTATTTCCTGCCAAAGCTACAGTGCATGCATGTGTGTATTTTTTTTGAGGGGGGTGCTTAAAATGTTCACCTCTTGTGGGTTATTTAGTCTAGATAAAAGTTCTCATTTCTTTTTCATTGTAATTTAGTTTATTCATCTGTAGATGAGTTTGTTTTCCTAAAGTGAATGTTATTTAACAATGATCATTCAAATGTTAATGAAAAAATTACAATCATTCTAAGGTATTTTTATTTTTTGGTACCAGGGGATTGAACCCTGGTACCAAAAAGTAAACCACTGAGCTATATCCCTAGTTTTTATTTTATTTTTTTATTTTGAGACAGGGTCTTGCTAAGTTGCTTAGGATCTCATCACTTAGTTGCTGAGACTGGCCTTCAATTTATGATCCTCCTGACTCCAGTGCCCCTGGGATTACAGGCAGGCACCACTGTACTTGGCTTTAAGATGTTTGTAAATAGGGTGTGGCTTGTAAGCTATAAACGGTAATAATAAAGTGGCAAAGCTCACTGCTATCCAAGACTGCTCAAACAT
Organism: Marmota marmota marmota; assembly: GCF_001458135.2. Taxonomy (NCBI): domain Eukaryota; kingdom Metazoa; phylum Chordata; class Mammalia; order Rodentia; family Sciuridae; genus Marmota; species Marmota marmota. Next base: position 12,364,608 of record NW_026000169.1, read on the forward strand.
AAAAATCAATCTTATAACTTCCATTCATAGAAAGTTAACAAAATAAAATGCTCTAAACAATTTTTTAAAATAATCCCTGAATAGTCTAGCCTGTATTTGACATATAGGCAACTAATGAAGCAGAGGTGGGTCTCTTTTCTCCAATTTACACACCATCTGAGAGAGACCGAAGACCTGACCAAGAAGGAAGTTTAGGCATTGTGCTGGAATATTCTGCGGTGAGGTAACTGACAAGGAATCTACTGCAAGTCCCATAGCTAAGCCTTTCCCCCTCTTTTCTCTTGCAAAGGCAAAAGGTTATGCAGTTTTTAAGAGCATGCTTCACAAAAGTAAGCAATACTTAAGTGTACCATAGTTTTGACGACCAATCCAGGAAATACTTGTGTAGAAGAGCTATTTTATCGATGAAGCATCAATGAATCAGAGATGCAGATGAAAAATTTCCTGAAACAGTCTTCAAATACAACATCTTCAAAACGACATGTTCTGAGTTGAAACATGTTTTGGATCTAGAAAACTGCTGATCACAGGAGGGAAGTAATTGAAAACACCTGAACTTTACATACCACTTGTGTCATGTGTTTCTATTACAAATCTTTCAGGGAAATAGGTTGGGAGGAAAGTCTGTTAGGGGTGAGATCCCTTATTGGCCATAGTCACCAGAACCCTTCTTGTTGTATGTTTATACTCCCAATGTGAACATAATAATCATCACAAATGGAGAGACAGCTGGAAGAAATTATAAACCATGAAACAAGTTAACTTTTATTGTACATTCTTACATTCTCTGCTAGTCTTTTCAAAACATCATGACTACCCAGTTTCTATGGTAACCATGAAAAAGAACAACTACATATGTTAACCAACACATGATTCAAAGACAACACTTAATGGCACAAAGAGGCATACAGGTTGATTGACAGTTTCCCCCAAATGTACCAGTCTATCCCTGAATATCTCAAGAATGAAGAGCTAATGTGATCTGGACAGCCCAGCAGCTAGAAAATATTCTGCATCATCACACAGGTACTTATGTGAATCTCTTTTATATTAGAATAAAATGTACATGATAAATTATTTTGTCAAGCAATGGATGTCTTGTTAGATGCTTTAAATTGGAAGATGACTTCTTTTTTTCATCTTGGAAATGCTAGTCAGATTTTATTAGAGGCTTTTTAAAAACTCATTTTAATTATTTTCAAATGTTCAGTTCAATGGCATTAAGTACTTTCGTAATGTTGGGCAACCATCACCTATTTCCAGGATTTGTTTTTGTCATCCCAGTGTGCACATGATGCACTAATTTCCCACTCTTCCTGCTGCCCCACATCCCTGGCAAACTCTATCATGGTTCCTATCTCTATAAATTTTCTTATTGAGATAAGTAAAAGCATACAATATTTGAGTTTTTTGTGTGTGTCTGGCTTATTTCATTGAGCATAAAGTTTTCAAGATTTATCCATGTTGTAGTATGTATTAGAATTTCATTCTTTAGGTTTGAATAACATTCCTTGCAATGTAGTCCATATTTCAAAAGGTCCACTCATCTGAAGATGGACCCTCAGATTGGTTTTACCTTGTGTTTATTGTGAATAATACTCTGCGAACATTAGTGTCCACATATTTGTTAGAATCCCTTGACATATCTTTTTAAGTAAGTAATTTTTTAGCTCTTGATAGTTGGAAAAAATGAACCATAAAACTCAGTGAGTTTCTATTCGTGGTCAATACTAACAAAGTTTTGGGTTATTTTACTTTTTATTTTTTAAAGCAGATATCTGGGGAAAAATTTTCACTCTGTCTTCCTTCTCATATCACAAGATAGCAGGCACCCCATCTTCCTGCATATGCTATACAAATACACATAAATCAATTTAAAAGGGGTATCTTCTCAGAATCGGAAGCAATCATACTTTCTGACTACATACAGGATCAAAGTTAATAATTGAATATTCCATTATTTTTTCAACTTCCACACTATAGATAGGCCTAGAATAAGATAGCTATAGAATAAAGAAAAAATAATGGTTAAAAAATAGTTCCATCACCAACCCAGATGCCCTTCAATAGACGAATGGATTAAAAAAATGTGGCATTTATACACAATGGAGTATTACTCTGCATTAAAAAATGACAAAATCATAGAATTTGCAGGGAAATGGATGGCACTAGAGCAGATTATGCTAAGTGAAGCTAGCCAATCCCTAAAAAACAAATGCCAAATGTCTTCTTTGATATAAGGAGAGTAACTAAGAACAGAGTAGGGACGAAGAACATGAGAAGAAGATTAACTTTAAACTGGGATGAGAGGTGGGAGGGAAAGGGAGAGAGAAGGGAAATTGCATGGAAATGGAAGGAGACCCTCAGGGTTATACAAAATTTCATACAAGAGGAAGTGAGGGGAAAGGGGAAAATAATACAAGGGGGAGAAATGAATGACAGTAGAGGGGGTAGATAGAGAAGAGGGGAGGGGAGGGGAGGGGNAGAAGAGGGGAGGGGAGGGGAAGGGGTGGGGATAGTAGAGGATAGGAAAGGCAGCAGAATACAACAGACACTAGTATGGCAATATGTAAATCAATGGATGTGTAACTGATGTGATTCTGCAATCTGTATACGGGGTAAAAATGGGAGTTCATAACCCACTTGAATCAAAGTGTGAAATATGATATATCAAGAACTATGTAATGTTTTGAACAACCAACAATGAAAAAAAAATAAAAAAAAATAGGCACTCAAAAAAAAATAAAAAAAAAATAGTTCCATCCCATTATTTGATTAAAATATTTTTTGTTCCTTTCTCATTTCCCATCTGTGGGATTTTTTTTATCTGGTATTATAAGATGGAAGGTGACACTGTTTTGGCTGAATTTGAGATAACTGTGGAAAGGTTAACAAAGTTCCAATTTGTTACTCCATAGAAGTTTCACTCATTGTAGAGATTATCCATGTTGTAGTATGTATTAGAATTTCACTCATTGTTAGTCTCTAAGAATTAGAAAGCTGAACTAATCCACACTTCAATGAGATAGTTTCCAATTGTATAGAATATCTGGGCACAAGACTCATAATTCCTGATACACTACGCATTGGAAAATGCACCTGTAGAAATAGCAGAAGTTGTAGATCTAACAGTTGGACAGGGTATAAAAGACTAAAATTACATGGTAAGCTTCATGTGAACAAAATGAAGACCATTCTGGTTTGCTTTTGATCAATGATCTTGTTCTCAACTGCTTAGAAAAACAAACTAACTTTACCTCCCTTCTTTAAAAAATGATCACATTTCTTATCTTTTCTGAAACAAATCATTTTCTTGCTGGCTGCTGGCTACCTCTCTTGCATGATGAAGGCTGGCTGTGACATGCCAGGTATCCTCTTGGTGTCCTGAACAAAAATAAAATAATAAAACAAAATGACAACATGGCGAAATACATTTCAGAATGGCAATATACTGAAATTGTTATAGCAATGTAAAGTTCAGATGTGTACAGTCCATTCACATTAATCTTAAATTTCAGACTTGGAATTAGCAGTTCTTTAGCTTATAAATGGATGCAGGACAATCACAGAAGAGAGGGAATTATTTCTGTGACATCTGAACTTTTGCCAAGGTAAAAGGATTTTTTTTTTTCCTCCTGCTAACTCAACTCTGTAACATGTGCACTTGTTTAGGTTATGGTTTTCACAATGGTTAATGATAGATGGGGCTTTTTGACTCCTAAGGGACTTGGCTGTTTCATTAGGTGGTTGTGAATACTGTTTGTTTCTGGTCTTTAATATGAAGATCAAAATGGTTCTGAGGTAACCAGTTTAGTCGCAACACATTTCTTTTTTGGTATTGGGGAATGAACTCAGGAGCACTTAACCACTGAGCCACCTCTCCAGCCCTTTTTTGTATTTTATTTAGAGACAGGGTTGCTTAGGGCCTTGCTAAATTGCTGAGGCTGGCTTTGAACACACAATGATCCTGCCTCAGCTCCTGAGCTGCGGGGAATACAGGCGTGCACCACCATGCCCAGCAGTAACTCATTTTTTAATGTTCATGTTTTTCATTTCCATTTTGGTAGTACTTGAGTAGTACCTAATTATCTTTTCCTTTAAAGATCTAAGTAAAATGTACCCTAAACCTGGAGAAACCAAGTAACATACTTAAAGTGTAATAGAATAAAAGGTAGCTTTGTTTTTCTATGTGCAGTTGGCTTGAGGCGTCTGTTGAAGTCTTAGCAGGAGGCCTCACACCTGAGAGGTCTGTGTTCTGTACCTCCTCTACAGAAGTGGAACTGGAAACATTGGCTACTGTGCTTAGTTTTCTTGAAATTATGGAATGTTTTTTAGTAGCACAGTGTGGAGCCTGGACTTCAGGACTCTTGATTCTTCCCATTAAATCAAACCGCGACATAGTAAGGGTGAAGCTGGGAGGTCAAGAACAAGGAAGGCAACAAACTTGGAAAGAAGATGGTTGCAGAAAACAAATATTGATGATATTCCACGTGACTAAAGAATTTTGAACATTGATACATTACTTTGGGGACTGAGAGGAGTAAAAATGTTATTACTGCAGAGATTGAAACAATATACTACGAAGTATAGATAGAAAACACCAGAAAATGTGAACATTAGGCTTTCAAAATTCCTTTAGCAAAGAATATTTAATATTAATCCCTCATCTTGGGCTGCTAAATTCTGTCTTCTCATTCATAAAACCTGGGCCCAGGAGAAATTTTAATGGAAAGTTCTTGTCAAGGTCCCCAGGCAGAGTTCTTGAATTTTCAAAAGAAGATCCTATGTTTGGACTTCTTGATATGGACCATTCAGAACAGTAAAGATGTGTGATTATGGCTCAGTTCACCAAAGGACTCCATCATCACTACTTCATTAGGAGTGTCTAATACAATGTACAGGAGTTCCTTGTTATGCATGAGTTTGCCATGGATATAATATCCTGTGTTATCAAGGTTTAGTACTTTCTATAGGTTCTAAACAATTGCAGACTCTTCAGGACAGAGCTGTTGATGTATAACAAGACCCAGTTCTTTTCCTTCTTTCTTTTTATTCTCTATCCTACCATCCTCAGTGTCTCCCAGTGATTCTGAGTGTTCATATGGCAGGTGGCAGCCACAAAGGATAATTTCCTGGCTTTCTCAGTGTTTTCTAAATTGTGGAAAGTTTTTTTTCTCCCTACAAAATTGTGTAACATCACCCACTTACACTGCCCATTAGTCACACAATAGAACTCCCACACATTCTGAGCAAAGTACTGAGTAAAGAAAGCATTTAAGAGCTCTGACTCTGACTACACTGTGTGTTTTTAATCAGTTGTTGCATAGAAACATGATTAGCAAAGACCCCTGAGATTGAACTTTGATTTGCCTGTGTTTTGGCATTCTGTTAGGTTAGCAATTTTGGAAGTAAGACCTAAATATTTTTTTGCAGTATAGAGCAGGCTTTAAATTCTCATAGTGGCCAACTCCTCTCATGATGAAAATGTTTTTCTAGTGTCACTTCTAAGTGTGTGGTGTTTTCTCCTTTCAGATAGGTTGGAAATGGGGCAATAAAACAATCTTTAAACTTAATTGGCAGAAGGGTGTGTAAGAACATCAGCTTTAGGCTGAGATTCTAGCCTTAATTGTGCTATTTACTATGTAAGTGGCTTTAGGTAAATTACTTAATCTCTCTGAGCTATAGTTTCTTCAGCCCTAGACTGGAGATGAGGTCAGAACTGCCTAACCTCGTAGGCACAAATGAGATGATGTGAAAACAGTGACATTCTGTACAAGTGTGTAGCATTACAAGTTGCCAGGGAATGCTCATGAATGCCTACAAGAACTGAACCAATGATGGCTTTGTCTCTGAACAGATATGCCAGTCTCAGGAGCTGAGTGCAATTGATAATTGATTCATTGATGGATAGATAGCTAAAATGAATAAAAAAAGAACGTTTGCCCCTGGGGAAGCTTCAGAACTATTCCGAGGGCACATTGATGGTCAATCCTAAAGGTACTTCTTAGAGTGGGGTGGAGAAGACAAAAGGTATCTAAAAATACCTAGAACTTTTCAAAACAGAGAGTATACAAAAAGTAATCAAATCTACCAAAGAATCTGCACGAGAGAGAATCAAAGAACATATCTGTGACCATCACAGTTAAGCAAAGTAATAACTTTGCATGATTAAGAAAGGCTAAACACTTTGCCAAAAATATATTATTCAATATCAAATTAGATGATTCAGAACACTTTTTTTCCCCAACCCAAACAAACAAATGCTTGTTTTTGTTTATAATAAAATGCCCCCTTTTCAATTCATCTGCAAGTTCACTATTCAGTAGGATTTTCTTCTGGCTACAGAGAGTGAAGGGTGACTGGATGGTAGAAGTGCTGGTTGCTAATGCCTGTGCAGATTTCACATCCTACCCTCTGCGTTTCAACTGCATCCTACTAAGGATTGTGGCAACTGGAGGAAATACCAGTGGAGACAGAATTCAAGACCTTTGGGAACAAGAATTATATCACCGGAAGACAAGGCTGGATTCTCCAACTTTTTGGAGTTTAAATACTTTTTGGAGTTTAAAATACTTTTTGGAGTAATTTAGTTTTGGTTTTGTGGTTAGTAACTGGTTGATTTTAGTAACTTGTCTCTTGAGTTCTTAAGTGGAATTATTGAAATAAGTTCCTTTACAAGCCCAGTGGCCTTTAAGAAACAAAGAAATCTTTCGAGTAGGGAGTTTTATAGGTTAGATATGAGGTATCCCCCAGAAATCTCATGTGTGAGATAATGCAAAAATGTTCAGAAGTGACATGACTGGGTTATGAGAGCCTTAATCGACACAGTGGGTAAACCACAGATAAGGATTAACTGGGTGGTAAACACATACAGGAAGTGGCTAGATGAAGTAGGTCACTGAGGGTGTGTTTTTTGGGGTTTATATTTTGTCCTTGGTTAGTGAAGCTCTTTCTCTGCTTCCTGACAGTCGTGAGCTGAGCTGCTTTCCACCACATTCTTCTACCGTGATGTATAATCTCACTTCAGGCCCAGAGCTATGGAGTCTTCTGACTATGGACTGAACAAAAATAAAATTTTTCTCCTCTAACTTGTTCTTTTCAGGTCTTTTGGTCACAGTGATGAGAAAGCTAACTAAAACAGGAACTAAAATGACCATAGGAACTAAAATGTACTGTTATAGTAGCAGAGCTGTTATTGAGTATTAGAAATTACTGTAGATTTCAGTGTTCATAAAGTATCCACCAACAAGGATAGGACAAGGGTCTGGGGCAGGAAGTAAGAGGTGACATGTCCTTGTTTCCCATTCTTAGAAAGTTTATCATTCAACAGGAAGATAAAAACAGATAAAAACCTAAAACGGGTGTTGTGGCCATCACATCTTTAGGAAGTAGGAAGTTCAAGGATTTGATGTTATAGGAGTGAGGAGAGTGAGCTTGTTAAGAGTAAGTGACCTCTGGAAGAACATAAGATGAGGACTAGGGGAAATCTAGGGAGGGACAGGTGAAGGCAATTGAACGGTTCAGCCATCAGAGAAAACCTAAAAAGTTGGTACACACAGGAAGGTGGCTGTAGGGACACAAGAGACCATTAGTTGTGTGGAGAAGTAAAGTCAATATTAACAAGCTAGAGTTTGGGTGGCAGTAGTTTCAGTCTTAAGCCAGGGAATAATCCAAAAGTCAGAAAAAAAGAGCAGGAAAACCATAGCCCACTCATGAATATGTCCTAGAGAAGAACACTGACTGTAAGGATTCCTTGGCTGAAAAATCATCTCGTCATCAGCGTTTGCAAGAATATGAACATAATCACTTAAAAAGCAGAAAACTGCATTTGTTGGGATCTTCCCCAATTACCTAGTAGTTGATATGACCATGAAAAAGTTGATGCAACATAAGAAGTGACGGATTAAGTGATATAAGGTGAACTGGCAACTGAGTAGAGGCAGAGCTCCTCAGCTTCTTCTCATCACCATGTAAACAATATACAACCACAGGGCATCGGCAGTGTCTTCAGGCAGAAAAGCTTCTGTTATATAATTACAAGTCTATTGACCATAGGAACTAAAATGAACTGTTATATTTGCAGAGTTGCAGAGTTATTGAGTATTAGAAATCACTGTAGATTTCAGTGTTCATTATGTATCCACCAACAAGGACAGGACAAGGGTCTGGGGCAGAAAGTAAGAGGTGACATGTCCTTGTTTCCCGTTCTTAGAAAGTTTATCATTCAACAGGAAGATAAATGGCCCCAAAAGTATTTAACTGGAAATTAGTAACTGCAAGATAAATAAGAACAATCCATGTTCTGATGACTTTTAAAGACATTTCTGTAAATTATTTGTCTTCTTATCTTTCTGCCGAGAAAGTAAATTTGCAATACCATTACTTACCTTTAAAGTTTGAGTTGGTTGTTTATTGCTTTTGTAACTTAGATTTCCTTTTTTTCTTGGTCCCTAAAAATATGGAGGGAAGGACAAAAGTTCAGTCCACTATTCCAAGCACTGGCATTTCACACTAAAACAAATCCTAAACATAGGAATTTTCCTTCATTTGAAAAGAAATCCATGGTTTGAGGATCATATTTAATGGAATCTTGAACCAAGTAGCTTGAAAACTACTTGGAAAATATCATTTATTATTAAGTCCAAGTTTTCAGTGAATCATTTAAAAATAATTTTAAAAATATATTTTAAGACATAATTAATGAAAATCTTGAGGAGAAAATGTCCATCTGGAAGATCTGTATCTATATCTATATAAACAAGAGGTTTGTAGAATAATCTGACCAGCCTATAAAATTCCTGAAATGCTTTCTACACTTAGACCTACCATAATAGCATAGGAGTTAGGGAAGGGAGGTGGAGGAATCGGGCTGACTTATAAGGGATCCATAAAGAATTCAATGGACAGAAGGGGATGCTGTCTCACCTGCCATTTTTAGTCAACTCTACCCTGGTGGGCAAAGTGACTAATGTGATGGTCTTCCTCACTCCCATATATAGTGGTCCCTGGGTATCCATGGGGATTGGTTCCAGTTCCCCCTGTCCCCATCCCCAGAGATGCTCAAGTCCCTTATATAAAATGGTATAGCATTTGCTTATAATCCCCACACACATCTTCCTGTACACTTAATCATTTATAGATTGATTATAAAATACATAATAATGTGTAAATGCTTTGTAAATAATAGTTGTACTTTGTTGTTTAGGGAATAATGACAAGAAAAATGCCTGTACATGTTCAATAGAGATGCATTTTTTTTCAGAATATTTTTGATCTACTGTTGGTCATATCTGTGGATGCTGAAACTACAGATATGGAAGGATTATTTTACTTAAGTAGGGATTAAAAGGATTTTGTATAAATATAACTTTCACAGCTGGGAGTAGTGGCACATGCCTGTAATCATAGCTACTTAGGAGGCTGAGGCAGGAGTATTCCCCTTGCAGGCCAGTTTGGTCAACTTAGCAAGACCCTATTCTCAGGGATGCAACTCAGTGATAGAATGTCCCTGGCTTAAGTCTCCAGAATCTATCTCTCTTCTCTCTCTCTCTCTCTCTCTCTCTCTCTCTCCATATATATTTATATATTTACATACACACACATACTACACACATGCACCACATGTAGTTTTTACATATGAAACTAGTATATCAAACTGAAATAGTGTTTAATTGAATGACCCTAATTTCAGATTACTGCTAAATCAGATATGAGCTCTTATATTATTCTTATAAAATAAAAGACAAGAAAGCAAAATAATATTCTAAGTACAGATAACAATTAGCTACTTTGGAAAAACCAAAACCAAAGCAGAACTAGTTCCTCAGCACTCCTAACCCTTTATTTTTCTATGCAAACTTGGTATTATCAAGTTAAATTGTCACGGTTTGATTACAAAGAAAGATCATCTGAAAGCCACATGTGAAAATGTGATCTGCAAGGAAGATTAACGATAACTTGGTGTTTTTGGTTGACAGTCATTTGCTTAGCCCCCTAATAGGTTCCTTAATCTAATGAATCAGGATTGTCTTTCGTATTTACAGTATAAACTTTCTGAATAGGAAGTTATGAATCTGGAATATAAACAGGATTCTCAGATATTTTCCTTACCTAGGAAGTGGTTAGATACAAGAAGAGTGGGGCTCATTACTTCTCGTCTTCCAGAGCAATTTGTTGGCATAAAATACACCTTGTAAATATTTTATGTATGTCCTTCCAGACAGAGTAGCCTGAGGATGAGGGTTTTGAATTGCACCCTGAAATCACGTTCCTCAAGAAACAAAGTGCTATAGAGCTGATAACATTTATTTAAAATTCTCATCTATAAGTTCTTGAAGTTTAATGACAGGATTATCAGTAGTAATACTATTTATCTATTTAAATTCAGTGGATGATGGCAATTTATTAGGTAATTTGGACCTGAAATATTTAGCATCTAGCTAATTTAATCTCAGTACTCTGATTTCCTGAAATAGTATTTTTTAATTGTGTGAGGAAATGGATAATTAATGCATATATTTCCATAAATGAAGCTACAATCTTTCATAATGAAAGGGCAATTTAAAGTACTCATTTTGTAACAGTGAATTTTTTTTTATTTGGACATGACATTACCTCATTATTTTGTTATTAGGACTTCTAACTTGGAATTCTTTATTAGGTTGTTAAAGAAACATTTCAGTCAGAAAAAGAAGCACATAAATGATGTTCTCACTTGTCTGTTCTTTAAAAAATAGTGATGTAGAAATATAATGATGTTCAATCTAAATTATCTGAAAGCAACAGAAGAGGAAAGCCGTTATCTTCAAATACAAGATGTAACAAAATTTTCCTTCACATGGAAGTTCCTAATTTTTGGGACCATTATTTGATAATGGAACATGGGCAGAACTTGTTGGCATTTTGAAATGTTCCCTCAAGTTATTATTTTCTATTCAATTTGAGAGTAAGCAGTCCAAATAATTATTCTTTTCTGGTCCACAGAATAGTCAGATGCTTGTGTTTTGTTTTGTTAAAAAATTTCTATATAGTGATTCAAACAATTTCAAGTTATTGAATAATAATGCCATATATACAAATATAATATTGGCTAATATTCTGCCAAGTCATAGAAATATGATATTAGACATTCCAAATTCCTCTTTTGAAAAAAAAATTAAACTATGAAATACGAACAGGGACGAACAGAACAGATACTGACCTGAAGACAAAATTTATATCAAACCTGTATTGGAAGTAATTTCTTTTCTTTCTTTTTTTTTTTGTCTTGTTTTGTAGTACTGGGGGTTGAACCCAGGGTGCTTTACCACTGAGTTAGGTTGATAAGGCTGGCCTTGAGCTTGTGATCTTCCTACCTTAGCTTCCCAAGTAGCTTGGATTACAGACAAGTGTCATCACACCTGACAATTTCTTATGGAAAAAAAAATACTGTGATCTCAAGATAGAAAAGCCAGATCCATTGAAGTGTAATGAGCAATTGTCCACAGTCCGATTTAAATAAATTTCCATAATTGTTATCTTAATATAGAGCTTACACTGATGAGATACACCCTCATTTCATTCCTGTGTTAGGCTATCTATGTTCTAGTTTCATTGATTTTCTAACAGGTTGGCTTTTGCAATGGGGTTCTGTAACCTTCAGAAACAAAGAGAAATGATTATAATTATTACTATAATAACATCTACACTGAAGTTAGGAGTGCTGTAGGGTCTCCAATTAAAACAAATCCCACTGCACTGTACAACATGGATCACAGATGATAGGCGAATGCATTAAAAGTGTGCAGTAAAGTGCATTCAGTAATCGACTCTAATGTCTGTCTAATACTATTTTCAGACTCATTTCTTCCATAACCTGAGGTACAGAAGGAGACTGACAAAGTTGTCCAAGATCTGCAAACTAATTTCTGTAAGAAAGCCTGTGCTTCTGGGTCTAGGAACAAAACTGTCAGTACTGGGCAAACATATCAGCTTTGGGAAAGGGCCCAATCCTTCCTTAGTGTGGTTCTTTTCATGTTGCACTCAGTGCCAGGCCTTTGTGCTCAACTAGCTCCAGGTGCATACTTTTCTACCAAAATGTCTGTCTTGTCTATCTTTTCAAATTTTATTATGAAAAATTTCAAACACACAGAAAATATCAATGAATAATACAACCATATTTGTATATTTAACACCCATATTCAGCCATTAATATTTTACCATATTCACATTATATGTCTGTACTTACACACCAACCCATTAGTAAGTATGTAAAAATTTCTGTATGAATCTAAGAACAACCAACATGCAATTAACACACCTAACAAAACAATAACTCGATGTCTAATGCTCATTTTATATTTAAATTTACCTAATTGTCTTAAAAACGTCTGTTCTAACTGTGATTTTTGCTTTCTTTTTAACCAGGAGCCTATTAAGTGAAACTAAATCTTAAGTGGCAGCAATGTTGTGTGGGCCATCTGGCTCAGATACAATGATCCAACTTAACAATGGCTTAAACAAGATTGTTTCTCTCTCATTTAACATCCTGGAGATGTGCCAAAACAGGGCACTTAAGGTGGCTCTTCTGTCCTCAACACATGGCTTCATCTCTGAGTTGAAGAAGGCAGCTCCAGACCCTGCTATCATTGCCACAGAGAAAACACAGGGGAGCTAAAACTCCAAGAACATGATCCAGATGTTGCATACAAAATTTCTATCCACATTCCATCATATAGAATGTTGGCACATGGTTCTGCTAGCTGCAGCAGAGGTGAGAAAAACAGTTTTTATTCTTGGTGTCCATGTGTCCAGGTTTTCCTTGGCCTCTGGGTCCTGTGCCTAAACAAACAATGGTTTGGGGGCACCAATTAGCCATCTCTACCACAAGGTATTCCTGGAAATGGCAGAACTATATGACAAACTATATTATAATGAACTCCTAATACATTGTAATGCAGTAATAGATTTATTCTATTCTCCTCCTACACTAAATAAGTTTCATATCATTAATGTTTGTTTTGAGCGATTTTAATCAATGTACTTCTTTCTTGTCAGGGTATAAGCTATCAGTGCTTACTACTATAACAATGCTTTCTTCCTTTTCTCTTTTTGTCATCAAAAATTTAAAAATAATTTTTAAGTATAACATACATGCAAGAAGGTTCACAAATCATGATTGCACAGCATTTTGAAAACATGACATGTACTAGTAAATACTACTCAGATCAGGAAATGAAGCACTGTCAATATTCTAGATGCACTGTCTGGTACCTTTCAAGTACTCCTTCTTTTTTTTGGAGATGATTACTATTCTGGTCTCTGACACCATGGTTCAGTTTTGTATGTTTCTGAATTTCACATACATGGGATTACTCAATACACATTCCTTTCAGTATGACATCTGTTACTCGAAATTATGCCCATGAACTTCATTGACATTCTTGCATGTAGCAATAGTTCATTCATTTTCATTATGTATAAATAATTTATAATTTATCCATTATATTGTTGATGAACAATGGATTGCTTCTAGTTTTAGTGTATTGCAAATACAGTTGCTTTGACCATTATTGTGTCTTTTGGCATTGTGTTCTTCTCATCCAGGTTTTTGTTTTTGTTTTTAAATTACGATCATCTACTGAACCTCATAGACCCTCTCCCTGGAGGTGGGTTGGGGGGAATCCTGTAGGCACACATTTTTTACTAAGTTTAACAGGTTCATGGACTTCTGGGGGAATACATTCCCAGATCCCAGGTTAATAACACCAACTCAAAAAGCTTTATTTATGGGACTTTATGATAGAAAGTGAATCAGAATTTGGGATTAATACTGTTGTTTTGGGAAAAGATGGGTATTTTTAGTACAGCATAACTTGTAAGATGTATTTTTCTTGCTTGATGAAAAAATAAAATACATTTTTTCTCCAAGCTTCAAGAATCTTACATACTTATGCGGTCATGCTGTTCTTTTGATCCATTTGTTAGTTCAACAGATATTTATCAGGAACTGTGGAAGACGCTGAGCTACAGTAAATGTGATTGGTTTACAATACTTTTTTTTTTAAGAGCCTTGCTTGAAGATCTGAATCTGAAGGTTTTTAATCCTTATCAAAAAAAACACACACATTCCTTGCTCTCCAGTGGAATAAATATCCTTTTGATTTACCTGGGGCTGGATCAGGTCTGGTTGACTGACACCTGGGCTGTCTCTCCAAGTTGCTTCCAGTAGTGCATATGTTGTACGGGTCAATCAGGGGACAGTAAGGATGTGCAGGAACAGAGGGACTGTGGCCCCAAGGGCTTCTATTGGGGAAAAGACTCGGTGGGATTTCCTTTTCTCTGAGAAAGAAAATTATAAATTTAACCCAAAAGGTATGTTATGCTGTGGCACTAGTGTTGACAGTGTAATTAAAGTGAAAATATGCTTCAAAACCAAGAAAACATGGCTTTTCTAGACTTTGTAGGCAGAATATTTATTATACAACCAGAAATATTTGCATACAAATGAATGACATTCTGAACCTCTTGATCCAAGATTAAATGCCTAAGTGATATATATCTCTCTCTCCTCCTAAGCACTGCTAAAGACCTGGGGACAATCTCACCTCTTCACCCTGGCAGCATCCTTTCCCTGAATAACAGTGTGAAGGAAAAATTAAGTGGCTTGGTCTCAACATGACCCACTGAAGACTGTCAGCCTTCATTGCTACAAGTATAAAACTTCTCCCTCTGTTTTTATGATTCTCACATGGCTCCTATTCAAAACAGTTTCTTAACCATGGTTGACATATTACTTATTCATCACATATCTTTCACCCAGTCATTCCCATGTGTTCAGTTACTAATTTTTGGATCACCCAGTAGAACAAACAAAACAAAATATCCTTTACCTCTTAATAAAAGGTGGACTTTGTTCCACTAGACATGTTGAGGTATCTCCCTTAGATTGATCTTGGTTTTCTTTAGTTACTGCAGCTGCAGGTGTGGTCCACTGAAAAACATGCTTTCTGAATGTTGGAGTTACGACTGAACATCTGTCAAATTCAATGTCAGTCTCCAATTTTTCCCATGCTTGCTTCCAGTGAATAGGAGTGTACCAAGCAATAGCCTAATGAAAACGATTTATTAATAGTAAATGTTATTGGAATGATACATTTTTAATGTCACAGACTCAGTGCCATATAATTTATTTTTTAAAATAAGGTTTATTACGTATATTTGAAGTTTACAATATAATGTTATGGGATATGTATGGATAGTAAAATGGTTACCATCAGACAGCAAATTAACTATCATTTCATGTAATGGCTTTTTCTATGAAAACAGCAACTATATTTCACTTATTTAATACATTTTGTCCCATCATGCCATAAAACTATAGTATATAATTTATTATATAATTAATCTGTAAGGTAATTATAACGATATAAAATACAGTATTATTTATATAATATATAAGCTATAAGTTATCATTTTCAACATATTTTAATGTATCTGTCAAATTCATTGAAGTATTTTCAGAATTGAAAACTTGGGATTTAATAATGGGTTAACAAAAATAACATTACAAATAAATACAAGTTTACTGTAGTCCTCATGTTTTATATTAAATCTCTTGATTTTTTCATCCTATATATATTCTTTAATTTATATTTTATATTCTTTATATTCTTTGATTTATCTCTCCCCCTGGTAACTAGAATCCATCCGTGTGTGGCAAATGACAAGATCCTTTTTTTTAAGGCTGAATAATATTCCTCTGTGTGTGTATGTGTGTGATATTTTCTTCATCTATTTGTTAAGGGGCATTTGTTTCCATATCTTGGTATTATGAATAGTTCTGCAATAAACATGGAGTGTAGATAACTTATTAAGTGGTGATTGCATGTCCTTTGGGTATACATCTGGAAGAGGGATTGCTGGGTCATGTGGTAGTTGGTTTTTAATTTCTAAAGGTACCTCCACACTATTTTCCATAATGGCGGTGCCAATCTACATTCCCACCAGCTGTGTAATAGGTTTCCCTTTTCCCACACCTTTACCAACATTAATCTCTTGCTTTTTGATAATAGTCACCTGTATAGGTGGAAGGTAGTATCTTATAGTGGTTATTAGTTGCATTTCCCTGATGGTTAGTGATGTGGAACACCTTTTCATAAATATATTGGGCACTTTTATGTCTTCTTTGGAGAAATGTCTGTTTAGATACTCTGCCCATTTTTAAACTGTATTATTTGTTTTTTTGCTATTGGGTTATAAGAGTTCTTTATAAATTTTGGCTATTAACCTCTTATCACATTATGATTTGCAAATATATTTTCCCAATCTATAAGCTGCCATTTTAATTTTTTGATTGTTTCCTTTGCTGTGCAGAAGCTTTTTAGTTTGCCATGGTCCTGTTTATTTGTTTTTGTTTTTGCAGCCTGAGCTTTTGGTGTGATATCCAAAAAATCATAGCCAAAGTCAATGTCCAGGACCTCTCCCACTATGTTCTCTTTTAGGAGTTTTATGGTTTCAGGTCTTACATTAAGGTATTCTATCCATTTTGAGATGATCTTTATGTATGCCATAAAATAAGATGCAACATCATTTAAAAACCAATCTGTATAATGTCATTTACCTACTGTGTGTGGATTAGTGAATTACTTAATGAAGGATCTAGGAAGATATCTGCTTTTACTTGCCAGTTCTTCATAATCTCAATCAGGTCAGCCACATATTATCTTGGACTGTGTTCTCATATATAAAATGGGGAGAGTAGCAGTGGGGCATTGCTTTACAAGAGTATTTGAAATTCATTTAAGCTACTGAATTTCATATAACTATAAAGAACTGTGCAGAAAGTAGTTGAAATATTCATAAGTTAAAACTTTAAACATTTACAACATTATACGTATATCCATATTTTGAGATGGAGAAATAGATAGTAAAACCAAAGGCATGGAGAAGAACACATGTTTTCCAGCTAGAATCCTAAGTGAGAGTTAGGAAGTCCCATGAACACTAAAGCTGGAGTTTGCTTTAGTTTCCTGAAGCATTTGGACAATGAATATGTGCAAAAATTACTCAGGAAATTCCTGCATAGTGACCAACAATTATATCTTTATTCAACAAGAGAAAATTAAGCATCAAAATGAACCCCAATGCTCTACTTATTCTTGTGATCTGTTTTTAGTTTATACAATTACAGGTTTCTGCTTTATGCTGTTATCATTTAAAAAAGCCTCTGGTTGGCCTGACAAATTAAATAGACATAAAGATAACATCAAGCAAATTGGGTGAGGCTACGAAAAATGAATGAGGACATGTAATATTTTTAAAAGTTCGTTTTTATGAACAACAGCAAGAAAATCCCACAGTTGCGGCAGATCATCAGTTTGAGATCCTCCCTCTTTTAATAGCTGAGACATACACATTTATTTTGAAAATAAATTTGTGATCATTTTAGTGTGATCTTTCTTAATTACATTGCATGCCTTTCCTAGGCAAGAGCAATATTTTATTTCTCCCTGAATTGTAAAGACTTAAAAATATCTGATGACTATAATGATACTGTGATAAAATGGAAACTCCCCTCTTGAATGTTGGTCTTAGGAATACTGTAGGCTATTTTCAGTACTACATAAAAATTCTTAAAAGATGTGATTTTTTAAAAATTCTGTCATTTTACTAATCATAAAACCTGGAGCAAGACATCTAACTTTCCAAGTCCTGTTTCCCTCCTTTGTAAAATACTTGAATTACTGAGAATCAATAAAATAGTGTATCTATAAAGAGGTCTTCAGTGAGTTGCCTACGAGGGATCTGTTCCACATCTGGATCTCCAATGCAGAATGATGGACTGGGAAAATACCACTGAACAAACCTAAGACATCCATCACAAGCCGTCCATGGGTTGTATGTGGGTCATTGCGCATGGAAGCCTAGTGGATAGAAACATCTGGTGTCTGGGAATTACCAGTGGACATTTTCTTGGTCAGTTGCCCAGGGACAATGCGAATTTCTATTCTGCTCTGCCATGGTCCACACAGCACCTGAGATGGGTGTGACCTGCCAAGATGTCAATCAACCTGCCAACTGTAAGACATCAGGAAGCAAGACTCCACCCCTGTAACTTTATCCCTGCCTTTGCTGTACCCCCTTAAATAAACCACCAGAGCCATCTTTTCTGTATCTAGTTCCAGCGCCCTTGTGGACTAGATCTATCAGGGGCTTTGCTTTTCTAAATATATTTCTGAATATTTGTGTTTTGCTATTCACTAATTATTTGAGACTTTAAGTTTTAGGGTGGCTTACATTCTCCTGGGCAGGAAGAAGAACTCCCCAGTGAGATGGTGGCCATCGCCCCCATTAGACATCTATTACTTTGTCGGCATAGAGTGCAGGGGCTATAAATCCTATGGGACAACAGTGTACCTGGTAGAAAAAGTCTAGCCCTTTTTTAAAATCCATATATTCATAGACTATTAGTGATTATATCATATAATCTCTTATTTTACAGATGAGAAAATAGAATGAAAATTGCATAATTAATTCATGGAAGAGCAAAACTAAAATCTACTTTTATACTACACCCTAAAGTTTGTAGTTATATTAAATTTTAACTTTTGTCATGTCAGTAACTCAAAAAAAGTAGTCTAAATCAGGGGCTGGATTTGTAGCTCAGTGGTAGAGTGCTTGCCTAGCATGTGTGAGGCACTGGGTTCGATTCTTAGCACTGCATATAAATAAATAAAATAAAGGTCATTGACAACTAAAGAAATATTTTTTAAAAAGTAGTCTAAATCATACTTTACTTAGGTTTCTTTTAAAGGTTGACTTCTAATGTAACTTCTCTTTTTAAAATAGTATTATGCAAGTTCAGAAACAGGATATATTTAGGTCTGTGTAAGTTTCTTTTGTTGTAGACAGAAGATGGCTGGCTCTGTGACTTTCCCCAAAGATGGATTTTATATATATATATATATACACACACACACATTATTATAGTTAGATAGCTAGGAAAAAAGAACTTTGTGTTTATATTAGAGTTTCAAGTTGATTTAAAATTACATGTCAGCTTGTTTTGTGGGAATATTTTCTAGATGAATTAAATACTACTTATTGCTTTACCATGAGTGGCATATTCCAATGGGATGTGACTCTAGGGGGAAAAAGTCTTGCTAAGGTCTGAAGGGAAGGAAGGATTTAATAGGTAAAAAAGGTGAGGAAGAGAATCTCTGAAGGAGCAAAGCATGTGCAAAGGCTCTGTGGCTTGAAGAAGCAGTGAGAACTGGGGAATGAATGTAATGAAGGACAGAGTGGTTAGAACAGACAGCATGAGGAGCACAGGAGAGGACAGTGAGGGAGGTGGAATCGGGCAAGATCCCTCTCAGATTAAGGGCAGCTGGGCAAACTCCCTCTCACAGACTCAGGACAAGTGTTTCTTCCTGCGAACAATTTTCCTGACACTCCTTTGTTGACATCTGTGACATGGGCTGTCATGCTCTGTGCACATATTTCTCTTTAAGTACTGTTTCACAGCATTGCAATTATTTCTGGCTAATTCAATTTCTACTTTAAAAAAATTCTGTGTCTCCTAAGGAAAAGGACTATATCACATATAGTTCTACATCACATGCCACCCTGCCTGACAGATAACATATGTATGTAAATATCTTCAAAATAAACCAATCAAAGTAGTTCAAACCAGCAAGTAAAACAGTCTAAGGACACAGTCTAATTCAGTGGCAGGGAATGTCAATTTATAAGGTGCACATTCCAGGAGCTCAGGGACTTGGTCTGTCTGATTCAGCACCCATCACCTGGAACAGTGCACACCTAAGCAGAAGCCACAAACCTGGTTACGAAGTGGATACATGTGATGAAAGTTCTGAGCTGGGATCTCCCTGGGCTCTACTAACGATTTCTCATGAGGCTGAGGAAATAACTTAGCTTGCATAATTTTTTTCTTCCCAAATAGTGAAAATTATTATCAGTATAAAATTCAATTCTAACCCATAAAGGGACTTAGAGTGGACTGAATAAAGTCTGCTAAATGACATCTGGTGAGTGCTCTCCCCATCTAATGAAAACTGATCTCACAGAAAGGCATAAAATGGCTCTTAATAAATTAGCCAAGTATTCTAAAGGGAAAGTCCAGTGGTGATGGAGCAAGAAAGAAGCTGAGAGAATCCGATCAATACATTGTGTGGGTTAGTAGTTATAAGACACCATGAGACCAAGGATAAGAAAAAAAGGCAAATATTTAAAAAAAATCTAACCATTTTGAAAAAAGAATAACTTTGTTTTCATATAAACATACCTTTAAATTTTATTAGTATGTCAGTGGATATATATTTATGATGCTATTATACCAGGGAAAAATAAAATTGCAGTATAAAATTATCAAGTACTGGAAACAAATTACACAAAGCTATTTATAGTACAATTAATTTTAGAGTGGACAAAGTATAATCATTTCAAATTAAGACTAAGTTTTTATAAGGATATTGGTCCCTTGGAAGCAGATCACATTTCTTTAAGTTATATTCCCAGCACTTAATACAGCCCTAAGAGTATAGAAGCTCCATAAATATCAGAAAAATGATTAAATGAATAGACTGTTATGTAGTGCCCTCCTTACCCTGCTCATCAAGCTAATATCACAAATAAAAATTTTCCTGGACTCTGAAATTTGAAGTAGTTTCTTAGAAATATGGGATATCAAAATCATTTTTTGTCAAATTTGTGCAGTTCTTTATGCAGTTCTTCTTGGACATTGGAAAGAGGGTGCTGTTGGATTGATTGCCTGATGTGTTATGGCATTTAGTGCTGACCCTCTTCAAGCTTTGCAGGATGGAAAAACAGCCGAGTAAGCTAAGAGAAGAAGGAGACATAAAGAGGGCTATCCAGTTTGCTAAAAACTATTGTTACAAACCAGACACTGACTTCCCCATTGGGTTTGCACAGGATCGTTGTACAATCTGGACTTGTTTTAAATTTGTTTTGTTCCTTCCAAACAAAGTCTGATGGTGGATGATGCTTCGCTTCAGATGCTGCTGCCCACACCTGTAAGAAAACATCGATGAATGCTGCTGGGCTCAGCAGAGTCCCGTGAAGGTCACAGGGTCATTGCAACTTAACCTGTCTCAATAGGTGAGATTTTAGTGCTGTTTATTTATTTTTAAGAGATGAGGTCTTGCTATGTTGTTCAGGCTGGCCTCAAACTCCTAGGCTCAAGTGATCCTCCCAGCTCAGCCTCCCAAGTAGCTGAGAGTACAGGTGGGTGCATGCCACTGTGATTGGCTTCAGGTGAGGCTTTAAAATATAATGGCTATGAAATATTTAATACCAAGCTGTGTACCACACCAAACAGCTACTGCACATGACTTAAGGGAAAGCACAGGAAAGATGGGGAATCTTCCAGCATCATCTACAATTACCTATTCTGCAAAAAAAAAAAAAAAAAAAAAATCTCTTGTCTTCTAAGGACATGGTTATTTACAGTAAGGAAATAGGGAACTCCACTTTAATAGTTAAATGATTAAAAAACGAGATATCATGTACTAAATTGAAGAAAGCTGTGAAATTTTGATTATGGGTATAAATTTTTACCCAGAAGATAGATCAAGTGGCACAATTAAGTAACAAGAACAAAAAATAATTACTTTTTATGGACAGATCTGGGGAAGATGCCACCACTGGTACGGAGTCACAGGCTGATGGGGCCAATGAACTTTATCTCTACAATTCCAGTTCCTCCTATTCCTATCACATACTCACCGTCACCGTGGAATTGGCCTGCATGACAATATTGGGAAGGAACTGGTACAAAGAAACTGCTTGTCCCTTCACATTCTGCTGGAGAATATGATCTCCAATCTCCAGTTCCTTGTCAGGGGAAGAGTTAAGGAGCCTCACAAACAAACCCTGGGCATTCACTTCAGCTATTTCAATGTCTCCAAGAGAACTGGAAAAATAAAACACAAAGATTATAAAAGTGCCTTCTGATATGAATGTCTTTGGCTCACTTTCAGAACTGAAAAATAAACACGCTTTGGAAGTTGTTCCTAAGCTGTACATTCTACTGGGCATGTTCTACATAGAAATCATATATTTTGTAATTTAAGACAAATGGCTTGATGCCTTATTTCTGTTTCTTTATTGATACGATAAAATGATCTGTTTCACACAAGATAATTAAAGGAAACCTAAAATGTGCTGTAAGAGTCAGGGTATGAATGCCCATAGGAAGGTGTGATTATAATTTTTTAAATTTCCTCCTGCTCAATTCGAAACCATTGTGACATGAAATTCTCAAGAGCAGATCAAGAGAAAAGTTAAAACTTTTAGTTTACTTCTGATACAGTGACTGTGAAGCAACTGCTTTAATTCAGCTTTTTCATTGCTGTGACCAAAAGATCTGACAAGAACAATTTAGAGGAGGACAAGTTATTGACTCTTGGTTTCATTGGATCAGTCCATGATTGGCCAGCTCCATAGCTCTGGGCCCAAGGTGAAGCAGAACATCATGGCAGAGGGCATGGCAGGAAAGCAGGTCAAGACATGGCAACCAGGAAGCAGAAAGAGAGTTCTACCAGGAGCAAAATAGAAACCCCAAAGTCACACTCCCAGAAACTTTATTTCTTCTAGTCACATCCTACCTGCCTGCAATTACCACTCAATTAATCCATATCAGTGAATAATCCACTGATCAGGTTACAACTCATAGTCTAATCATATCACCTCTGAACATGCTTGCATTGTCGCACACACGAAATTTTGGGGATGCCTCATATTACAACTATGTGATTAAAACAAATTTGGAAAGTGAACACATTATGCAAACATAAGATGGTATTTTTTACCTTCCACCTTGTGTTGAGGACTGAGTATGTTCCAGGTATCAGCATTTTTCAGAGTGTGGGTCACAGCCCATTAGCAGGTTATGAAATCACTTGGATGGCTTAGGACCAGCATATTCAAAATAAAATATATCCCTACCAATAATAATCACCAATACTACTAAGTACTAGGCACTGGGAAAAATATGTCTGCATCTGTCACTATCTCCATTTATATATCTTTCTCCACAATTTATTTAATTTTCACAAAACATACATATTTCTAATTGAAAGTCGTAGTAAAAAAAAATGAGGAACACTTTATCATCTCATTTAAGTCTTACAACCAAGTGAGACATGTACTATTTTTAGTCCCATTTTATAGATCAGGAAACCGGTTTAGAGAGATTAACTCTCATGTTCAGGGTCACTCAATAAAAATTAGTGCTTGCTCTCTGCCTCATTCAACTAGTAAGATCTCAAATTGGATTCATCCAATCACTCAACTTGTTTAACATTCTGTACACACCCTGCTGGGTGTGCACTGCTAGAAAACATCCCCCCACCCCTCTCCCACACACTATACACAGATTGTTGCTACCAAAAAATTATTGGTTTTTCAGCCACACCTGGGCCTTTAGCATCTCCCTTCATGATGAACAGCAAGTTGTCTTCTTCATGAGCTGAGACAGTGCCTTTTGCCACCCCCAATCATGTTCATATCCCTCCCAGCAAATAATCTTACTAAGAAAATATATCTATGAGAGAGAATTGTTTTCTTGCTTCCCAGTTAGAAGAAGGTTCATTTATTACTGCCACATAACTTTCTCTGTTCCAGCCCACTCTGCAGTAGAAGAGGGACTCTTCTCCCACTCAACGTGAAGCCTTTGGGTGACTTCCTTCTCTGCCGCTTCAGCCTCTCCATCCATTCATTATCCTTTAACACCAACCTCTCCCTCTAGACTGCATCTTTTCTCAAATACATATCTTTTCTTAAAGTGCTACAACTTTAAAAAACAAAAGAAAAACAAAAACAAAGCAACCCTCCTCCACCTTACAGGTCATACTATTCCCCAAACCTGCTTTTGAAAAGACTGCATCATAAATTCCTCACTTCTCAATCACGACTGCCTATGTCTGCTACAGATGCAGATGACTAATGCCCTTCAAAGTTGGTAAGTTGAGTGGTATCTGTTCAGCCTTTATCTTTATGTCTTTGAAGGATTTGCTTTTGCCAGATAGACTCTCTTTTATGAAAGTTCCCCTTTTGCTTTGTTTCTGTTACCTGTTTGCCCCTTTTCAGATTTATCTTCTTTGATCACCTCTCAGATGTCAGCCCATGACATAACTGTTTTTAGCCCTCTTTTATTTCCATCACTCTCTGTAGATGTGGTATTATCCATGAACAGGGCTTCAGTGATCATTATCATACCAATGATCACTATGGTAAAATCGATTACCTGACTTAACTGCTGAGCTTCAGACCCATAGTAACAACTGACCACAGGCCTCCAAAGGTAACTCTGAGCTCATCATTTTGGCCTGTTGTGATCTATTCTTCCAACTGAAAAACTCTTTAAGAGAACTGCATAATTTTCCCATTGGCCATGCCTGAAACTTCCATGGCTTTCCCTCTCTTATCCTCCATGACTAAGTTCTGTTCCTTCTGCCTCTTTGGTTTCCTCTGTGTTCATCCACCTGTAGAGCTGCCATCTTTATTTGGCTCTCATCATCTTGTGTGACATCATCGCAGCATCCTGTTTTCTCCAGTTCTTCCTGCTCCTAACCATTCTGTTTTGCTTCCAGAGCAATCTTCATATGATTCATACCTGACATTGAATTTTCCTGCCAGAAATCCTTTAGTGTATCACCCTTTCCTCCAGATAAAAAGTTAACTTCACAACATGGAAACAAAGCCCTACCTAGTCTGTCAGCCTCTTTAATCTCTTTTTCCTTCCTCGTATCTCATGCTTAAGCTGCAATAAGAAAGAATTCCTTGCAAGTGCATAATGCATGCTGAGCGTGCTCATAGTGCATGCTTCACTCACTGCTTACACAAATGCTCTTCCTCCTCATCCCCCATATCCTGACTGACACCTCAAATTTGGGGCTTCTTAATTTTTTTTTCAATATCATAGGTGCAAAAGGATATCTCATTGGTTGCTCAATTTTCCACTTTGGTGAGTTATCTGTTTATATCATTTTGTTCACTTTCCTATAGGTTGTTTTGCATTTTATAATTGATTCCTAGAATTGATAGTATTTAATACATATATACATACATAAATTCTGCAAGGAAAGCCTTTTTAAATATATTCATCTGAAATGTGTCTTATGGTATAAACTGCTAAAATTCTTTTTTTTTTTTAATTTTTTATTGTGGGTTGTTCAAAACATTACAAATTTCTTGACATATCATATTCCACACTTTGATTCAAGTGGGTTATGAACTCCCACCTTCACCCCATACACAGATTGCAGAATCACATCAGTTACACATCCATTGATTTACATATTGCTATACTAGTGTCTGTTGTGCTCCGCTGCCTTTCCCATCCTCCACCCTCCCCCCTCCCCACCTCTCCCCTCCCCTCCCCTCCTCTCTCTCTACCCNCTGTGATAAAATTTATCAGATTCTCTCTTTATAGTTTCTGCTTTTTTGTTTACCCTTCTGATAACATGGTTGCCAAAGAGTGATGGCTCACTGCCACTGCCCAGCATCACAAGAGTATCATATGGCATCCAGCTAGCCCAGGAAAAGATTGAAATTCAGAATACAAAGTTTGGTTTCTCCTAAATGCATGTTGCTTTTGCACCACTGTCAATTTGAAAAGTTGTAAGTTGAACTGTTTTAAGTAAGGGACTGTGTATGTGTGTGTGTGTGTGTGTGTGTGTAAGAGAGAGAGAGAGAGAGAGAGAGAGAGAGAGAGAGAGAGAGTTTCATACATATAGAGTTCATTTTCCTAGCTATGTTTGTTAAATTGTTCATAATCTCCCTGCTGATTTTTAATGCCACCTGTCATGTGATGAGTTTCTGAATATTGCAAGGCTTTTTATCTGTTCTATTGATCTAGCTGTCCATCCTATGCCTATACAAAATGTTTTTCATTTACATTGCTTTATATTAAGTTTTGGGTTTGTGGATAAATCTTCCTTTATTTTCTTTTTCAGTATAATGTTAGCTGTCTTTGGACTTTTGCACTTCGTGGCAGGATGCCCAGACACATCCATCCCTAATCCCTAGATTCTATGAATATGTTATGCTACATGGCAGGTATAATTAAACTTATAGATCTAGCTGGAGAGATTAATCTGAATTATTCAAGTAAGTGTAATCTAATAAAATGAGCACATAAATTAGAAAACTTGCTTTACCTGGAATCAAAAGAGAACTGCAGCAGAAGGGAAAGTTTTAATGCAGTATCTCTGGCTCTGACATGAAGGGGTCTGTGTACCCATGTGTAAGAACTGGGGAGAGACCTCTGGGAGCTGTAGCAACTTTATGCTGATAATCAGCAAGGCAAGGGGCCCTTAGTCTTAAAACCATAAGCAACTGAATGTGGCTAACAATATCAAGATACATGATAGCAGATTCTGTCCCAGAGCCTCCAGATAAGAGGTCAGCTGTATGACATCTTGATTTTGACCTTGTGAAATTCTAAGAAGATAAATAAGCTGAACCAATCTAGATTTATGACTTTAAAAACTGCGTGGCAATAAATGGGTGTTATTCTCCTACTTTAAGTCCCTAATATATTAGGTGGCAATTTGTTAGGGAAGCAAAAGAAGTCATCTTATAGACTAAGATTTTAGAATCATTGAGAGATATTGCCCAGTTGGCCTATAGTTTTATATCCAACATTCTCATTGTAGGTTAATTCCAGTGTCTATTTCTATTGATACAGTAATTGCCAATATTTTTATTATTTCTTTAAAGATAAGTGTCATTTTTTGTAGTTGACTTTAAAATTTTCTTTAGCTTTCTGTTTTAGAAGTTTTTCTGTAATTTATTTAGGTTGGTTTTTGCCTTTTATCCCACTATGAGTTGGTAGTGCTTCCTGAATCTTGGCTTGATATCTTTCATTATTGGAAAAATTCTCTGCTATTGGTGAAAATTCCATCAATCTGTTCTATGTCAATCTTTTCCCTACTTTACTAATTACAATCATAAATATATAAATATAAATGTATGCAGCATATATACACATATATATGTACACACGTACATATATGTATATCACCCTATTTGTCTGTTGTGTGCTTGTTTCTAACCTCTTTGCTTTCTATGAATCAGTATGGATATTTGCTGCCTCTGACATGAAGGGAAAATATTATGTACTACAATAATTCTCTCTTCTGCTATATCAAATACTGATAAGCCCATGTACTAAAAGGGTTTTTATTCTTTTGTTTTTAATCTACAAGTTAAGGCCAAAATTTTTATCTTGTCATTTAATTCCTTGTATAGTTTAGTCATTGTTTCTTTGAGGTTGTTGTCCTATAACATCTGCAACACCTGCATCTCTTTCCACCTGTTTCTGGTGTACATATTTGGTTTTGGATTTTGGTTAACTTTTATCTTTTGTACACATTGTTATTTTTTATATAGTTCTGTTATGGTTTAGATAAAATGTGTCCCTTAAAAGCTCATGTGAGAGACAATAAAAGAAAATTTAGAGGTGAAATAACTGCGTTATGAGGGTCTTAACCTAATCAATGCATTAATCCACTTGAATGGGTTAACTGGGTGATAACTGTAGGCAGGAAGGTTGTGGCTAGTGAGGTAGGTCACTGGGAGCATGCCTTGAGGGTATATATTTTGTCCCTGGTGAGCTGAGCTTAATCTCTCTCTGCTTCCTTATTACCACATCTTCAGCTGTGTTCCTCCTTCATTCCCTTCCTCCATGATGTTCTGCTTAACCCTCGGGCCCAGAGTAATAGAGTCAGCCATCTATTCACTAAGACTTCTGAAACCGCAAGCCCCCAAATAAACTTTTCCCCCTCTAATTCTTCTTGTTAGGTCTTTTTGGTCACAGTAATGACACAGCTTACTGAAACAAATCTAGTATCATAGATTAAAAAAAAAAAACCTGCAGAGATAATTTAAGGCTCTGTATGTTTTCTCACTCTAGATAAGATTTATTTTTGCTTTTGGCAGACATCTAAGTTGAAAAAAAATCACTTTAATTGAATCAGGGTGTGAAATGATTTGACACAAGACTGGTTTATTTTGATTATAGCTTTACTATTGGGTGTACCCTTCTGAGTTCTAACTGAAAACCTGGGGGTGTTTGAGGGATGACTCTCATTCTTGACAGTTCCCAAATGCCAATTCTCATTCACCCAAGTCCTGTGATCCTGCCAAAATCTTTGATGAACTTCTGAGCCTCTCTGCTGCTGCTTTCAAACTATTTTGAGGAGAAAAGTGGCTCCAAATATAAGGATTTTGCTCTGTATTTCCTCTCCATGAAGAAGAACTGTGATAATAAAGGGTGTACACACCTATGGACTCTCTCGGCCTAGTGATGAAATTCCATTCAAAACAGTGGCCTCACTTTCTACACCCCTGCACTGAGAAGATGCCTCTTTCATAGAGGTTCATTTTGAGCAACTTATAGAACCATGTCTTTTCTTTGTGTGTGTTATCATTATTTAAATTTAAATGTAACATCCCTGGGATTCTTCTATCTCATTCTCATCTTACTGTTACTGAATTCTTTGTGTGATGTTTTTATTTTTTGTTTTACAGACTCATGTCTTCTGCCCATGGAAATGATCATTATTTTACTTTTATTTTAAACAAAAGACCTTGGAATAGCTCAGCTACCTCTTTGTTTTCATCACTTATTATTGAATATTTATAGTTGCTTTTCAAAAATCTTTCATTAGGGGCTGGTGCTATAGCTCAGCAGCAGAGTGCTTGCCTTGCCCGTGCCGGGCACTGAGTTCGAGCCTCAGCATCACATAAAAATAAATAAATGAAAAAGATATTGTGTTCATCTACAACTAAAAAATTTTTTAAAAAATTTTTCGTTAGTCAAGTAACTGCTTGTTCATTAAACTTTATTTTATGTATATACATAGGTTAAATTTTTTGTCTGAAAGAAAACAAAACATTGTTCATAACAAGGCATGCATTTGCTTTCTTTTTTATTTAAGTCCTAAAGTTACAGGAAAACACTTTATGTAATACATGGAAATTCATGGAGGCAAACTGTCAATATGCTGTCACACTTGCTTTACAAGTAATCTTTTTCTCTTCTCTGCCATCCTTCCTATTTATTTTTTAGTGGGGAAGTGACTTGAGACCTCTGCTCATAATTTGTGATTGGCTGAGAGTGGAGAGAGATGTTCCAATCATCCTGTCAGTAGCTTTTGTACATACCCAATTTGTAAAGATTGAAAAGACCCAAGTCCATGTCACTTTTTTTCCCCCTTAAGACTCACTTTCCATTATTTAAGCACTGATTTATCTGGTCATTGGGTTCTTCTTGATAGCTCCATGCTATTTATCTGCTTTCAAGCTTCTGTTACTGAGCAATTTGCTGAAATTATCTTTAGAGTTTCAATTATTCCACCCTCTATCTAAAATTCTCTTTATGTTGACACCTGCACTTGTCATTGGGTGGGTAGTGTTGGCTGGAAAGGGCTCCTTAAGTTTTTAAAGGACAAAATCTAGAAAAAATAAGGGAACTTGAATCAATTCACTGATATAAGAGAAGAACTCTTAGACATGAAAGTCTTAATGACAAATCTTTAATGTAATGAAGAGATAAATTTATATATTTTCTACCACCAGGCTCTAAGTCACCCAAAGGAAGAATAAATGGGCTTAGAATGATTTGGGAATATGGGCATATTTGCAAACTTATTGGTTGTTTTGGACAAGAAGTATTCATGTGGTTATCATTGTCTTGTTGAGGCCCATTTCATCCAGAGTTTACTAACATTCCTCCTCTAAAGTTGTAGACTGTAGAACTGCCTGGGAGCAGAGATGGAGTATGGACAGGAAGGTAGCCTTCTTAATATACTGTCATTATTTATGGGGCATCAAGAACTAAACATGAAGCCAAGGAAAGGTCTTATATTTAGGAAGGGTACTGATGTAAAACTAGTGAAAATTCTAGTAACATGTCTCCTCCATTTCCTGCTTGCCTACAATCCCCCCTTTTTTTCCTTCTGCTGTCAAATTTTCAGCCGATCCCCAGAGGTGGTTGGTGATGGTATGTGAGAAACAAGAGCTTTCTTTGTTCAAAATGCTACAGGAAAGATTAAACAGAATATGTAGAGATATGGCTGAGATGAAAAATATACAAGATGGGATTAACAGATTCGTGGTAGATGAAAATATTAGTGAATCTGAAGATATAGTAATGGACGGTTATCCAAAAAGGAACACAGAAAAACTGTTTTTAAAGAAGAAAGAGAATAACAGTATTAGAGAAATGTGGTACAGCTCCAAGTGGTCCAATGGATGGGTAATTGAAGTCCTTTGAAAAGGAGGGGATCGATATTTGAAGACACAATAGCCAAAATTTTTCCAATTTAAATTCTACATATCTGTAAATCAAAGAAACGCAACAACTCCAAGCATAGGGAATCTGAATAAAGTTATACCAAGACACATCATAATCAAGTCTCTGAAAATCAATGAACATCTTTGAAGTACCATGAAGGGGAAAAAAGAGGACATGTTTAAGTAGAGGATCAAATATATAATGATTACACCATGTTTATTAGAAACAATGTGAACAAGAAGAAGCAACATCTTTAAAGCACTGAAGAAAAAACTGTCCACATATAATTCTATATCCATGGAAAATATCTTTTTAAAACAGACAAAATCAAGAATTCTTCTGGTACCAAAACTAAGGGAAGAATTTTCTACAAGCAGTTTTACACTGCAGAAAATATTAAAGGAGAAACTTTTCAGATGGTAGGATAATGATACTGTCTGGAAACATGATCTACAGACCCCCCCCCCCCCACCCCCCC
>NW_026000169.1:12395432-12578809 GCF_001458135.2 Marmota marmota marmota
CCCCCCCCCCACACCCCCAATGAAGAGTACTCAAACATATCAGGTAAATATAGTGTATATGATATTTTTAATATTATTTAAATGTATTGTTTAATTGGCTAAACGAGAACAATATAGTATGGAGTTTATATCATATAAAAAAGAAAATGTGTGACAAAGACCAGGAGGGGAGCAATGAAAGTATACTATGGTAAGGTTCTTAGACCACATGTGAAGTAGTATTAAGGCCACTTGCAGGTAGTCTGTTATTGGCTCAAGATGTATCATATAAGCCTGAAAGCAACTGCCAAAATAAGAATGACAGTTAATTAACCAACAAAGGAGGTAAAGTGGAATTTTTAATAATACTCCATTCAAAGGAAGATTAAAAAAACAAGAAAAAATGGAACACAGACAATTGAGAAAAATAGAAAACAAACAATGAAACAGTAGGCTTAACCCTTATCATATTAAGAATCACTTTAAATGTAAGTGGTTTAAAGGACATGGATTTGTCAGATTGGCTAAAAGAGCCCATCCCAACTACATGCCATCAACCAAACAGGCACTCCAAATATAAACACATAGTTTAAAAGTAAAAGAACAGAAAAAGTTACACCATGCTAATATTAGTAAAAGAAACCTTCAGTGCTGTATTAATATTAAGTCAAATAGCTTTCCAAGCAAAGAATATTGCCAAGGATAAAGGAAGTCATTTCATAATGGTATAAGGATCAATGAATTGGGAAGATATAACACTCCTAATTGCTTCTGCATATAATAACAAAGATTCAAAATACATTAAAAACAATAAAACTGAACTGCAAGGGAGAAATCAACAAATTCAGATTATAGCAGATTTTAATACCTCTCTCTCTCAATAACTGATAGAACAAGTAGACAGAAAATAAGCAAAAGACAGTATACTTAACACTATCAACCAACGTGTTTATGAAACACCTCACTCAACATCAAAATACACATTCATTTCAAGTGTACTTAAACTTCTACCCATATACTCAATGTCCTGAATATTAAACAAGTCTCAATAAATATTAAATGTTTCAAGCCATAAAAAGCATATTTTTGACTATATGGAATATTAACTAGAAATCAATAACAAGAAGATATTTGGAAAATCATGAAACTGGAAAAATTTATGAAATATTTGGGAACTTAATAATGATTCCGAATTACCCAAGAATCAAAGAGGAAATAAAAATGGAAATTAGAAAATATTCTGAATAGAATGAAAATGAACATACATTTCAAAATGTGTGGGATGCAACTAGGTAGTACTTAGAGGAAAAATTTTAATATTAAATATCTATGTCAGCTGGGCACAGTGGCACTCCCCTATAATCCCAGCAGCTCAGGAGGTTGAGGCAGGAGGATCAAGAGTTTAAAGCCAGCCTCAGCAAAAGCGAGGTGTTAAGCAACTCAGTAAGGCCCTATCTCTAAATAAAATACAAAATAGGGCTGGGGATGTTGCTCAGTGGTCGAGTGCCCCTGAGTTCAATCCCTGGTACCCCCCGCCCCAGTAAAATATCTATGTCAAAAGAGAAAAACTTATCAAATCAATGTTCTCAACTTCCAACTTAAAAATTTAAAAAAGAAAGAAAAGCAATACCCATGAAACAAACAGGAGTAGGTATAGATCCGAATGGGAATCAATGAAATAGAAAGCAAACAAAAAATAGATAAAATCAATGAAGGCAAATACTGGTTCTTGGCAAAACTCAATAAAACTGCTAAACCTGTAACAAAAGCAAGCAGGAAAAAGAGAACACACAAAGGATCATACTGTGAACAAGAAAAGGTGACATAGAGAGTCTACAGAGAGTAAAAGGATATTAAGAGAATGTTATACACAACTTTGTGTCAATAACTTTGATAACTTAGACAAAATGGGAAGATTCGTTGGAAGACATAAACTATTCAAGTGTACTCAGAAGAAATAAACAGAATAGTCTGATATCTATTTAAAAAGTTTGTAGTTTTAAAATTTCCCAGTGTCATACATAGTATGATACATGTCATACATACATCCCCACATCCCCTTCCCTCCCCTCCCATCACTTTTCTCTATCTAATCTAAGGTAATGCTATTCTTCCCTAGTGCCTCCCACTCCACCTTATTGTGAATTAGCATCTGCATATTAGAGAAAACATTCAGCCTTTGGTTTTGTAGGATTGGCTTATTTCACTTAGCATGATATTCTCCAACTCCAGCCATATCCTGGCAAATGCCATAATCTCACTCTTCTTTAAAGCTGAGTAATATACTCTATTGAGTATATCCTGCTATAATGTATAACCCAATTAAAACAAAGAAAAAAATTTTAAATTACCCACAAAGAAACTCCTGGCTCAGATAACTTCAGTGGTCAACTTTATAAAACATTTAAGGAAAAATAATATTACTTCTATGAAAATTCTTCTAGAAAATGAAATAAAATATATATTGATTAGATAAGTATTACCCTCATACCAAAGTAAAAAAAATTATAAGAAAAGAAGACTATAGACCAATACTCTTTACAAACATAGACACAAAAACTTGAAATGAAATTTTAGCAATCTGAATTCAACAATGTATTAAAGGGATAAATATTACGACCAAATAGGGGTTATTCTAAGAGTACAAAGCTGCTTTAAGATTAAAAAAAAAGACTATAATCTAAATAGATGCATAAAAACTATTGACAATACCCAACATCTAGGTTTAATATTCACCATCACAGATTATATGTCCTGGATAACAATTCTGTCATTCCATGATCAAAACTTTCCCAGGGGTGGGGGACATTTCACAAAATTCAAAGGAAGATCAGTACCTTAGAGGAAAGGGACAGGGGGAAGGAGGAGGGAGAGAAAGGGGAGACACTAGGGAATGATATTGGCCAAATTATATTGCTATAATGTGTGCATGTACAAAATGTAGTGACAAATCACACCATTTTGTATACCCATAATGCACCAGTAAAAATAATTGAAAAAAGCTGCACACTGTGGCACGCCTATAATCCTAGTGGTTCGAGAGACTGAGACAGGAGGATCACAAGTTCAAAGCCAGCCTCAGCAAAAAGCGAGGCTCTAAGCAACTCAGTGAAACCCTGCCTCTAAATAAAATACAAAATAGGACTGGGGATGTTGCTCAGTGGTTGGGTGCCCCTAAGGAGTTCAATCCCTGGTAACACCCACCCCCCCAAATAATAATAATGGAGGAAAAAAAACTTTCCAGATTTCCCATCGTGAAATCCAAATTCTTAAACCAGGAATTCAAGATACACTATAATCTCTTTCACGCTGAATCCAAGCTCTTGTCCCAGGAGCAGTGGCAGTGAAGCATGTCCAGATGGGCTGGCATGCACAGGAACCCAGCATCATTGCCCACTACCTGCTGCTGCCCCTAGCCTAGTGTGAGCAGGTATACCAGGTGCCATGCATCCACATGGGCCATAGTCATGCAAAGCCTGCCATGCATGTACCAGCCTGAGGCAGAGTGAGCTAGGGCTTAGGCCGGTGTGGATGCCCTACTCCCATACCACACAGTGGCATGGCCTATAATTCCTAGCATCCAGGATCCACTGATCTCAACCTCCTGGGAAGCTGGGATTGCAGATGAGCCTCAAGAAAACAGAAGTGGGGCAGACCTGAATGGAAGTTCAGACTCAAGGGTTGTTGGTACTTTTCCAAACCTTGATTAGCATAATTTTGGACCAATAGCATTAATATTTTTTAAAACCCTGATTTGCATAAATTTGGACCAATAGCATTGATCCAACTGCCATATAAACCTCTAGACTAGCATGTTCCAGTGGCAACCTGCTATCAGTTCTCCCCTCTTTTAGGTGAGAATTCACTTTCTATTTTTGAATAAGTTCTACAACTTTCACTCTTGCTTTCAGTTGTCCCTGAAGTTTAGGAGACAAGAACCTGGAAAGAACTCAGCAGTGAGCTGTTATGATCACAGTTCTCCATTAAGACCTGCAACACGTTTTTTTTTTTTTTTGGCTATGGAGACCTGCTGCTTATGCAGATCTCTCCTACCGGGCAAAGGGACAAAAATCCTGCTTTCAACACTAGAACCTATAGCCCTATCATATTTTTTCATGCACTGCCTGATGTGACCACACTGTACAATTCTTTGTACCTGATCCTAACCTTTCTGCCTCTTTAGCTTTCTGCTTCTCCTTTGCTCTAGGCTTGTGGTTCTCAATCCTGACTATGCATTAGAATCATCATGGCATTAAAACACATAACAGCAACAGCAAATAATAGTTGCCCGATTCTACCCCAAGGGATGTTGACTCAAATAGTCTGAGTTGGGGTCAGGACAAGAAAAGCATCCCAGGTGACCATACTGAGTATTGAAAACCAATAGTACAGAGTGTTCTCACATACTCCAAATTTGTATATCCCAAACTGACCT
This sequence comes from Marmota marmota marmota, assembly GCF_001458135.2. Classification (NCBI taxonomy): domain Eukaryota; kingdom Metazoa; phylum Chordata; class Mammalia; order Rodentia; family Sciuridae; genus Marmota; species Marmota marmota. The sequence goes on from NW_026000169.1 coordinate 12,399,847, forward strand.
ATCTTTCTTTTAAATTAGTGCATTATAATTACACATAATAGTGGTGTTCGTTGTGACATGTGTATCTGCACATAGCATAATTGGCTCCAGCAATTCAATGTCTAGTACCATCCCTTTACCTTTCCTCCTTCCTTCCACTGATCCCTTTCCTCTACTTGACTGATCTTCCTTTTGTTTATTCTTAATTGGTGCATTACACATGAAAGTAGGATTCCCTGTAATATATTCTTTCAAGGATTTAGCATAATTTGGTCATTTCATTTTGCAGTTCCTTCTCTTTCCCTCCAGCTTGATCCCCTTTCACTACTCTAATGACTAGGCTGTCTTTCAAAGTGTAGTCTAAATTATAGCTCCTTCACATAATCTTCCCAGATCATCCTGCCCTGCAAGCAAGCTCTCTTTTAAATGCCTGGGTATCTGTTACTTGCCTCTCTTATCCTCATTTGCAGGTCTTCTCAGACTCCTTGAAATCATATCCTTTAAATCTTTGACAAAATTTTTGCCCCAAATCGTTCATTATTTTTAACATGGTTGGTATTGAGTGAGTGATTTGATGAAGTGTTTTTAGACAGTTGAGGAAACTCCTTGGTTTTTTTCCAATCCCAGTTGGCATTAGAATGCTTGTGATTTTTAGGAAACAAGGGGTAAGAAGAAAAAAGTTCCTTCATAACTGACACTCAACACTACCTACCAATTTGTATTAGCTCTTGAATACCCTTATGCCAACATGAGTTCACTACTAACATTTCACAGTTCAATCCGTTGTTTATGTAAGTAAGTAAGGCAGAGTTAGGTAAATAAGTAGATGAGTCAGCTCCTTCTTTTAGTCCTAATATCAACTTTCTTCCTGATGAATTCTTTTTGCTATAGATACTGACATTGTAATGATGGATCAAGGAGGTAAAAATTAATCTCTCTCCTGTCTTGAATTCAAGAGTCTACTAGGAAAAAAAAAACATTAAAACCATCTGAATGATTCACCAACAATGAAAAAAAATCATTGAATAATGGGGTATGGACTTTGTAGGGATTATACAGTGCTATATTCTCTGGCTTTTTGTTTTCTTTGTACCAGGGACTGAATTCAGGGGCACTCCACTACTGAGCCACATCCCCATCCCTATTTTGTATTTTATTTAGAGACAGAGTCTCATTGAATTGCTAAGGGCCTTGCCATTGTTGAGGCTGGCTTTGAACTCATGATCCTCCTGACTCAGCCTACTGAGCCACTTCTCTAGCACTTTTACTTCTCTAGAATGTTAACATCAATTGCTTTTAATTATATTTCAATGACTTGTTTGGAGTTTTAGAAGAAGTCATAGATCAGAACTAACAATAGATCAGAATTCTTTTTTCTACTGATCAGTCCTCCCTTGGAAGAGAATATCAAACAATTAAAATAGAGTCTGTACCTGCACATAGAGGTCCCAACTTCTTCAAGAATCATAGAAAAGCGTTTGAAAATATCTCTGGTGTGGTGTGAATTGTCAAGAAATTTATTGGAATCACGAAACAAAGAAAGGAAGTAATCCTCTCCTTCACCGATCACAGATGATTGGGATTCAAAGTTTGACAGCCCCTTTTTCTTGGGAAATAGGAAGGAGTTGATTTCTTTCAAAGAATCTAGAGAAGTAAATGAGAGAGAAGTCAATAAGTGAATATTCAAAGAACCCTGAAGCATTGTCTTTACTCCTTACTTCTACAAAACTATATTTTTTTCTATATTTTATTGTTACCGTTAAAATCAGAATAATTATCAGCTTTTGAATGGTTATTTTCAGCTATCATAAACTATTTAACTGATTAGGTTGTTAGAAACATCAGTTTTAGGTAGGTAAAGCATTCGAGTCTGTAAAATTTGGATATGTTATGTACACTATAGTCATATTCTATTTTGTGTTTTCTATGCTACACAAATTATTACCCATAAATTAAAGGCTCAAATGAGTCCTTTTCTGCCAATGCTTAGTCCTTTTCCCAGATAAAAACTTAAACTTTGTCCATCAACTAAAATATGTATTTTATCAGAAAAATAAAGTAATGTTTAATCAGGTTCTAGGATCTTTGAGATGTTTTCTTTTTTGAAATTTTCTGCAGAGAATTGTTGACAGAAATTCTCTACAATTATGTCCCAGCCATGTCACTTATCAGGTCAATGGGTTTGGACTTTCCAAGTTTCAGTTTTCTTGAACATAAAAAAGGAGAAGTGAGGACTGGAGATAAAGCAGGTAAGTGTCTGGCACAGTGTTTAGGATTTAGCAGGTACTTGAAAAATGATTGCTGTTATACAGTAAAGGATATGGTTAGTGTGGCCCTGGGTCCAGAATCCTCAAAGGATTAAAATAATTTAGGTTTTGTTTTAGATTCATATGTCCTCAACAAGAACAAAGCAAAGTAAAAGACATAAAGGAATAAAATCATAGGTTGTATTTATTTGTTTTGGTGCTGTGCTGGGAATTGAATCCAGGTCCTTAAACATGCTAAGCACATGCTCTATCACTGAGCCACACCTCTTGCCCATAATTACTAAAAAGGATTCTTCACAAAGTATTTTGTTGAAAAGAGTTCATTTTCAGTCAAGCAAATATTTAATCACTAAATTCCACTGGGAAAGGATAATATATGGTATTCTTCTCAACAGCTCATCCTGGTAGATGAACTACCAAAGGAAGAAAACCTCAATTTTTCTCCCAGTTGCTATTTCATCTAGAACCACAGGTGACATTGCAACAAGTTCCAGTGGACCCGACCACATCCCAGATCATCTCTCACCTTGCAAAGGGAAGCCACAAACTTTTGTCACACTCCACCCATTGTGAAAAGCATTTACAGTTGAACCCAAATACAGAGCATCTTCCATGATATAATATATCATGCCAAGGGATAGAGAATCTTCCCTTTCTAGACCTAAAATTTGTATTTGCATTTTAAGCCTATGGGTATTGGTTATTACACTGATGTTCTGTGTAAAGTTAAGAGGCTTCTTTGGAAAGTTTATCTTAGTTATACAAACAAGGAAACATGGGGAAGATGACTATAATGGCAGTAGGAAAAAAAACCCTGCATAAAACTGTGTCAAAGGTTTAGGAAAATACCAGAAGCAAAATTAAATATAGATGAGATGCTGCCAGACTGGAAATGTTCACAAAATGGGAGAGGAAATGGAGGTATCAGATATACCCTTGGGAGTGTTTGTGCTACCAGTTTTGAAACTTGTTGTGGGTTGCTAATGAAGAAGATTACCATTAAACAGGGAAGAGAAGTGGGAGGGAAAGGGAGAGAGAAGGGAAATTGCATGGAAATGGAAGAAGACCCTCATTGTCATACAAAATTACATATAAGAGGAAGTGAGGGGAAAGGGGAGAAAAACAAGAGAGAGAAATGAATTACAGTAGATGGGGTAGAGAGAGAAGATGGGAAGGGAGGGGAGGGGACGGGAGGGGGGATAGTAGGGAATAGGAAAGGCAGAAAAATACAACAGACACTAGTAAGGCAGTATGTATAAACGTGGATGTGTAACCGATGTGATTCCTCAATCTGTACACGTGGTAAAAATGGGAGTTCATAACCCACTTGAATCAAATGTGTGAAATATGATATGTCAAGAGCTTTGTAATGTTTTGAACAACTAATAAAAATAAATAAATAAGATAAATAAATAAAACATATAGGAAAAAAATTAAAAAACATAAACACAGAACCCAATAAACAACATTCTAAAATAAGGTGTTACAGGTATATTAAAATTCACATATAAGTCTTATTGAGTACTTACTATGTGCTAGATTATGCATTAGGTGATTTTTATATGTATTTCTCCTAATCCTTACACTAATCCTGTGATGTTTATACTGTAATCCCTATTCTAGTTATGGAAAATAAAACCCAGAGTTGCTATGCTTTACATTGTTGAGGGTAGGAAAAGAGTTGGTCTTGTGTTTCCAGAGATAGGATGCTTTCTGTAAACTATGGAAGATTCCTCAACCTGGTGAGGAGCAATACCCCTGGAGTATGAGTACTGCTGAGCATCTTGTGGACAACTGTCAAAACTACCTCTGACTATCACAATAGTAGCTACATCTTCTTCTCCTTCAGATTCTCTATTGCTTCCCCCGCTTTACTCTTTGCCATGTTATAATTTGCTTTTTATTTCTTCCTTTTCTTATTTGTCTATTTCTTATTTGAGCCATAAGTCTCCTAAAGGCACAAACTACTCAAGATGTTGCTTAATCTTTCTGGCAGCATTCAGGGGAAGAACCATTAACACTTTACATTGCAGCGTTTAATTCACTAGCAATTCAACCCAGACAACCCACAAACCTCATGGTTACTCCTGATATCTTAATCACGGGAGGATGTATCTGGGGATATGCATTTATGTGGCCTGAATTTAAGACTGCAGTTCTAGAGTCAATGATGACCGAAGTCAAGTTAATCTGCATATGACAGGGGAAATTATCATTATTGGGGACAAATAATAAAACACCATTCTGGATGGGAGGCACCTAATGAATCTAATGAAATACATACTTTAAAAATAGTATATATATTTTTTACTTACCCATGTTGTCTTCTTGGGAAAAGCTGATTACAGTAGATTTAGAAGCCATTGGTCCCATCATGGATATGTTTACTCCACTAATCTGAGAACTAGACACATAGTAACTGAGAGGAATTTCATGGGATAATGACCATGACAATAGCAGTGTTGTAGTATCTGAATCTGTGGTATTTGATAAAAACTGTATTGAAGAATGCTGTTTTATTAGAGTAGCTTTAAATTTGTCTTCTTTTCTGTGTACAAAAATTATAATAAAAAGTTAAGAAACTCAAAATGTCCATGAATTCAAGATACATGGGCTGTCATTTTGATCCAAAGCTCTGCTAAATGCATTTTGATCCAAAGCTAAATGCACAATACAAATATACATCTTATATTTATTACTTTTTTTCTATTTAAAAATCAATTAATTCCTATTGTAGATGGTTTTGAAAATGTGTAAAACAGGAAGAGGAAAATAATAATCACTACAAGGCCAGTAACCAGAGATTTCATCATTTCCTTCCAGGCTTTGTAATACACATTTTACTCAAAATTGAAACTGTATAAACCACTTATATGGGTATAAACAACTTCTATGGATTAATTTATCATGTTTTCTCTTTTCAGTAACATTAAAAATATCATAATTTCTGTGATTGCTTATTATAACTTTCCCCTTTAATTCCTGTTGTTGCCTAACTAATTTTCCTATATTAACATAGACTTTACCTTTAAGATCTGCATTCAAATAAACTCTGTGTATGTGTGTGTGTGTGTGTGTGTGTGTGCACGCCTTGGACAGAATGGCAGAAAAGAGGGAAAAGAATGACACTTTTCAGGTACTATTATAATAAGTGAGTTTTACTATAAACAAGAATTTTTTCCTTTCTTTTTCATGAATATAAAAGCATTTGTTAACTCTCAATCATTTGAATGTGGTCCTAAAATACTACTATCTTACAAGTTAAGCAATACTATCGTGATATGGCTCATGAAAGGGCTTACAATGACTCCATTTGATGGGTCACATGGATGCTCTTCCCAGTGACTTCAAAGCAATTCATGTGTGTGTGTGCACACTTGTACTTAATGCATATATTGAGAACAAAGGTCTTAAGGTCCAAAACCCTTCCTAGTCCTGAAGTCTTGGAAAAATGGCCCATTCAGCCATCTTCCTTTCGGCAGCTGCATATCTATCCACTATAAGTCAGGAGTTAAGTATTTTGCTTTGTGGATTATCTCTGTTTAATCTGTCTTCCAGAGTACTTGCACAGTTATCATAGCCAGTCTCTGGCTGGTTGGTTTCTTTACAATGGTTCTCCAAGGGATGAGTGCCTGGAGCTTCTGTTGCTGCCATCTTGCTGATGTCCTCCTGGTGTTTATTAAGAGGCAGACACAGTCGTCTTGTTCTTCAATTCGGAAGTTCCCTCATCAGAAATAGTATATCCAGAGAGCTTTATATTCACAACTAGACTGCCCTAAACATATCTCTCTTTGAAGGCAAGGCCAATCTCAGGCAAATTTTGTAAAAAGTTAAGGGTCATTGGCTTTAAAAATTGCAGTGTTACTAGTTCCTTGCTCAGTGAGCTTAAGTACTTGCCATGCAGCAGACACCTCAGGCATTCACATTTGTCAGAAAAGCTCTAACCCCTGCCTGGAGTATGACTCTGAAGCTTGTGGAAAGGAGACAACAGAGGTACACTGTCAAATCACAAATATTTCCTCTGTGTCCAGCCTGAGAGAGGATCATGTGACATGATTTCTCCCTCCACTGTCTGGAATATACAGGGAAAGTGTTTTTCTCTTTCAACATTCCTTACATCTGGGTTTCATTATATACTGGCTACATCTTTTCAGCATGCTCATTTTTCAAGCTCCCATTTTTTTTTCCTTAAGTAAAACAATAGCATTTCCAAATAAATTTAATTCCACAAAATATTCCCAATAAGTCTTTGCAAATGTTGCAATCAGAGAAATCTGGCTCAGGGACACCAGTTGTTATTTTTGTAGTTGAATAAGAAATGTCTGACAACTGCACACATCTTATGAAGAGCTTGAATACTTCAAGAACTGATTCATATGACACAGCTCATGTCAGAACCACCTACTCACCTACCTATTACAGTCTCTTTGGAAGACCAGAGATTTTTCTTAGCGCTCAGTTAGCTTTCCCTTTAACATAAGGAACTTTCCAAGCCCCTTCTTTGTTTTTTGCTCTCTCTGTAGTTGAAAGGCACTAAACTAGGGGCAACTACATATCAATTCCAGCAGTTCAATGTTACTTTGGGAGATGCTACTTTGGTAACACTGGTGACAATGGTTTCTTGCCTCTAAAAACAAATATTAAAAAACACACTTGGACTGAAGAGTCAACACAGGACATCTAGGTCCAAATAACAAAAAGTTTAAATTGTGCATACTCCAACAGCAAAATTTAGTTTTTAGAAAACCAACACTAACGCTTTTTTTTGGTAAAATGACTTATATCAGCAGTAAAAACAATAATTTTTATGTAACATCCTCATAATTGTATGATTTTATGTAACATCCTCACGGACATCTTCAAAACCAAAATTCTAATGTTTATGTCTTTAGGTTAGTCAACTAGTTCTAAAGAAATTGTGTCCATGGCTTTAGCACACTCACTGGAAACTTCGGACCTCAATCAGGTAGAAATGTGTGAATTTTTACACTAAACAAGGACTGAGATATTATGAAACAGTGGCTGGGGAAAGAACTATATACTGTAGTTTATCATTTTTAGAAAATTTGTGGGATGTATTCTTGTTCTAACTTCATGTTTTTAAACAACAAAATTCAAATAGTCCATCAATATCTTTCTAAAACTCATTCCCTGCCCCCCATTTATGCCATTCTTACTTCTCTTCTTTCTCCATTTTATCTTCCTGCCTTTGAACTTCTCTGTTCAGGGCCTCTGAAGCTTCCTGAATGCTTTGTGGGTCTTTCATCTTGGAAAGAGTTCACTTTTCTTTCCTAGAAAAAAATAGATCGTGGGAATTAGCAATGAATATAGCTAAACTTCAGGGAAGAATTTCTTGAAAGTGACCCACCTATTAATCCAACTATCTTCAATTTACTAGATTTAATGATTTCTTTACCACACTGGTGCCAAAAACTGAATTTTCATGTGAATATGTGAGTACTGACATAGCCAATACTTTTACTAGTCAAGGATACAGGACAAACCCTCAGTGAAGGTATGTAGCAATCACTGGAAGCTTAGCCCTGCTAAGAGACCTTTATGACAACCACTTTCACATCTGGCCAACACTGCCTCTTAGAACACTATGAGGTAATGTCTCCATAGTTACAAAGTTTCAGCCTTTGAACAATTACTGTGTTGGTGCTGCACCTGCTTTGCAGTTTCAGACATTAAATAATGTAACTTGCTTTTGGGAGAACCGCTTCTTCCACCAGACAGACTTTGACACTGAAATGTTTAATATCCTATTTTGGATTTTTGAGGGTCAAGGCCAGTATATAAATATTGAGGGAATTTATTATAATTCCTCCCTTCCTTTCTTTCTTTGACAAATACTTTGAGGATAGAGAAACAGGCAGCAGGAACAGAAAACATCATTTTAAGTCAAAAAGAAACCTATTTGATTGAAATAGTAAAACCAAAGCCAGAAAACCTAAATTATTCTAGTAACACCAGAATGATTTAGAAGAAATCAGTAATTCAGTTTCTACTATGTAAAAGACCCACACTTAATGTTTCATGATAATGAGGTTGTGAGAAAAAGATTAACATATGAAAGTACATGATTCTACACAGAAGCAAGATATATTAATGATGATGATTACTGGATGAGAGAATTCACTCAACAAATATTTAATGATCATTAACTATGGTAGCAGGAATCAGAAACTGGCTGAGTACTATTAATAATTTTTGATTTAGGGAATAATGAAAATATATCTTCTAACCCAGATTTGAAAATGACTTCTATCTTGAAATGATGAACAATATTTAAATACAAAGGACAACGAGTAAAGTAACTGCTTTAATAAGTTGAGATCAAAAAACAAGATGTATATTAGCTAATAAGACAAAAAAGAGGAGAACAAACATTTAACTATATTTTTTCTATCTTAGAAATAAAGCAAGTACTAATCAGGATTGTGGGTCAATTATGCAAAAAAAATGGGAGATTTGTAAATTACAATTATGCTTAGAAAAAATTAAAAATGGATTTATAATTTCTTGCCTAGTTTTCCTATTTACCAGTATGGATGAAGTCATTATGACTTCATTTGTTTTCTCAGAGGAAACTATTCATATTTTTCAACAAAATTTGGAGAAAAAAAATTCTGCCAACTGAGAAAAACCTTCAAAAACTTTACATTCGTGAATGTTTGAATATTCATTCCAAATACCCATACAGTATATTTTCCTTATTTCCTCTCCTCAAATTACTGCATATATGCAGCAAGAACCAATTTCCTTTTTTACTGCTGCTGAAACTAATCTAGTGGTTTTCAACAGGGGCAAAGTGAACCACAGGGAGCATTTTGTAAATATGGAGGACACTGATAGCAGTCCTAACGATCTGGGCGGGATGCTAGTGGCATTTAGAGGACAGGAGCCAGAAATACTAGACTTTCTGCAATTTGGCCGATAATCCTACTTGGCAAAGAATTTCCCACATACCTCTTGACTTGCTAGATATTCACACAGGTGGAAAATAGACTATTAATTATATAGGTCTAGTGCCACATTCCATATCAACATAAAATATTTTGCACAATTCTAATATATACTAGTTTCCAGGAAATAACTATTTATTATTTACATGGAGGGAAGGTTACATACTGATTGACTCAGTCCTTTCCCAATAGTTGCTATCGGTTTGGGGAAATTACATCATCAATGGCAATACCGTGTGATAGCAGGCTGATATAACTTGCCTGACATAGGTAATACCGCAACAATGTCAACAACAGCAACAAAATCAACCTGAGTCTGATGAATCCTCTAACTTGCATATAATAGAGGACAGGAGAGCATGTTAGCTAAGAGATCAAGAGATTCGGACAATTTTTGTAATTTGTGAGTAAAACTTACATGCTAATTCAAGCAAACTGCAAAAAATGTATGACAGTGGAAATTTAAGCACACTAGGTACTTAATGGACATCAAGGAATAACTGTTAAGTATTTTAGACATGATATTATGGTTGTATTTTTTAAAGTTCTTATCTTTTAGAGATACTAAAACATTATAGGTAAAATGATATGATGTCTGGATTTGCTTCATATTAATGCAGGAAATAGAGAGCAAATGAGGATATAGACAAAAAAGATGCACGACAACTTGTAATTGTTGAATCTGGATAAGTGTTACACGGAGATATATTACATATAATGACTATATACACATATATACACACACACACACATAAATATGAATATATGTATACATGCATCTTCTTTGCTGTAAATGTTTGAGAGTTTCTAGATGAAAAGGCTAAAAATGGAAAGATCAGTTGGGAGGCACAGGGTTCAAACACCAAAAGCATCATTGTTGTGGCTGTCTCTAGCTCAGGAAGGACAGGGCCAAGCAGGAGACCAAAGAGCAAACCTGCTGCTTATGCAGTGTGATAGTGGTCAAACAGTTCTAGAAGATGGGTATTTCTCCACTTTCTGAAGGAGAAAATGGATGTTGAGAGAGAGGAAATGCCTCTCCCAAGGGTATCTGGCCAGTAAGTATCAGAGCCAGGATTTAGTGTCACTCCTTTGTGAATAAAGACACCCTTACTACACTGGCTGCTTTTGGTTTAGTTCCCAATATCTTCGTAAAATTTTTCATGGTCATTGCCTAAACACTCGCCCATTGCTGGCCAACTCTATACTGTTCTTGCTTTCTGAACTGATCTCAGAGCACTCTCTCCTCTGTCTTTCTAGCCCCATGTCAATTCTCTTTGGCCATACTCCCTCTTGGGAAGATACCAGAATTTTTCTTGGGGAACAGAAGCCCTTTAAGAATATACATATATACAGGTTAAAATAGGAAGATGAAAGCTGAGTTTCTTATCATGAACTTTTTAATTGATTAAGCAAAAATTAAAAGTGGAAAATTTTCATATTCTGCAATTTAAATAAAAGTCAAAATATTGCATATACCCAATTTTGAAAGAGTTGAAGAACACAAAAAGCAGGCTTTATACATTTTAGTCTTCTTTCTCCACATATGGAGAACATTTGCACAGCAGGGGATTTTTTATTAAATTGGGAATATAAATAAAATGTCTTAAATGAATGAAGGCTGTATTCAGAAAGAGAATTTTCCTGTCTTCCATGGCCATGGGTAATATGCAGTTAAGTAATATACAGTTGAGGATTACAGTAAAAAATATAACATGTTTTTTATCTAAGATTCAGAATTTGGAATACAATTGTAGAAATTTAATTTCATATTTGCACCTACAAAAAGATAGTATAAATCCCTATTATAAAGCATCTTGTTAATCTAAAAATGTGCTGGGTAAATTAACTTCTTTTATACAGATCCACATGTAAATAATTCAGTATCAAACACAGATGCTATTATTTTGCCTTGAAGGCAGGGTCAAATTAAGGGCTGACTGGAGGTGTTCAAAGAGAAGCTACAGGACCATTTGTAGGGAGATTCAAGTTTCAAATAGTTTGTTTAAATAATCATCATGGGCCTTCCCAATAACAAAGTTCTATTGCAAAACAACAGTAAGACCTTAGATCTGCGTTTGTGATCCTAAGAATGAAACATGGTTTGAATCCTCAGACATTCATATCAATTTCAGCAATGTTTATAACTTCATAGTTACTGGACACAGGTTAATGTATCTTAATATTATCCTTTATTCATAAATCTCTTCTATTCATGCTCTTTAGAGGAATATGATCCTTATTTTTCTAAGACGGGAAAACTAAGACTTGTTCAGGAGACAGAGATCTAGAATACTTGATCTTACTGATCTTATTTGCAGAACACTGTGTTCTTTGTGGGATATTTTTAAAATACAAATCAGTATCTTTTTAATTTTGCCTATACAGTATTTTATATGCTTTTACTAGCAAAAAGAAATCAACCTTACATTATTTGTATACCATATTAACTCATAACTACCAATCTACGACTTTAAAGCAAAATAAAACACCCAACAAACTGTTGAACCACGACCAAATGGTTGGTTTTGAGTTTTTCCACTGATATGAACTTACAATCTTACAATTTCATTTTCTTCTGTTATCTGTTGTCAACCTCTAGCAGAAAAGTTGTATCTAAAGCCAAAGACTCGTAACAAGTTATTGGAAGAAAATTTGAATTGAGGAAATTCTATCCATTAAACATTTTTTTCCTGTTTGCAATCAAGACAAAGGTTGTCATTATACAATATTATAGCTGAGTGCTGACTCTGTCAGCATGAGACACCAGTGCTCCATAGAAACAGTAGGTGAAATATATAAAAAAAAAAAATTAACCCATGTGAGAAAAACTGTATTAGTGGAGTTAAAATGAATTATTAGAAACATGAATATGAGTCCTACCAGTGGCTTCAGGCACAAATATAAGACTGCCCAAAGAGCTCAAGCAAGCCCAATAGAAACACACCTATGCAGGGAATAGCCTCAACCCTGGCTTCTCTTCTTCCCTGGTTACCACACACTTCACAAATCTGATCAGTGTAGCTACTATCAACATTGTCTACTATGACTGATAGCAACAGGTGACGATGAGGGTACAGTTTACCAAAGGAGATTAGTTATTCTTCAGAAACCCCATAATATTGTCTACCAAATGAAGCTGCTTTCAATTATTTGAAGCATAAACGAATATAAGTTGGTAAATAGTTTTTCCCCTCATGTGCAAATGAGAGAATAGAAGAAACTGGGAGGATCCTAAGGATATTAAGGACCCTTGTTTTTTGCAAGGCAATGTTACCTTTCTAAACTTCACCTGGAATGAAAGAGAGAACACAAGAGTAACTAGCATAGTGTCTGAAACTAATATAGTGTCTATGTCGCTTGTTTGAGTCCATGTGTGCGAAAAGAGGCAAAAAAAAAAAATGTCTGAGATGGAATAAATTTCAGGCACTGTTAGGAAACAGAACTCTGCAGAAGACCTTTAGCCTGATATAGATTAGTTTGCAGTGGAATAATGACAAGTTAGATATTTTTATTTGCTTAAAATTTTCTTTAGCAGTTCTATTACTCTTAGCTCTGTTCTTGTTCTGTTTTTATTTCCCCTTTAGTTTTCTGAGAAAATAACTTCATGATTCAGAGTCAGCTGTATCCAATAGTGGATACATACTATTACTATAGCCACTATAACCTATCATTTGTCATGTTTCTAACTTAGGTTAAGAATTCTACATATATTATCTCATTTCACCCTTATAGTGATATATTATATCTTCCCTTGACAAATGAGGAAATTGATGCCTGCAGCAGTTGGGTCATTTCTCAGAGTCACACAGCTATGAAGTAGTAGCACTGGAAGAGGGTTCAGTTCTCTCGGACTTAAGAGACTATTTTCTTAGCCATTACATTACATCTGTTGCTAGAAAAATATTGAACACCACATACATGATAATTGGATAGATACTCTATAAGACATAAACATGTATCAGACATGTTCCTTACTCTTCTGGAATTTATTCTTTAGTGAAGTATCAGTATGTGTCAACATAAATAATAAATAAATGTAATGCATAAAAGGATGTGATAAGAATCAAAGGAGCAATTATGTCAAGAGCTCAAAGAACTTAGGGAAACATTTCCTTCTCCTGGTGTGGCTAGGAAAGACTTCACACAGGAGGTGAGATATGAGTGGATATCAAAGAATAGATAGGATTGCAAAGACAGAGAACAGACAGGAGGCATTTGTTAACTTATTCCTCCATGCATGCATGCATGCACTCAACAACCATTAAGTGTCTGTGGTGGTTAGGCAGTATTGTACATACTTATGGAACATGCATCGAAATGCAGAGGGAGAAAGCATAATCAGGAATGGCACAGGCAATCTAACTGGCTAAGGGAATGAAATGGTCCTGAAAAGTAGATCCAGAGAGACAGGCCAGGCTGGGGCGGGGGGCGAGTGGGGGAAATTGAGCATCAAGGATTGATACATTCCCAGTATGCCCTGTGTAACAATTATTTGTTCCTAATGGATCAATAATTAAATGAATTGCAGGATACTAAAGAAATGTTTGCCACTCTTGTCCATTCTCCTCTTAGTGGCTCTAGAGGCAATCTCTTTAAAAGCTGCATCTGTATTACAAGCAATAATTTGCTCATTATGAAGAAAGCACTCCATATTAGTACAGTTGGAATTAAATTTATCCTGCTATCATATTAGGTAAAGACAGTATGAATTACATGCTGAGCAAAATTGAAGCCATAGGCCACCTTTACGGGCCTATGACTTGCACAGTCATACACAGACTCATGCTTGGTTTAATGCTCTGTTTTTGTTAACTTAAAATTTTAAATATTTTTTTAAATAAGAAAATCCATAAATTATGTAACTCGTTCTGAGAAGGCCAATTTTAAAACTGGCCCTTTGGGATAAGAAATTAATTATTGCAGCAGATAGAAATTGAAAAAATAAATTTAGTTATTTAAGAAACTAGGGTAATGATACTTCTAAAAACAAAGTTTCAAAATATTTTTGATCTCACATTTATGTGAAAAATTTTTAGTTTGTGTCATCAAAGGCACTGATTTCCACAAAATTGGAAATGTCATGGAGGCCTGGATGGGGACCAGGGTCTCTTAGGTTTTGGAACCAGACCCTTTTGAAGGTAAATCAGGACTGTTCCTAGGATTTGTTCTGAGAATTTAGACAAAGTAATTTCCCCAGGCCTCAATTTGCTTTTCTTTGAAATGGAGATACAAAGGATGCTGTTACAAGAATATCATATAAACTATATAACTAGGAACTTCAAAACCTACGTTTATTATTCATAACATCCATTTCATTGACCTTAATGTTAAAAGAAATTTCCTTTTATATTACATTTTGAGAGTGCTGCGACTTAAATTCAATTAATGCAAATGGCAAAGTAGCATCTATTATGAGACTCCTTAAATGACATGGTATATGAAGAATATTTTAAAATATTCTTTCTGGGCTTGGGCTGTAGCTCAGTGGTGAATACTTGCCTAGCACATGTGAGTCCCTGGGTTTGATCCTCAGCGCCACATAAAATTAAAATAAAATAAAATAAATAGAATAAAGGTATTATAAAAACTTCTTTTTTCTTTTTAAAAAGTGTTTCTATTTTTAAAAAGTATTTTTAAAAAAATTCTTTTATTTAAATTTATTTTTTGAGTACCACAAAAATATAAAAATTATTCACATTTGTTGGGTACCATGTGGTATTTTGACATACATACATTTTATGTTGTTGAAGTCAGATGAGACATATCTGTTCCCTTAAATCTTCAAAATTAAATCTTCATTATTTCTCAAAGTCCTTTCTCCTAGCTTTTTGAAACATGTAGTATATTATCATTATATATAGCCACTCTACCATGCAATAGCACACCTGAATTTCTTAGTCCTATATAACTCAGAATCTATTAATGCATCTCTCCCCAGTTTTCCCCTTCCTCTACTTCTCCAGTCTCTCTTTTTTAAATTGATTTTTTAAAAATAAATGACAGTGGAATGCATTAAATTTTTATTATACATATAGAGCACAATTTTTCATATCTTTGGTTGTATATAAAGTATGCTCACACCAATTCAAGAAAAGATAGCCTCTTCAACAAATGGTGCTGGGGAAACTGGAAATCCATATGCAACAAAATGAAATTAAACCCCTATCTCTCACCACTCACAAAACTCAACTCAAAGGGGATCAAAGACCTAGGAATTAAACCAGAGACTCTGTGTCTAATAGAAGAAAAAGTAGGCCCTAATCTTCATCGTGTCATATTAGGCCCCAACTTCCTAAATAAGACTCCTATAGCACAAGAATTAAAACTAAGAATCAATAAATGGGATGGATTCAAACTAAAAAGCTTCTTCTCAGCAAAAGAAACAATCTGTGCAATCTGTGAGGTGAATAGAGAGCCCACATCCTAGGAGCAAATTTTCACCCCTCACACATCATCAGATATAGCACTAATCTCTAGGGTATATAAAGAACTCAAAAGCTAAACACCAAAAAAAAAAAAACCAAAAAAACCCCAATCAATAAATGGGCCAAGGAACTGAACAGACACTTCTCAGAAAAGGATATACAATCATTCAACAAATATATGGAAAAAATGATCATCATCGTTAGCAATTAGAGAAATCAAAACTACTCTAAGATTTCATCTCATTCCTGTCAGAATGGCAGCTATTAAGAATACAAATAACAATAAGTGTTGGGGAGGATGTGGGGGAAAAGGTACACTCAAACACTGCTGGTGGGACCGCAAATTGGTGCAGCCAATATGGAAAGCAGTATGGAGATTCCTTGAAAAACAGGGAATGGAACCACCATGTGACCCAGCTATTCCCCTCCAAAGGACTTAAAAACAGCATACTACAGGGACACAGCCACATCAATGTTTACTGCAGCACAATTCACAATAACTAAACTGTGGAACCAACCTAGATGCCCTTCAATAGATGAATGGATTAAATATATATATATATACACACACACACACACACACACACACACACATATATATATATATACGCACACACACAATGGAATATAAGTCATCATTAAAAGAGAATAAAATCATGGCATTTGTAGGTAAATGGATGGAGTTGGAGAAGATAATGCTAAATGAAGTTAGCCAATCTCCAAAAAACAAATTCCAAATGTTTTCTCTGATATAAGGTGACTGACTCATAGTGGAATAGGGAGGGGGAGCATGGGAGGAATAGAAAAACTCTAGGTAGGGCAGAAGGGTGGGAGGGGAAGGGAGGGGGCAAGGGGTTAGCAATTGTGGTGGAATGTGATGGACATCATTATTCAAAGTACATGTATAACATTTTTAAAAAATTCTTTCCAATATAAATCCTTTTGGAGATTTATATGTGTACAAAAATCCATCATTTTCATACCATCATTAGTCTAGTGAAATGCACACTTAAGTGTTCCCAATCAGCAAGTGCTCCAAACTTGCAGCTTAGAATCCTACAGGGTTATAGTGAGGAAGTGAAGCAATGAAAGAGAGGGAGTTGGAAGAACTAACAAAAATACCATGTGGCAAGAAATAGAAGCAGTGAGACAATGGAAAATTAGAGGTTGCAGACTTATAACAAAGATTTGAAAATCAAAAAAGAAAACATTCACTGTGCTAGCACACTTCCTTCTGGCTTCCTCCCTCTCTCTTTCCTTCTTTCCCTCCCTCCTTCCACCTGCTGTCCTTGCAGAAATGGGGCTATACTACAGTCACCTTCTCACTGCTCATTCTACCACTGTGACATGCTTTCTTCCCTCATGTTGAACCATGCCTGGCCTCAGGGGTCACTATGGTCTCCTAGCAGCCCTGTATGCTGACTTTCATCTTCAGTCTCCTTCCTGGCACACTGACACCACTGGCTGCTGCTCTGTTTGCACTGTTCCCCCCCTCTGATCCTGTGTCACATCACTCTCTTGTCTTTCCTTTCCAAACCCTTATTTAACTCCCCTTCCTCCTCTTATTCTCCAAGTTCAGAGGCTTCTCTGTGTCAGTGTCAGTCCTATCCTGTCCTCTGTTTTCCTATTTTTTCAGTAATATTACTCTTTTCTTCATATTTGCAACCAACACATCTTTGTGACACTAACTCTCCAGCCTACACTTTCTCCTGAGCTCTATCTAGTCCAGCAATTCTAATTACCTACAGCAAATGCCATATTTTTCCAACTCTGCTATCTCTACTGATTAGGGACTTCCTTGAAAGAAACAGAGTCCATCCCAGTTCTAGAATTAATGAGAATTTAGGCTAACAAAGGGTATCAACCATCTTTCCTATGAACAAAGAGTCCAGAAACAACATCTGTAATCCTTTCACTTCCCATGCTGGAGGTCTGAGTGTTTTGAAATGAGCAGAGCCCTGAGTTGGCTGATAAGATAGCATTTCTCTGAAAGACTGAAAAGGCCACAGAGCCTCACCCCTAGGATGTTTAGCTGGCCCTTCTGCCTAGATCTGTGATGCCACATTTTTCTGTTGGTTCACTAGGTGTGGGATGGGGAGGATCCTTGTCAGAGGTCAATCCTGTTTCCTAAGAAATTGGCAACTAGCAATGTGGCAGAATTGACTTCTCGGCTTAATCCATTCTTTTCCTTGTGGCTCAATTTTGCTTTTAAATTCTCCAATGGGGCTCTGAAAGCGCTTCCCTAATGACAGTTGGTTGTCACTCCATCACACCAATTGCTGTGGGGATTACCTTTGGTACATCAGGATACCTACCTGAGGGGGATCTGAGTTTGCCTTATCCTGGTTGAGACGAAGTCTAAGACTATACTTGCCAGGAACTCTCTATCTGAACTTGATGTTCAGAACTTTTATATGATCTATGACCATTGATTATACCTCAGATTTTGCTTGACTTTCCCCCTTCACTAGCACAGCCAGTGTTAGGGCATTTGGAATGAAGCTATTTAGGATAGAATTTGTTGTCCTAAATTCCCTATGTTCAACAAATTTCTTATCTTCATATTTTTTTCTACGAGACACCCAATCCACAAATCACTTTCTCATCTTGACAAATCTATCTCCTTTGTTAACCCTAAACAAAACATTTATTGCTTTATTTTGTTTTGTCTCCCTGGTAACTCCCATCTCTTCCTCCATCTCCTAGTTCAAAGAAAATTCTCAGTTTTATCTCTCTTGTGATGTGCCTTAACTAATCCAATGCTTTAGCCAAATTAACCTGTGCAGTATCTGTGTGTGTCCTTGCTTTCTTACATTCATGCTTTTGTCTAACTTCCCACTGATAAGCAACACCCTTTGCTACACTGCTGCCACCTCTAAAAACAGACTCATTTTTCCAAGCCAGTTTTCTCATTTCTAAAATGGAATGAATGCCTATTTCATAGACGATTAAATAAAACAAAGTGAATAATGCACTTTAAATGGTAGTTATTATTTTATTAATATTAATGTCATTATCACCCATCTCTTCTATAAAGTGTTTTCTGACTCTCCTAAAACTAGAAATAATTCCTGTATCTTCTGAATATCCATGAAGCACTTTTCTATTCCTTCCTCTGCCATCATAACTTCTTTTTTTTTAATTTTTATCGTTGGTTGTTCAAAACATTACATAGTACTTGACATATCATATTTCACACTTTGATTCAAGCGGGTTATGATCTCCCATTTTTACCCCATATACAGATTGCAGAATCACATCGGTTACACATCCACTGATTTTCATATTGCCATACTAGTGTCTGTTGTATTCTGCTGCCTTTCCTATCCTCTACTATCCCCCCTCCCCTCCCTTCCCCTCCCATCTTCTCTCTCTACCCCATCTACTGTAATTCATTTCTCCCCCTTGTTTTTTTTCCCGTTTCCCCTCACTTCCTCTTGTATGTGATTTTGTATAACCCTGAGGGTCTCCTTCCAATTCCATGCAATTTCCCTTCTCTCTCCCTTTCCCTCCCACCTCTCATCCCTGTTTAATGTTAATCTTCTTCTCATGCTCTTCGTCCCTACTCTGTTCTTAGTTACTCTCCTTATATCAAAGAAGACATTTGGCATTTGTTTTTTAGGGATTGGCTAGCTTCACTTAGCATAATCTGCTCTAATGCCATCCATTTCCCTGCAAATTCTATGATTTTGTCATTTTTTAATGCAGAGTAATACTCCATTGTGTATAAATGCCACATTTTTTTTATCCATTCGTCTATTGAAGGGCATCTAGGTTGGTTCCACAGTCTTGCTATTGTGAATTGTGCTGCTATGAACATCGATGTAGCAGTGTCCCTGTAGCATGCTCTTTTTAGGTCTTTAGGGAATAGACCGAGAAGGGGAATAGCTGGGTCAAATGGTGGCTCCATTCCCAGCTTTCCAAGAAATCTCCATACTGCTTTCCAAATTGGCTGCACCAATTTGCAGTCCCACCAGCAATGTACAAGTGTACCCTTTTCCCCACATCCTCGCCAGCACTTGTTGTTGTTTGACTTCATAATGGCTGCCAATCTTACTGGAGTGAGATGGTATCTTAGGGTGGTTTTGATTTGCATTTCTCTGACTGCTAAGAATTTTTTGCATCTATGTTCATCAGGATATTGGTCTGAAGTTTTCTTTCCTTGATTGTGTCTGTTCAGGACCTTGGCCCATTTGTTGATTGGGTTATTTGTTTTCTTATTGTTTAATTTTTTGAGTTCTTTGTATACTCTGGATATTAGGGCTCTATCTGAAGTGTGAGGAGTAAAGATTTGTTCCCAGGATGTAGGCTCCCTATTTACCTCTCTTATTGTTTCTTTTGTTGAGAAAAAAACTTTTTAGTTTGAATAAGTCCCATTTGTTGATTCTAGTTATTAACTCTTGTGCTATGGGTGTCCTATTGAGGAATTTGGAGCCCGACCCCACAGTATGTAGATCGTAGCCAACTTTTTCTTCTATCAGACGCCATGTCTCTGATTTGATATCAAGCTCCTTGATCCATTTTGAGTTAACTTTTGTGCATGGCGAGAGAAAGGGATTCAGTTTCATTCTGTTGCATATGGATTTCCAGTTTTCCCAGCACCATTTGTTGAAGATGCTATCCTTCCTCCATTGCATGCTTTAGCCCCTTTATCAAATATAAGATAGTTGTAATTTTATGGATTGGTTTCTGTGTCCTCATAACTTCTTATATTACATTATAACTTGTTTTTGAACATGCCTTACCTGATCATAATAGATCCGAAGCTCTCTGAGGTCGGGGACCAGTTTGGGAACATCTTTGTTCCTTTTCCTGTGCCCAGAATAGACACCTTCTACGTATTTGAAAGGAACAAAATCACCACAGTGGTAATTACAGTTTTTCTATCATCTTTACTCACAAATTGCATCTTGATGAAATTACAAATTAACAAATCCCACTGCACCTAGAAATTACAGAGTGAATCATTCATCTGGAGGGTGACTACCTGGCTCTTTTTGAGAGGTGCTGGCAGGCTCTAAAAGGCAAAGACATGAAGAAGGCGGTGCCATTGCTCATAAGTAAGAAAGTAAAAGAAATTTGTTCCTGGTGAGGTTTTTTAATTCTAAGACAGAACTTCTTCCATTCTTCTGGCTATGTGATGCATCATTTTTTTATCAACTAGATCCCAAATAAGGGGCTTAATAGAGAACTTTGGCATAAAGCTGGAACCCCCAAGGGACAACTTGCATTTCTCAACCTTAGTTTTAAGAGGAGAGAGTAAAGGAAAATCTTGCCTAAGATTCTGAAACTCAAGCATCATTTACATCAGTACAATTCTGAATGCACACCACCAGTGTGAGGAAATTTAATACAAAGCAGTCTCATTTTACTATTAATGGCCTTAAGTAACTTGGAAATGCATGCTTTTGTAAGAAATTCAATCCACATCCATAGCAATGCCATAAGATGTCATTGATTGCACAATGCATCCCATTTTCAGAGGTGTTAAATTGTGAAAAAAAAAAGTCATCTTAGAATTAATGCAACATGTTGTTTCCATTAAGGACAGAGAAGGTCTGCAAATACCTCAAAGGGGAAGATAATGTAGTGAAGCTAAATCTCCCATTCTTTGATGTTTTGACTGGGGCTGATTGCCTGTCTTCCAGAGAACACTTAGGAAGTAACTCCCAAGTTTAGAAAATAAATTGTGAGTGCATGGGACATTTTAGGTTCAGTGCTGGTCCCACTATCCTGTCCTATCAAGCCCATGGTTGGGGAGTATTTGGGGTTGGGAAGTGGTGGTGGGAATCAATTTCCCTAATCCCAGGGGTCTGAAAGTTGTACCCATGTGCCACAGTCTGGCTGGGCACAAAATCACGAGCCACTCAAGCAGGAACAAACTTTATTTCCAAAACTCCCACGAACGCCACGCATGTGGCCTTCTCAGGGGACACACCACACAAACCGGAAATCCATCCTCTGGAAATCCCTCCTCCCGCACTTCCCCAACCAATGGGAACTCTCCGGGAATCCCCACAGGCTGAGGCGGACAGCAGGGGTCTAATGTCCAATTGAATACACATCTTAACATAACCATTATCATCTCAATAGCTTGCTGGCATCACCTCTCAACCAAAAATGCCATGCGTCATTCCTACTCGGCTATGGCTCTCAGCATATCCCCTTCTGTTTAATTAAGCACCAAGCATGTGGCTTAGGGACCATGCCTGTTAGGTTGTCCAATACTACATATGGTTCTTACCCGTCATCGGATGAGCTGACCTCAAGGCGTCAGCTTCCTGTCTTAGATTGGTACCACTGCAATTGGATCATACCTGTCACTGACTACCGGTCCAGCATACAGCCATACTTGTGGATAGGCCTATGCACCAGTGGGGGCGGTGAGGTTCTTTGCCTCACCTCTGTTGGCCCCCAAATATTAGACTATCATTAGCAGAAGGGAGGAGGACACAGAAATGCCACGACACTAAGCCAATTGACGGCTCCTTTGAAAAATTGTACCACCGGTGACACCATCAGCAAAGATACTCCAGCATTACCACAATTCGCTGCACCAACAGATAGTTCACAATGTACACAAGTGATACATAGTCCAGGCAAGTTCTGCAAGCAGTTCAAAGCAGAGGAATCTATCAATATGTCCATTTCCTCCCAAAGTAAATCAACTCCTTGATTGAGCATTGCTTGTTGAGTTATTATTCATTGATGCATCAGTTTATACAGTTTACTGTGATAGCTATAGAAAAAGCTGTATGTCTTCACTGGCACTGGGATGAAGATAGGAATTCTGGCAATGATGGCTAAAAAAATATGTAACATTCCAACAGGCACTAAGAAAACAATTTTCTGAACAATTTACATTATCCTGAACAGAATTATTAAATATAATGAAAAGGAAAGGTGAAAGTAAACAAACAGATCTGTTAACCTCCTTATTTGTTCACATATTAAAACAATCCTCAACAGCTGTTTACCCAATTTAAATTAAACCATTTAAATCATGTGAATAATAAAAATATTTGGATCCATTTTTTCATGAGCGCTCCTCATATATGATCTATGGACATACGCACATACAGACATACAACACAAAACACAAGTGTGCACACATAACATACAACACATAAGACAATAGTAAAGACCTTGTAGCTTTACACAGGTGAAATCTCCATTGCAATGTTTAAAAACTCCACAGTCAAAAAATAAAACTGATCAGAAAAACATTAACCTAGGTCTGAATGAGCTCAAAAAATAAAATAGAACTTTATGATGTGGGAAAAGGCAATAATAAAATAGATATTAAAAAAGACATCCTGGTTACCACCTGGGTTTGACTCTTTTGCTCTCAGCACCCATGAGTGCCTTGGCTTCATTTCTCAGAAAGGCTGCTTACTTCATTCACCTGCCTAGTTATCTCTGTGCCTAGTTGTCATCTTTCCCCCTATCTCACTGAGTATAACAGGACATGGCTCATTCTTGCCAGTAGACATTCTAAATTTGGGGGCATGCACATATGTCTTTGCGCACATGAACACAACTTGGGAGGATTGGTCAATCATTTCTATACTACTGCAAATAAACATAAGGGTGGTGTTACCCTAAGTGAGAGAGTAACACCGAAAGGGAAGAGGAAGGGCAATTTGCTATATGTGGAGGGCAGGTGTCAATGAAATACTGCAGTGGTGGTCTTGGGGTAAGCAGATAGTGTGACAGCCTGCAGGATGGAAAACAGTGGCACCAGCAGATGAGGATGTGCAAAAAATGAATTAATCAATTTTGTAGGGCTTTTCCCCCACAGAGGATCCTAGTGGGGGAAGGCTAACATAAAAATATAATCTGCTTTCAGTGTGACTTGAGATAATGATCACACAATATATTGCATATGTGAGTAAGTTTCAAGCAAAGCTGTGGAGATGAGGAAGTTGTTTAATACTGTACTGCTCAGTGATGTAAGGATCACTACCATGAGTGTAGACTAATGCAGATTCAGACTAGGAACCAATATTCAGCAATTTCCCCAGTTGTCATCTGCCAAGTCAGCACTAGAGTTTTATGTGCTGCCTTTTATTGTATAAGAAGCATGTAATCTCGGAATTCCCTATAGAAAAATAATGCAAATACTCTTCAAAGAGCTGTCTTAGAGATACTAGCAAATCTCTCACCTACAAAGTCATCAAGATCTAACCTAAGTGTTATCAGCACAGTGTAACCCAGATCACACAATTTTGGTTTTGAGTACGTTTTGTTAATTATAAAATATGATATGTGATCTATAAATTGATTAAAACCACAAAACTTAATCAAATTGATATAATTCAGGAAGATATGTTTGGCATCCCTTTTCTATTATTTGGTCAAATGAAACATGATGAGAAAAGATAGTATCAAGCTCAGACAAAATACTAACCTAATAAATGTTATTGCCCATCTAACTTCTCCTAAGGGAGGAATAATTACACATTCTACTTTCATTTTTTCCCCTTAGACTGTGAGTTGTCTGTTCATCTGTTCAAGCAAGTGTGTGTGTGTGTGTGTGTGTGTGTGTGTGTGTGTGTGTCTGGTGTGTGTGACAGAGAGAGGGCAATTACTTAATTAAACATCAGGTACTGCCAGTCATCTATAATGTTTCCAATTGCTGTTTGATTTCTCCACCTGGGTATTCTGCATGACACATTATACCCCAAACAAAGCTCATTATTGTACTCACTTTCCAAATATACTGTAGATGTTATTTCTATCTGCTTGAATTTTAGTAAAAACCAACTAGACATTGCTCAAGCCAATGTGTTTCTATGTCTACCTTCTTTTTGCAATCATATCAATACAGGCTCTCCAAAGGGCTCCCTTGATGTATCAAAAGAGCCTCTAAAACGTGTTCCCCTCCCGAGTGCATTCTCTACAGCACAGTGCCATGAAAATTATCTCAGGCATAGATATAATTGTAATCTCTGATGCTCAAAGAAGCAAGCAAACACTCCTTGTCTTGGCTTTGGTCATTGATGATATAGCCAAAGATGACTTTTACCATTATTTCTAGCCTCTATTCTTAATGAACCCTATAAGCCAACCACAGCAGACCCCTAGATATCTCCCAATGCCACTAAGCCTGTATTTAATTTAATTTAGTTATTTAGTTGCCAAAAACTCTGTATCTTCTTTTGTTCAATGGAAAACTATTACTCATCCTTCAAGTTTTCAATTACATGTTATCTCTACTTTATAGTCTTTCATGGTGACTTCCACCTCCTCCTCATCTGTGTTCCCATATATTTCTATTTCAATATTGATTCTGTTGTGAAAGGCAAAGCTGATATGCAATCAGTTTGATCTTCAGCCGTACCTGCTGTACCTGTCTACTGTCTGTTTTGATTGATTGGTGCTTGTTCAATATAGTTATTACACATTTTGCATAGCACTTCTGATTATAGGTATTATTTCAGATCTATCTTTACCATGACACTGTGAAATCAAGGGCAAGAGCTGTGAGTCTGATTCATTCTTATGTCTCTAGGGACCAGCATAATGTCTGCCTATAGGTGTGTTCTTTATATGTTTGTTGAAATGAACAAAATGTAGACAATGTGGTCTTTTCAGTAATTGTTTCAATGAGAGCATTACTTTTATCTAAATAGTTACTATATGAAGGTGACCAGAACTATACCAAAGTTATCATCAATCTATCTGATGATCAATCAGATAAACTATGGATTTTATAAGTTCAGGGGCAGTATATAACAGAAGGCTGAGTAATCTCATGAGTTTTCTTTCTTTGAAAAGTAGAAAAAAATTTCTTTGGGTAGAAAAAAATTCCAGACTTGAGAACCAGACAAACCTGAAATTGAGAGAACTCTCATAACACCACGAGACTTTGCTAAGCTCCTTAAACCTCTCTGAGATCTGGCTTCTTTTCTTCAAAAGGGAGAAATGCATATGTTCTTTTCAGGGTTGAGATGAGAACTGAGTGAGATCAAGGATTTAGGGACATGACATGTAATCCTCCATGAATAGTAAAATGTAGCCTACTTGGCAGGTGAGGAGCACATCCCTAGGCAGCATCCTGTGAAAGCTGTACATGACCCACACAAAGGACTACATGTCTGTTTCATGAGTGATTCTCACTGTGCTGCTGAGAAATTATCAAGTGACCACCCACTATTACATACTAGGGATAAATTAAGGCCACAGGCAGTGTTCTTTATCAAAACAGGAATTAATGTGATATTGTCTCTCAAGAATTTGGTTTTAAATCATCTGGATCCATTTTCAATTGAAGAATCTCATTTGATGATGAAATATGAGGAGTAAGTATGCTCAGTAAGGGCTCATTTTCATGCTAAATGATGACATAAAAATGAATGTGGGATAGACTTTCTTTGTAGTAATCCTTAAACTTTAATATACATAAGTCTTTTCAAGTTTATTACAGCATTATTCACAATTGCAAATATATGAAATCTACTTAAGTGTCCACCCATGGATAAGTGGGAAAAGATGTGGGATGTATACATGATGTGATAGTATTCAGCCTAAAAAAGAAGGAAATCCTGTCATTTGCAATATATGTATAAACCTGAAAAGCATTATGTTAAGAGAAACAAGTCAGGCGTGGAAAGACAAATACCGAATGATCTCACTTATATTTGAAATCTAAAAAATTGAACTCAGAATTGGAGTGTAGACTGGTGGTTACCAGGACCTGGGTAAATAGGGCAAAGTAGTTGGGGAGATATTGGTCAACAGAGACAACTTTGCAGTGAGATAGAAGGATTGGTTATTCCTCCTAGCTAAGTTCTTTACAGCCTATCCAGAGTACAAAGCTTCTACCTTTAATGATGCTGTAGTGTTCTGAAAGTAGTATTTGCACAGCACTAATTTCAAGAGATCTAGTATACAACATGGTAACTACAGTTAATAACAAAGTATTATATTTTGAAAATTACTAGGTGAGATTTTAAGTGTTCTTGCCAAAAAAACTATATGTATGTTAATTAGCTTAATTGAGCCATTTCAGTGAATATATATTTCAAAAACATTATGTAATGATAAATATATACTTTTACTTGCCAATTTTTTAAAAAATGGGTAAATCAACATGGGGAGCTTGCTAAAATAGAGATTCATGGGCTCAAGCACTAGAGATCCATTTCAGAAAGTCTGGTGTGAGGTTCAGTCACTGCATTTTTAAATTCTCTTCTAAAGTGCTGTGCAAATACTTCATATAGAAAATTACAGCATCGTTAAAAGCAGAAGCTTTGTTCTCTGGATGGGCTGTTGAGAACTTAGGACTACTTAAGTTTATTTTTTCTTGGCATTGGTCAGGGAGAGAGGCAGGGAAAATGTTTATATGCCTGATTCATGTAGGGTGAAATACAGATTCCTTTTCTTTTAAAATCAGTATTATACATATAAGAAATAATATACAGGCTGTGGCTGTGGCTCAGTGGCAGAGCGTTTGCCTAGCATGTGTGGGGCACTGAGTTCTATCCTTACCACCACATAAAAATAAACAGATAAAATGAAGGCATTCTGTCCACCTACAACTAAAAAAAATATTTTTTTTAAAAAAGAAATAATATACAGTTGCTCTGCTCTGAATTAAGGACCTATTTTTAGTTTTTGACTTGTGGGTGAATTAATGAATTCATTAGAAAAGAACCACAACAGTCTATCAAGAGAAAGAAGATTAGTCAAAATGAGATCTCAATGTGCAAGAAAATTAAAACTTTGTTGGTTCTCAATAAATTTCTGGAAGTAGAGGAAAGTTTCCATAAAATCATGTACCTGAAAATTTTTAAAAGCAAAACAACCTAAATTTGGTATCTAAACAATTTTCTGCATTAATATTCTATAAGCACAGTTGATGGGAAAGCATTTATTTGATTTACATAATTATTTTTATAGTTTGTTAATTATAGAGTAGTAGAATTAGAATCTAGTTTGAAATGCTGACTTCAAAATGCACACAACCCCTATTTCTGAAAAGTTTTGTTATGCAATATATAATAAGTCCTTTAAACAATCTAAGAAAATATTTAAAATATCTTTAGTCAACATAATTTTATTTTTTCCCCTTTTAATCACCTTGTTCCAATTTTGTCACTGAATCTTACAATATCTCATTCTGAAATCTGTCGTGGATTTACTGTATATTTTTCATTCTCAGCAATTCAACTCTAATATTTTGTCCTTCTTAATTCATGCCTGGATAAACAGCCCAGCCTCTTCTGGCAAAGGGGACAGAGGAGAGATCTAAGGCAGGGTCTGGCAAAGAGGCCAAGAGGCTGGGGCAGAGGGAATGGAGAGGGTGACGGGGAGGCTTAAGAGTGATAGGAGATGAGTGAGAGTTGATGGAGAGGCTGGAATCTCAGGGCCTTATCTGTCAGTGGAGGACTTTGGTTTTTACCCTGAAACAGAAGGAAAGTTATGGGGGGTTGGGAGGTGTGGCTGGCCAGGGAGTGACAGGATCTGCCTTTTGTTTTAAGAGAACCACTTTGGCTTCTGTATTGAAAATAGCCTGGAGGAGAAAAAGAAGCCTAAAGATCAGACAGGAGAAGGCTGTTGTCATCCTCCAGGGAGAGTTGTTGGCACCACACACTGGTAACCATGGAGGTGATGAGATGTGGTCAGACTCTGGACATGGTCTGAAGGCAAAGCTGACCAAATTTGCTGGTAGATTAATAGTTAAGTGGGAGATAAAGGAGGCAAGATGACTCCAGGGATTTAGGTCTGAGCAAATAAGATAAAAGGACTGAGCTGACAATTTATACACACCACACACACACACACACACACACACACACAATGTATAAAACGTATCTTGATTTTTCTCACTTAAAGTATAATGGCAACAACTACAAATTAATTGTGAGAGAGGATAACTGGATAACCTTACCCAAGGCTACCATGTCAGGAAGAGACAAGCATGGCCTTGAGTACTGCTCAGTGTGACCACAGAACCTGCTCCCTTTAGTTCATAGCACTTTGGCTAGTGGTTAACCCACATGCATATCAGGTTTTTGGTCAACAAAAATTCTATATGGTATTTTGACTTTTGAGAACTCACTTCTAATTCACAGATTTCACATACCTAATCGGGTGTACAGTATTTGGGTGTTAGCTGTCGTTTGTAATTCAAGGTCCCACATTCTGCAAACACACTTAATATAATGCTTTGACAAAGAGTAAAGGCACTTGCATTTCAATATCTGGTTCATGATCTGCAAAGAATGATTAATTTAAACAGACAATTGACAAGGTTGAAGATTATTTGGGAATGTGAAAGCCATACAACTGTGGCTTAGAAATTCAGTTAACTCTATCATCATAGTCTGAATTTGTCTTCCTGTGGACACTGGGAAATGTATATTTTAATCACAACCTGGGATCTAATATTTATTCAGCAAGGAATATTTTTCTTTGGCTGAAAAAATGCAAATTTGGTGCTAGGATTTTAAAAATATGATATTGATATCAGATTTCTAAACTTTTTTTGCTTTTGTTTTTGTATCACAAGAAATACTAGTTGGAACACTTTCCAAGTAAAATGGATTACACCTCCTGAAAGCATTACTGGTTCTCATTTAATTCAAGTTGCTGATTTTAAAAAAGAGTCTGACCTTGAGGACAGCCGCCAGTTGGCACAGAGTGCAATGGAGACGAGAGAGACTTGGGCCAAAACAAACACCTGAGTCTACCAACTGAATCCCTGTAGTCTCCTGTCCCTGTAAGCATTCAGGGTCTTGGATTCAAACATTCTTTCCCAAAAGCCCAATCCTCAGCAAACTCCCTGCTATTCAAGATTCATTGGCATTTTAACCTGGCAGCATCCTTGGGTCCTGCTTGCTAAGACTTGCAAAGTACAGTGGAATTAGGCTGCAACCATCAGCTGAATTTGGATAGAGGAAATTAGCAATTACAAAGCATTCTTTCTGCCCAAAATCACATACTGCCACCATAACTATACTCCGACCAAACAGGTCATTTTAATCCACTGTAGTAGGCGGAACAGCGTGTACCTGACCAACCAAAAGGGGAAATACTTCCCAACTCAAGGGAGACAGTATCAGCTACCACACGTAGGTTTAAGTACATAACAAGTAAAGTAATCCTTTTCCCCCAAGTAAAACGTTTTAAAGTAATTTCGAAATGCAATCGGCAAAATCCACTCCACTTTCATAAGATACTTTGTAAATTTGCCAAGTTTAATACCACCAGACCACACTAAAGTGATTTTTCCAGCAGCCAAGTGAAAAGAGATGTAAAGCAATTAGATAGGAAATTGTGTTTACTTGAACTTTAAGATGCTGCCTCAATTATTTTTTCCCCTCATTGGCAAGATGTGCCTGCCTGGGGTGACACAAGGTTGTTCACTTTTGTCCTGTTGATTAGAATAAGCTATTGGTCTCATTAGTGAATCGAATAATTCTATAGCTGGATGAGACCTTGGGCACCAGCTAGTTCATCTTTCTTGTTTTCCAGATGAAAAAACCAAGTCCCAGATGACAGTGTCACTTGCCCTTCGTCATTGGGTCCAGTTGGCAACAGTGAGGTCTAGAATTCAGTCTTCCCAATCACTGGATTGAACAGAAAGAAAAGGACCAGCATCTTGTGTCATTCAGATATTAGTATCTCCCTTTTGCTTGTAAGTAAAATCTAAATATTTAGAGGAAGCACTGGATAAAGGATACTTTCAAAAAATGTTTTTAAACAGTAAACGTATTATTTTGAATTTCCCCCCTTGTTGTATGTCCATCTTTTCCCCTTCCATCAGTTTTATGATGATGGAAATGCACCAGCAGTACTTCTATCTACTTGACTCCTAGGGCCAAAACCAACCCCCGCCCCATCCCCATCCACTAGATCATCAACTCTTAACTTTTCTGCTTCCCAAACAGCTCTCAGATCTTTCCTTCACTCTCCATCCTGTGAAACTGCTCTCAAGCAGCTCTTCAACGTCTCACTACAATACTGCATTAGTCTTCTATTGGTCATCTTTGCTACCAATGTCTTATTTATCTATGGCAAAAACTGCCATTTGCCCTCCATATTCGCATATTCACTTTCCAATGTACCTTACTGCTGGGTGTGACCATGGGACTAGGTGCTGGCCAATGGGAGTAGACAGAAGAGTCAAGTGGCAGTTTCAGGAGATCTTCAAAATACAGTTGGAGAGCACGCTTAACCCTCTTTTACATTTCCCCTACTTAACCTTGTACCCTGGAATGTGGTTGTTGCCATCCTAGACATCAATTAGGGCCACATAGGAGAAACAATATAGGAACACTAAGTCTTTTTTTAAAATTTGTTCTAATTATTTATACATGACATTAGAATGTATTTTGACACATCATACATAAATGGAGTATAACTTCTCATTCTTCTGGTTGTACATGATGTAGAATTACACCAGTCATGTAGTCATATATGTACATAAGGTAATAATGTCTGATTCATTCTACTATCCTTCCTACCCCCATGCCCTATTTTCTCTCTTCCCTCCCCTCTGTCTAACCCAAAGTTCCTCTATTCTTCCCTAACCCCCTACCCCATTGTGAATTAGCATCTGCATGTCAGAGAAAACATTTGGCCTTTGGTTTTTTGGGATTGGCTTATTTCACTTAGCATGATATTCTCTAGCTCCATCCATTTACTGGCCAATGGCATAATTTCACTCTTCTTTAAGGCTGAGTAATATTCCATTGTGTGTATATACCAAAGTTTCTTTATCCATTCATCTGTTGAAGGGCACCTAGGGTTTGTTCCATAGTTTAGCTATTGTGAATTGAGCAATACTGAGTCTTTGACAACATGAGTTTCTAATGCCACAGTAAACTGGATAACTGGACTAACTTTTTTCCCTTCCCCTCCCTCCCCTTTGCCCTTTATAGAGTTCATCTAATCCTCCCATGCTCCCTCTCCCCCAACCACATTATGAATCAGCATCCAAATCAGAGAAAATATTCAGCATTTGTTTTTTTTGAGATTGGCTAACTTTGCTTAGCATTATATTCTCCAACTCCATCCATTTACCTGCAAATGCCATGATTTTATTCTCTTCTAATGCTGAATAATATTTCATTGTGTATATATACCACATTTTATTTAAAATCAAGAATCAATAAATGGGATGGATTTAAATTAAAAAGCTTCTTCTCAGCAAAAGAAACAATCAGTGAGGTGAATAGAGAGTCTACATTTTGGGAACAAATTGTTACCCCCCCCCCATATCAGATAAAGCACTAATCTCTAGAATATATAAGGAACTCAAAAATCTTAACACCAAATAGAAAAAGAGGGAGAACTTCCAAATTCATTCTACGAGGCCAACATCACCCTGATTCCTAAACCAGACAAAGACGCTTCAAAGAAAGAAAACTATAGACCAATATCTCTAATGAACACAGATGCAAAAAACCTCAAAAAAATTCTGGCAAATCGGATACAAAAACATTTCAAAAAGATCGTGCATCATGATCAAGTAGGATTCATCCCTGGGATGCAAGGCTGGTTCAATATATGGAAATCAATAAGTGTTATTCACCACATCAATAGACTTAAAGATAAGAACCGTATGATCATCTCGATAGATGCAGAAAAAGCATTTGACAAAGTACAACATCCCTTTATGTTCAAAACTCTAGAAAAACTAGGGATAACAGGATCATACCTCAACATTGTAAAAGCTATCCATGATAAGCCTTAGGCTAGCATCATTCTGAACGGAGAAAAATTGAAGGCATTCCCTCTAAAATCTGGAACAAGACAGGGATGCCCTCTATCACCACTTCCCCCTCCCCCAACCACATTATGAATCAGCATCCAAATCAGAGAAAATATTCAGTATTTGTTTTTTGTTTGTTTGTTTTTTGAGATTGGCTAACTGGCCAGAGCAATTAGACGAAAGAAATTAAAGGCATAAAGATAGGAAAAGAAGAATTTAAATTATCACTATTTGTGGATGACTGATTCTATACCTAGCAGACCCAAAAGGTTCTACCAAGAAACTACTAGAGCTAGTAAATGAATTCAGCAAAGTGGCAGGGTATAAAATCAACACCCATAAATCAATGGTTTTCCTGTATATCAGTGACAAATCCTCTGAAATGGTAATGAGAACAACCACCCCATTCACAATATCCTCAAAAAAAAAATAAAATAAAATACTTGGGAATCAACCTAACAAAAGAGGTGAAAGAACTTTATAATGAAAACTACAGAATCCTAAAGAGAGAAATAGAAGAAGACCTTAGAAGATGGAAAGATATACCTTGTTCATGGATAGGCAGAACTAATATCATTAAAATGGCCATATTACCAAAAGTACTCTATAGGTTTAATGCAATGCCAATCAAAATCCCAACAGCATTCCTTGCAAAAATAGAAAAAGCAATCATGAAATTCATCTGGAAAAATAAAAATCCCAGAATAGCAAAAGCAATTCTAAGCAGGAAGAGTGAAACTGGCAGTATAGCGATACCAGATTTTAAACTATATTACAGAGCAATAGTAACAAAAACAGCATGGTACTGGTACCAAAATAGGTGGGTAGACCAATGGTACAGAATAGAGGACACAGAGACCAATCCACAATATTACAACTACCTTATATTAGACAAAGGTGCCAAAAGCATGCAATGGAGAAAGGATAGCATCTTCAACAAATGGTGCTGGGAAAACTGGAAATCCATATGCAACAAAATGAAATTGAATCCCTTTCTCTCACCTTGCACAAAAGTTAACCGAAAATGGATCAAGGAGCTAGGAATCAAATCAGAAACTCTGTGTCTAATAGAAGAAAAAGTTGGCCCTAATCTCCATCTCGTGGGGTCGGGCTCCAAATTCCTTAATAGGACACCTATAGCACAAGAGTCAAAATCAAGAATCAACAAATGGGACGTATTCAAACTAAAAAGTTTTTTCTCAGCAAAAGAAATAATATGTGAGGTAAATATGGAACCTACATCCTGGGAACAAATTTTTACCCCTCACACTTCAGATAGAGCCCTAATATCCAGAGTATACTAAGAATTCAAAAAATTAAACAACAAGAAAACAAATATCCCAATCAACAGATGGGCCAAGGATCTGAACAGACACTTCTCAGAGGAGAACATACAATCAATCAACAAGTACATGAAAAAATGCTCACCATCTCTAGCAATCAAAGAAATGCAAATTAAAACCATTCTAAGATACCATCTAACTCCAGTAAGAATGGCAGCCATTATGAAGTCAAACAATAACAAGTTCTGGCGAGGATGTGGGGAAAAGGGTACACTTGTACATTGCTGGTGGGACGGCAAATTGGTTCAGCCAATTTGGAAAGCAGTATGGAGATTCCTTGGAAAGCTGGGAATGGAACCACCATTTGACCCAGCTATTCCCCTTCTCAGACTATACCCAAAAGACCTAAAAAGAGCATACAACAGGGACACAGCTACATCAATGTTCATAGCAGCACAATTCATAATAGCTAGACTGTGGAACCAACCCAGATGCTCTTCAATAGATGAATGGATAAAAAAATGTGGCATTTATACACAATGGAATATTACTCAGCACTCAAAACAACAAAATCTTGGCATTTGCAGGGAAATGGATGCATTAGAGCAGATTATGCTAAGTGAAGTTAGCCAATCCCTAAAAAACAAATGCAGAATGTCTTCTTTGATATAAGGGGGGCGACTCAAAACAGAGCAGGGAGGAAGAGCATGAGAAGAAGATTACCATTAAATAGGGATGAGAGGTGCATGGGAATGGGAGAGAGAAGGGGAATTGCACAAAGATGGTAGGAGACCCTCATTGTTATGCAAAATTACATATAAGATGGTGTGAGGGGGAAGAAAAAAGAGAGAGAGAGAAACGTGTCACAGTAGATTTGGTAGAAAGAGATGATGGGAGGGGAGGGGAGGGGAGGGGGGATAGGAAGGGTAGCAGAATACAATAGACACTAGCATGGCCCTATGTATAAATGTGGCTGTATTACCAATGTGATCCTGCAATCTGAACACGTGGAAAAATAAGATTACGTACCCCATTTGAATCAAATGTATGATATGTCAAGATCATTGTAATGTTTTGAGCAACTAACAAAAAAATTTAAAAAAAAAAACTTAACACCAAAAAAACATATAACCCAATCAATAAATAGGCCAAAGAACTGAACAGATACTTTTCCGAAGATGATATGCAATCAATCAACAAATATAGGAAAAAAATGTTCAATATCTCTAGCAATTAGAGAAATGAAAATCAAAACTACTTTAAGAATTCATCTCAAAGTAGAATTCATCTCACTCTAGCAGCTATTAAGAATACAAACAACAATAAGTGTTGGTGAGGAGGTGAGAAAAAAGGCACTCTCATTCATTGCTGGTGGGACAGCAAACTGGTTCAGCCAACATGGAAAGCAGTATGGAGGTTCCTTGGAAAACTGGGAATGAAACCACCAATTGACCCAGTTATCCCACTCCTTGGTTTATACCCAAAGTATTTAAAAACAGCATACTACAGGGACACAGCCACATCAATGTTTAGTACAGCACAATTCACAATAGCTAAACTGTGGAACTAACCTGGACTAGCTTTTAAAATGTGTTATTTTTTGTTACTATAAATAAAATTAATCCTGATATTTAATATAAAGTTGGCACAAAGTTAATAAACCTAACTTCTACAACTACTTGAAGGTTGTATTTCTAAATCCCAGATATGGTCATATCCTGTTAGTCAATGGCTCCTTGTTGCTTATAAAGTTCAAACTCCTTGACAAGTAATACAGCACCATTCATGGTCTGGCATCAGACTTTCTCTGTGGTCCTGTCTCTCTTCATGCTTCCCTTTGTACTTAAAGCTTCAGCAATACTGAACCACATGTAGTTCACTTGTTGTAACCTCTGGGCTTTTGTCCATCCTGTTTCCCACGACTGGAAATGTCTATTCATCCTTTTAAAATGATCTTGGATAACTCCTTCTCCTGTGATAGCGTTCCTTAACACATTGAACTCCCAATATGTTTAGTCTCTACTTTTTTTTTNCTTTATATCAAAGAAGACAGTTGGCATTTGTTTTTTAGGTGACTTTTGCCTTGCTCTTTTTTTTCAATATTTTTTTAGTCATTGATGGACCTTTATTTTATTTATTTGTATGCAGTGCTGAGAATCACACATGCTAGGCAAGCGCTTTGCTATTGAGCCACAACCCCAGACCTGCCTTGTTCTTGTTTTAATTTTTGCCCTTATATTCTCTATTAGTTGTCTGCATGTCTTCTTTCCTG
The DNA here is from genome assembly GCF_001458135.2 of Marmota marmota marmota. Taxonomy (NCBI): domain Eukaryota; kingdom Metazoa; phylum Chordata; class Mammalia; order Rodentia; family Sciuridae; genus Marmota; species Marmota marmota. Next base: position 12,435,764 of record NW_026000169.1, read on the forward strand.
GACTGTGAATTCACCATGAATAAAAATAAGTCACTTTTTTTCTTCCTTCCTTTTTCATGGTTGGGGAGAGAATATTGACCTTAATAATTGTTGAACTGAACTAATGAAAATGGATCTCAGAGGGTGTTTTAGGAAAGAGGGTCAGAGAATCAGAAAACAAAGTAAATACCAGTAAATATTCTAAAAAAAAAAAAAACCCCAGCTTATATGTATATAATTTGCAATATCCTTGAATTCTGATTATTAGCATTTACCAAGCACTATGGTCTTGGATATAAAGATTGACTGTTTATAACTTAACTGACTATTTCATGTTATGTTTTCACAAATCCAGAAGACTAAAGGTTCTTCCAAGGTACATATTTAGGCTCTTGGTCTTGAGGAGAAAAGAACACAAAAAGCTATGCTTCAGAGGTAGTAGATGTGAAGTGTGGGTGTATAAAAGTTAATTACTGATTATACCAAACATAAAATGTTCAGGAATAAGGTAGTAATAAAACAAAAATAAATCTGCTACCATAGCAACTAACTAGCAATTTAATCAAATCTCCTGACTCATTTGAAATTAACATAGATTTGCAAATTGAGCAAAATGGGAGAAATAAGTGGGTTTAGATGAGTATTATTTTGTTTTAGTCTTATTTAACTTTTAACTCGGATAACCCAATATAAATTTGGGTTATAGGCAAAGCTGTAATATTAAAGTAAAATGGATCCCAAATCCTGGACATTTCAAGATGGAATATGAGATCATGTCTCACCAAAAGAAGTAAAACCCGAAAGTATGTTCATCATATAAAGTTCATGAGACCCACTAAACAATGCTGCTTAGAGATGTTTACATGGATGATAAGACTATCAAAAAAAAAAAAAAACAAGGAGAAGATTACCAAAAAAATCAAGGTAATGGTTCCCTCTTAGCAAAAGATGGGGTTGAATCAGAGAGAGATGTGGGGTTTCTGAGGTATTTGAAATTGTATTTCTTGACTTTAATTATACTTACACAGATATTTCCTTAAAATTATTCACTAAATTGTGTTGCATTTTATTCATTTTTGTTTATATGCCATGACTTCACAGTTAGAAGGGAGTAACTCCTATATATTAATAAGTAAAAAAATTAAATACTCCAATAGGAAAATGGGGAAAAATCAGAATTGAATGGCCATTAAATATAAAATATGTGCTCAACACTATTGGTAATGAGGGAAATACAAATGGAAACCACCATTGGATACTATTTAAAACTCATCATATGTTCTTAAAAATTATGACAATATAAAGTATCAGTGAGGTTGTGGAGGAATAGAAACATTTTTACACTTGTGGGAACTAAATTAGAAAAAACAACCAGGGGTTATCTAGCAGAGATAAAGATATACATACCCTATAACCCAGCAATTACTGTTCAAGATACATGTACATCGATGCACATAGCAACATCATTTTATTATACCAAAGTTCTGGAATCAACCCAAATGTTTTTCAGCAGGAGGAAGAATAAAACTTTCATGTTTACAATAGTCAGAAACAAATGATGTAAGCTATACACATGAATATGAATGAATCTCCTAAACATGCTAAGAAGAAACAAGTCATTAGGGGGAAAGTGGGATATCTTTTACATAAAATTAAAAAGAAAATACACCCATAAACACATATTTATATGCATATGTCAGGGATGCATATGTAGGTGGTGAAAATGCAAAGAAAAGCAAGAATCTGATAAATACAAAATTCAGCATAGTGGCTGAGGTTGCCATTTGAGATTATACACAGGTGACTTCAAGATATTGTTAATAGTCTATTTGTTCTACTTCTTGAGCTGGATGGTAAGGTTGTTCATTTTGCTTGCTTTAAAATTATATATACATTCACAATATATTAAATATTTCATTTAATAATTTTGTTACATTGAAAATAAAGAATTTGATTATTATTTTGATGCTCCCAAGTACCAAGAAGCTTCCATGAAGAGATTATGAGGCTGAAAATCTTTATGGTAGGGATAGTCTGCATAGAATAAGTATAATACATGCTTTCCAGTCTACTAAGCTTAAGAAAGGGTAGATGACACATCTTAATTATTCATTATGCAAATACCCCACAACCTATTACTCTGAGGTTGAAAGGTGTCAAATACCAAGGCTGAGCTTGAAGTATCCACATTACTGCAGAAAGTTGGTACATTTGTAAAGATCAAAATCCCAGAGAAGATTTGATTCTCCTGTTAAACAATGCCGATGCCTTGGAACACAAAATCCGAGCTTACTAGAAAAGAAAATCAATACTTAATCATCAGTCTTCATGTTCCCCTCTTGCTGAAAATCAAGTTAATTCTTTTCTAAATGGTTCATTGACATCTTAATGCCTACTCTATAATGTTTAGAAAAGCATGTTTTAGGCGTTAATGTCAGAAAATTTGATTATTTCTAACGGTTCTCCTTTTACATCTAGAAATTTATCTTAATCAATTAATGACATCAGCAATTTAGTATTATACTGGGACCTGCGAAATTTAATATATTTGAGCCTTTTAATAAATCTCTCAGACCTGTCACTAGGCAGTATGCCTTTGCTTTTAATTTGTTAACTCTAAACTTTTCTTCAATATATGACTCTCACTGAAAGAAACACCCTCAATTTTTCTGCTGACCCTTCTTGGTCCACATCATACTGACTTGCTCTTGTGTTAGGAGAGGAGGGTAAGGGCCGGATGCCTCAGCTGTGCCCAGAGGGAAATCATTGATCTTCCTTTACTCCCCAAGTGCTGACATAGCCAGGGAGTTAAGGGACTTTTCTTGGCAACCTCAACCTCAGTCCTGCATGAAAGAGCTTTTTCTTGGGCTTTTCTAAAGGGATTTTAATTGCTGATGGTCAAAAAATCGAGAAGATTATCTCCTAAGAAGTACCAAAAGTAAAAGATGTAATTCTGACCTGAGCAAACTGACTGTTGGACTTCTATACGTGTCAATTTTTCTGGAGGTAAGACTCATGCATTTCAACCTATAATTTGGCTTTCAGTCCCTGCTACTTTCATCATTGCAGAACCAAATGCAGATGAGAAAAGGAAAATGAAAAAAGAATTGGTTGGAAAAAAAGCAACAACAAATAATTCAAGCTTTTATTTCAATTTAAGTTACTCTTTTTTCCTTTTTCTTTTTTAATCTATCCTTTTGAACAGCTCTTCCCCTAAATTTTGGACAACACAACTTTCTATAAATTTACACTGAAAAACATATGGACTCTTGGCAGCAATTAGCCAAATAGAAATCTGCACTGATGGAAATATTCTGTATTAATACAAAGAGCAGGAAGAAATTGGAGAGGCATATGAGTGGTGAAAACTTCTTATTGGTCACAGTAAGATGTTCCCCCTTATGTCTTGCCAGAGTTCACGTTTTACTTTTTTGATGTTCTTAATAATACAGCTTTTAATTTTGTGGAGCAATGATTTAGTGTCACAGAATTTCATAAAAATATAACCAGATGTACAAGTATTATAATGTTCAAAATTCTATCAGGAACATGTGCTGAATATCTCAATAGGAATGTTGCAGAAGTGCTTGAAAAATAAATCTACCAAACTTGTAAAACTTCTTTACAAAAGCAGTTGAACATTGGTGTATCTGATTCTATGTACTCATAGTCAATATGGGAAAGAGGGAGGTCTTTTGAACATTAATTACTAAATAATTTCTAGAACCAGATTAATAGACTTTTTTTAAGTAGCAGGGCTCATTTGTTTGCTGTGGTGTCTGAGGTGGAAAAGAGAAAATTTCCTCAACAAGGCAATACATGATTTGCCATTGAAAAATGGAATAAAATTTTGACAGGGAAAACTACAAATCAAGGAAAATGAAGATTGGGGAATAAAAGAAACACATATGAAAACAGCAAGGAAAACCTGAAAGAGTGGACTGTTCTTGCATGCCAGGCAAGAAAAAGCTCCACCAACAAACAAAAGAACCGTGTGACTGAAAAAATTGTATTTTTGAGTTGACTATAATATTCCCACCAAGCCATCTAGTGTCAGAATCTGCTGCCTGTCCCAACTTTGTTGAGTTCTATTTTTCCTTATATTATTCAAAATCATTTATAACTTCTACTTCTTTGTTCAAATTCTACCTCTTGGGTTCACATGGAACAAAAGAAGTCCTATTCTGAAAGACATTTAATCAAATATTGAAGCCGGCCATCTTTCTGGACTTTTTAAGTCATGGTTTTTAATGGCTTAAAAAGCTCCATTTTCTTAACCATGCATTACGTGCCATGACTGCATGGCTCCTTCTTCTAACCACCAGACTCTGATTGAACTCTGTGTTTCTCATAGCCCTCCTTGACCCCCATAAATGAAACACAACCATGGGAGCACAACTCTGATGACCTTAAAGTTCAAAGTCTCATTGCTGACTGTAAGGATGGATTGAGAAAAAAGAGGAGAATGAAAGATTACTATAAAACTATGCTAATTGTCCAAGAAAAAGGGAACAAGCAGATGAATTAAAGTGGGGATGTTGCAAGTGGAATGAAAGGATGATGCAGAAGGATGGAGAGGTAGACATCATGGGGTTGGCCTCTGGTTTAACTGTGGGGAGGCAGCCATAGAGACCCCCCAGTGCTATTAGTTTGGACTGTGAAAATGGTGGTCTCATCAATTAAATATAAGGAAGTCTCCAGGCATAAGTGGTTTCAGGAGAACAGGCGGGGTTGCTTTGGCCATAAGAAGTTGAGGTGACAGAAGAGATAAACTGAGGGAAGACTGGGAAGTTATTTTTCTCTAAGTCACAAATGTGGGGATGAGAGAATCTCAAAATATTTCCTTAAGGAGAGAAGATATCCTTGAGAAACCCCTGCTTTAGGGGCTCATGGAAGTCAGAAGAAGCTGAGGAGAATGCAGCTCAGGGCAGGATGTCGAGAGAGGAAGACATTTTATCATCAAATGCAAGGAAGTCACACGGACTAAACACTGACTGAGGCCATCACATTTGGTGATTAAGAAGACATATTTAAAATGCAATTTTAGTGGAATACTAGGAACAGAAATGATCTTTAGGAATTCTAATACAAGTGAGGAAAGGAAGGCCATAAAAATAAATAGGTTAAAAAAAACACTGCCAATTAAGGTAAGGAGAAGATGAACAGGAACAAAGGAGTGGTATGATGTTTTGATGGGAGGTTATTTTTAATTAGTTATTATCATTTTTATTTTATGATGGAGAGATTTGAGCAAAGGCTATAAGAAATACAAGAAGAGGAAGGAACAAGAATGAAGGAAATACGTCCATACTGGGAGTCCTTGACTATGTACCTGAGTTCAGATGGTCAAGTGTAATCACAATTTTACTAAAATATAATGGTTTAGCTCTAGCATTCAAGTATTTAATTTCAGAACATTTACAGCATACTACCTTAATGGATAAAAATATATTGAAAACTCTCCAAAATAGAACTGAAAAATAAAGGACTTCTCCCTACTCTCTGATACACACATTCACACACGTAACCAAATGTTCTGCTTAGATATTCCTTTGACTCTGTTTTTCCAGGCAGGTGGTCTTGAAAAATGAACCTGATCTCAGTTCCTTGAGGAGCAAGAGTTTTGCATTTAAAAGTTAGATTAGAATGGCACTTGTTTTATACCAATATGATAAAAATGGTTCCTTCCACATTTGGACTTCCTTTGCTCAACACTTCTGATTACTAAGCTTTCCCCTTTGGTTGCTTTCTCTTTATTATGTGTGGTAGAATTTAGGAAGAAACCTCTATCAGTGAAAGCATTTTCTCCTTTAAACAGCAAAATTTCAATCCAGGGAGAAAGAGTGCTGCTTAAGCTTATTTTAACCTCTTAGTCATTGACATAATTGTACCTTTTCAAAGGTTTTTGTGTCTATTGAGTGATTTAGAGCTTTTCTTTCCACTGTTCACTAAAAAATAGGGTAGCATTTGATGGAAAGATAGCAAAATTAGGACTTTTCAGAGTAACTTAAATGCTTTTTGTTAAAACAAATGAGTAAACAGCCTGAAAAAAGTACAGCATTTTCTACAACTAGCCAGCCCTATCTGAGGTTTCTGAGGACATGGACACACACACACACACACACACAAACACACACACATACACACACACACACACCATAATACTTTGTTAGCAGTACTGAACAACCATACATAGTTCCTGGAATACACAGTGGATTTCATGCTGGTGGGCTTTGGAAAACAATTGTGCCTTTTTCTATATTCTTTCTACGTGTTATCTTCCTGACAAATTCCTACTGTTAGTTAGTACTTTACTCAAGCAGTTTCATGTCTGGGAAATCTTTGCTAAACCTCTCAGGCAAAAGGAATGCAATCTTATACGTTCCTTTACTATCTAATTATCTGCTTGTTTTATGCTCAGTACCTTACATGGTGTCTGACTCACATAGGAGCTCCATAATAATAATAATTATTGTTGTTATTATTATTTATTATTATTCAATGAACAAAGCACTGATAAACCTATATGGGTACAGGAAAATGAAAAAGGGATGGGATGAATTATTTTTGTATTTTAAAAAGTATAGTCCCTCACACCTCCTATAATATAAAGGATGCTACTATGGTAGGCTTAATAATGGCTCAAAGACACTGAGGTCCTAATTTCTGGAACTTGCAATGTCACTTTATATGGTCAAAGTAACTCTGCAGATGTGATTAAGTATCTTAAAGTGGGGAGATTATTTTGGATTATCCAGTTGGCCTAATGATGTAGCCACAAATGTTCTAAGAAGGAGGCAGAGGGAGTTTTGGCAGAAGAGGAGGCAGCAATGGGAAGATGGAAGCAGTAGGGCAGAGGTCAGCGTAATGAGGGACCATGAGCCAAGAAGTGAGGGCAGCCTCCAAAGGGAAAAGGATTCTCTCCCTGAAGTTCTGAAGGGAGAAAGGCCCTGAAGATACCTTGATTGCAACCTAGTGAGACCCATTTGGAACTTCCCATCTCCAGAACTGTAAGAGAATAAATGTATTATTTGAAGCCATCATATTTGTAGTCATTTGTTACAGCAGCTACAGGAAACTAATACAACATAAAAATCCCATTCTCCCTCTAATCTTCAGGGCATTTGGACAACTAGCTCTGACATCATGACTGGATTAGAAGTGAAATCATGATTATCTTAGGAGCAAAAGACTTGTGACAGGTCTTGAGTTTGACATTTTTTAGCCAGACCTGAAAGTCAGAACCATTGTGAGTGGGCCTGCCTATTTTGAGGCTAAAATGATATCTGTCCAATCTACTTTAGGAAGTTTCTATAAGCATCACATGACATAAAATATACAAAAGTATTATGGAAATGGCAACAAAAATGTAAACTATTATGATTGCTACTTATTCCTTTGGAGTTGGGTGTTGAAGGCTTTTGGTAAAATGAAAATGGGTCTCATTTGATAATTCACATTGTCGTTCTGTATAGTTAGTGCCTGGCACATAAAATCTCACATATATTTGACAAGGGAATCAACAAATAAACGAATGAACACAGGGATGAAATTAGCTTGTTAAAAACAAATATTACTACCAGTGGAGAGTGGCTAGAGGGGATGGACACTGAGAATTGGAGAGCAACCAGAGGGAAGGAGGAAATGCAGAGAGCAATTTGTGGATAAAGGAAGAGGACATTTTCAAAAGGAAGAAGGGAATGATTATCAACATCAAGTGCTGCCAGTGAGTTAAAAAAAAAGTGTCTAAAAAAAGTGCTCTCAGAGCAAGTCAGTGGGTTTGGGAGGTCAAAGGATGAGGGTGAGCATTGTCTTTTTCCTTTCTGTCTTTTTATTACTAAGCATTTTCTTATCTGTCTTCTTGCCTCCTCAACTGCCATTTCTAGCTCCATTCTGACTTCTCTTATTCCTCCTTGCAACCGCCCTCATAGTGATGATTTCTATAGCTCCATTCTTAGTAGTGAGTAGACAGACCTCGATAAGGCCACTTAAAAATCATCAGGTTTTGGGTCTCTGGGTAATAGCTTTATTGTTGACCTCTAACCCAGCACATCTGCAGAAGCTGTGCTTTTTCAGACATCCTACAGAGCAGTCAACCGTGAACTGAGACAAGGATTGAACTTTCATCTACCTTCTATGACACTCTCATGTCCAACAGACACTGTGGCTATTCTCTTTTAAGGTATGTTCCTTCTAGAATCCCAGAAGAAAATAGGGTACTAGAGCATAACTGCAATAGAATAGCAATTAGAGAGTCTAGTACCTTAGGAGATCAGATCAGCATGACAAGTAAGCTTGATAAATAGGAAAAGTGGCTGTGTTCATTTTCTAGGGCTTCCATAGCAAAGTGTCACACACTTGGTGGTTAACAACTAAACAACTGAAATTGGCTCTTGACAGTTCTGGAAGCCAGAATTCCAAGACCAAAGTGATGCAGGATTAGTTTCTTCTGAGGCCTCTCTCTTTGCCTTGTAGATGGCCATCTTTTCTCTGTCTTTATACCATTTCCTTCTATTTGTGTCTATGTTCTACTCTCCTTTTAAAAAGGACATTGGTCATACTGGATGAGGATCCACACTAATGGTTCCATTTTAAACTAATCACCTCTGTAAAGATCCCATCCCCCAACATAGTCATATTCTGAAGTACTGGGGATTGGAACTTCAACATATAAGTTTTGGGCAAGAGCACCATTCAGCTCATAAAAACAGTAAAAAAATAGAGTGAAGCTCAGTTAAAAAAGGAGACACTTAGGCAGCAAAATAACTCCTGACTCACCAGGTAAGAGAGAGACAGAGAAAGGTGCAGGTAGGCAGAAAAAGTCCCTGAGGTCACTGTGGATAATGTGCTTACTACGAGTCAGTGATGTGACTCCTAAAACACAGAAGCACAATACCTGAGTATATAAATAGAACCAGAGCAGAGCTTTGAGGTAACTCAGCAATTGTTCTTTGTAGTAACTAGAATCGCTACTTCCAATTCTGAACTCCAAGCCAGAGAGGGATATGAAGATTTTGGTCAAGGTCAGAAGAGAACCATATAGAATCATATATTTTTAACTATTAGAAGTAAAAGTTCTGAGATTTCTTAGTCCAGAAATGGGCAGGCTGAGGAGAGATCTGTTAATGCTCTTTAACTCAAAAGTTAAAAGTGAGTGACCACAAGTTCTTCAATTCATAAATTAGAGAGTGAAAGGAAAGAAATTTGGATTTGTCATAACTGTTTCTTAAGGCTAGTAATTTAGTTGTCATAAGAAAATATTTCATAACAATGTGAGTTGTTCAAAATGAGCCTACTGGGATGGATTTTAAATGTAAATTTTCTCTTATTTCATCTTATTTTAAGATTATTTTAAAATCATACAGCCTTAAGTTGTGGGCATGTGGAATGTAATCATTCATTCGTTCAACAATTATATATTAAATGCCAACCTTATACCAGGAACCATTCCGGATCCAGCAGTGACCTGATAAACTCCCTGTCATCATGATGTTTAATTCTAGAAGGGGGAGACAGGTCACACACACACACACACACACACACACACACACACCCCTCATACCATATGAAATAGCAATAATGTCTATCAGCAATGCAAGATAAAGAAAGAAATATGACTGATACTATCTTAGGATGACTGGTAAAGGGCTCTCTACAAAATCTTTAAAAAAAGACTTGGATAATTCAATAATAATAGCCAACATTTAGTTAGCCAGACTTGAGCGAAACTCTGCCTCATTGAATCTTTATAATGACTTATTTTACAAAGGAGTAAGCTGAGGCCCAGAAAGGTTAAGTAACTTGCCCAATAACTTAGGACTTACAAACTCTGGTTTAGTTTTGCTTTTCTCTAAAAGCTATAAAATGTTAACTTTAATAATTAAAGCTGAGGCTTGGCTTAGTAAAGCATTTATTTATTTATTTATTTTTAGCAAATAGTACATAGAAAATAAGTGAGTTCTACAAGAACCCCCATGTGCCTGTGCAGTCCTGAGTACATCTCCTCTTGGTTCTGAGGTGTTAAAAAATGGTCACTTTGCTAATATCAGTGAAAGCCAGAAAGCAGGTGTCTACTGAGCAGCCAAGAAGGGATTGTAGTCTCTTGGACAGGTAGAGCAGTTGGCCATTACTAGCAGCATGGACAGTCACAGCATGTGAAGTCATAGAGGGACTCGGGGGCACTGGCACAGGCACACATGTGGATAGAGGCTGGGGAGCTTGCAGAAGTTCTCATCTAGTGGCTTTTACTTCCTCAGAGAGTGAGAATGGGAAGGGATAATAAAAATGAAAACCTTTCATTTATAAGAATGGATGTGTATTCTTTAAGATGATGTAATGATCTTCCTCATTCCAAAATTCTTCATATACTTAGCAGAAAACTATGAGAGGGAGGTAGATAAGAAAGTGTATCAACTGAAAGGCCAAGTGATAAATAGGTGAATGACATTAGTCTCAGGCAAGGGGTGTGAGGCCAGAGAAGAGAGTGCTTGATTCCGCCTGAGTCAAAGAGGGTTTCACAGAGCTTGGACAGGTGTGTTCTACACACTTAATATTTTAAATATCCCCATGAAAGGCAGGTATTATTGTCCATACTTTTCAGTAAGATACTAAGGTATGAGCTCAAACAGCTAGTGTGTTGTGTGGATAAACTTCCCTAGTCTGACCCCAGCAGCTGTTCTTTCCATTTCTTCCTCAATCTTTACCTTTCCAGTCATTTATCTTCACAATTTAAAAACTGCCTTCATAACTTTCTGTTTGTCATTTTGTGGTTATGTGCCAGATAAATACAGGATTTCACCCAAGTTGGACATTTTGATTGATTTCAACCAATATGCCTGTTAGTCACTAGCAAGTCCACAGCTAAAACCTTGGAGAGTGTGATTTAACTGGTCTTGATTGGAGCACAGGCATCTGTGTGTAGAATCATTCACAGGTGATTCTATTGTGTGGCTGTGAGTGAGCTCCACTGGCTTAGGTGAAAGAGAAGAATTGAAAAAGTCTAACTTACAATATCATTTGTGATACCTGCAATATTGTTGCTCTGAGTTAAGAATTTTCTCTCTTAAAAGGTACATTGTTTTTTGGATTGAAGCAACATGTTAAATCTCTACAAAGATCTTTTCCTGTGATGAGATCTTCAGGAGGGGCCATGGTTGAACAGAAAACCAAGAATTTGCTCTGTAACTGGTTAAATCATGTGACATGAATTTGAATACTTATCAATATAATTTAATAATTGTGTCCAAGACCAAACCAACTGCTAAATTGACCTAATGATATTCCTAAATTAACTTCAAATCCTACTTTGGCTAATAAAGTTCAAAAATGGCTAGACTATAAGCTCCAAGAAGGCCAGAATTCTACCTTGATGTATACATAGCACCTAGCACAGTACTTAAAACCTAGAAGTGATTCATTGAATGAGTGAAATTTATCAAATGACTTTATCAATGTGAAATTATTTTCCACTAAATAGCAAACAGGCTTAGCCATTGATTAACAGTCTTTGCATACTCGTATAGAACACTCAAATTGTCACTTCAATGTATTTTTCTCATTTCCCCAGTCAGTGATATTTAGTTTTTTTCAATTTCTTTGCCATTGAAAGCAATACTGCAAAAACCATCTTTGTAGGTATTTGCCTGTACAACTGTACAGGAATTTCTCTGGAATATATTCATAGGAGTAGAACTGCTGGGTTGAAAATATGTGCTCTTCAAAGATACATATGTAGTTAATTAGCTTTACAATTTCATATAATCTAAATACAGTCACATATCACTTAAGAGAAGAGATTATGCTCTGAGAAATCCATCATCTGGCAATTTTGTCCTGTGTGAACATCTAAAGTATAGTTATGTAAACTGAGATAGTATAGGCTAGTCATGGACATGACCCTCTGTTGCAGTGAAAAGACACATGAGGCTGCTGCCAGGGTGATACAGCATGTTTTTTGACAGTACCATTTTTATTTACATATGTATCAGTAAAAGAATTACTCTCTAAAATAATTATAGAAATACAGTTATGAAAACACACGAAACAGTAACATAGTTGTTTATTTCCATTATCAAGTATTATGTAGCATACATAATTACATGTGCTGTTCTTTCATGTGACCCGCAGTGCATATACAAATTTTGCATCAGCATTGCCACAAACTCATAAGTAGTGCCTGTGCTATGACGAGATCATGGCTACCAACTCATTAGTCAACAGGAATTTTCAGCTCCATTATAATTTTATGGGACCACCCTCATATATGCAGGTCATTGTTAACTGAAGTGTCATATGTGGCATGTGACAGTAAGACACAAAAAGCAAAACCTACAGGAGAACATTACTGATCTGACTTAAAATGTAAAAGTTCCAGATGACAAAAGATACAACAAATAAAGCTAAAATACACCGGAGCCCTTTTTATTCCTTCCCAGTACATATAAAATATATAACAGACACAAAGACCTGAGTTTGCCTTTTGTAATCAGTTCATAAAAATGGTTGCAAGAAAACTGAGGTCCCCTTTTCTTGTCTGAACTTGCTCTGTGAAGTTGTTCAGGAGAATACAGTATTCACAACTCCAGATGGTTCTACAGGGAAGCTTGGCTGGGGAGTCAGGCAGAGATCCAGGAGAGAATGATGGAAGACTGCAAGCACTCCTTCTGCCATTTTTCCAAAGCCACTTCTCAGCCCAGAACCTGGAGACCCTCCCTGGCACCTCTGCCTTTCCCTTCTCTGCTCATACCCCAGGGATGGACTAGTTTTGGCAAAATGATGCTCAAGTGATCCTGAGCATAAGTAATGCGAAAGAATTCTCCTCAAGACTGATTATAGAAATGCCAATTCCTCCTTTGTTGAAACATTGGTTGTAAGATTTTTGTCCTTCCTACATGTAAATTCTGGCTTTAATCAAATAACCCAAGCTAGAATAGTGTCTAGCCCTTCTCTGGGAATCTGTTGAACTCCACATCTCCAAAAGCCTCAGCTTTATAAATATTCAGGGGATGTACAATAGACACATATGTGACCGTGTTTGTTTTATGATTTAGACTCTCCTTTAAATCTGCTTTAAATCCTGGTGTACTATGCTGAGAGGGAGAAAAGAAAAGCTTCACTATTGCATAGATTACTTTAAGTGACAACAGAGCTTCTATTCCAGAGGAAACTATATTTCCCATATATGGTTATGTTTTATGGAATAGCAATAGCCACAGTTATTCCCCATACAGTGTTTTCAAAGGGCATTTCACCAAAATAGACCTTTTTATATGGTAATGGGAACTTCAATGCCCTCTCTGTCTAATTCCATTTAATTCTATGTTCTCAACTCTAATTTTTACAGTTAGAAAAATAAATGTTATGGATTCTGTTTTCTTTTCTTTCCTTTTTTTTTTTTTTTTTTTTTTTGGAGGGTAGGAAAATGGGTAAGATTTACATTTTCAAGGTAGATGCTTCTTTTTCTTCAACAAGATGCCCTGGATTTTCCTGCCACAGCAAAATGACCCTGCAGTTATTATGAGACTCTCCCATCAGTCAATGCTCCAGGTACATATACTTCTTTCTCACTGAGCAAGGCTCTCAGTTTTACTTTTCTCTGAATGGATTCCCTTTCCTGTGTTGAACTTAAAAGTACTAAGCTTAGTATTGCATCTTCAGGTACCAACCAGGTCACCTCTGTTCATGGGTTATACTCCACTCCCCAGTACACGTAGCAAATAGAGATCTGGAAGCCAGGTGGTACTGGCTACATATTTTAATTTGTTCTACTAATGACCGATAGTTATGAATTCTTGCCATGTGTCAAGTGCTTTATGCCCACTGCCTCATCGCTTTATCACAATTCTCTCCAACACTATGCAATAGATACCTTACCCCTCATTACAGATGGAGATAAATTGAAACCTCAAAGCCTTAAGTAACTCGTTCAGGATAGTCAGGTGAGTAGCAGGGAAGAGAGTCAAGTCCAGGTGAGCTTACCTCAGGGACTGGACCCCTAACTGCTGTCTTGTGCCGCTTTCCTCGTCTGCTCTCTTCTTCTCTATTCCCTGTCAACTGACCTTCACGACAGCAGTTTTCTTCTGATTTGTTCACTGGAATATTCCAAGGGCCTGGAGTAGGGTCTGGCATGAAGTTAACACACAATGCATGTTTTAGGAAGGGGTTCTTGAATTCAATTTTTTAGAATTTTAAAGTATTTGATTGCAAAATAAGGATTGTATATCTTTAATATGATTTGATTTTAATATGATTTGATTCAATATATAGACACATTGTATAATAATGACCACAACCAAATTAATTTACGTATCCATCAGCACCAGAGCTGCACACTAGATCCCCAGAACTTACCCTTTGGCTGATGTCTCCCCATGTCTGTTGAATGAATAAATCATTTTGTCCTTTTTTTGTTGTTGTTCACTTATTCATGTGTTTGCACACTAAACAGATGTCTATGGGGCCTCTAAAGCAAGGCCTTATCCTACACATGAGGGATAGAATAATGAACACAACAAACCCCTACCATGAAGAAGAGTACATTCTTGGGGGAGAAGACAGACTAATACATGTGGGGGCGGGGAGGAGGTGGTGGGCCACACAGAGGACTTGAGCTTTTACAGAGTGAGATGGGAAACTAACAGAGGGTTTTGAACAGAAAGCGGATGGGATTTACTTCCATCCTAAACCGCAGTGGAGAGCAGGGGTGGCAGCAGATAGAGCCGTCTGGGGTTCTGACAAGAATCTGGGTTAGAGGAGATGGGGATCAGATCAAGATAGTAGCAGTGGGAATGATGAGAAACACCCAGTTATAAATATCTTTCAAGGGTGATCTGATTTGCTGATGGGGTGAATATGGGTTTGTAATAATGAGAGGAATAGCCCTAAGGTTTTGGGTATTGAGCAGGCTGCCGAAGGAGGGGATGTGGGATTGGAGGGGAATCAAGGGTCTAGGTTTTGAACATGTGTTTCATCATCTAGAAGTATATTCTGTGGTAAGAGTACTCAATCATGATTTCGTAAGACAACAATTTCAGGGGCCTAAAAATCCAGGCACCTTCAGGGTGCGCCAAGCAGGGCACACCTAACCATGTGACTTAGCCAACTGTAAACCAACACAGTAGTGGTGAGAGTCTGAACTGCAGGGCTTATGCATGACCCACAGGGTTGTTGTGCTGGCTAGCATTCCCCTTGACCTTAAATTGGTGACCCCTACAAAATAAAACCAGCAATACTGGCTTTTATCCACATCATACTTAGTTAATACTTAACACCTACCTCTGCTTTCTGCTTCCCTGAGCATGTAGCTGAATTTTATAGGCAGAGACTGTACACTGTGTCTCATTTGTCAATGCATTATTTGTGCAACAAATAATTATTAAACCTCACTCTGTTGTCAATTCTATACAAGATGTGATAGCAAATCTACAATGTCAAATAACATTTACAATTATGTTAGTACCTCACATATTCAGAGATAACCCTTCTGAATCTCAGCTACAAAAACAAAACATAAAGGAACCTAAGGGATTCTGAGTAGTTAAAATATGTGTTTGAAGTTTGACGTTCCAACATCAAAGTTCTTAATCCACTAGATTTTTCCAGGACTCTTTTTCTTATATTATACATACTTTTAACACACCTGCATATCCAGTCCTAAACAGCTAAATCAGAATAAGTTGGCAGAGGGAAGGAAGGAGACAAGTGCTGATACGGGTGGGCACGCTGAGAAGGGTTATATATAACAAAGACCGTATCACCTGGAGACAGCAAAATTTAAAAGAATAAAGTAAACACAAGAATTACTTTTAATATGACATCCTGAGGAAACTTCATGATTTCCTGTATAGACAGGAAACTGGCCAGAGCTTAATAAACCTCAAGGCTTCACTATTTTAAAGACTAGCCTAGTGTTTTAACTTCAACTCATACTTTGCTTTAAAAGACAGGAAAATGTACAGACTATTTTAAAAGTTTCCCTGAAAATGAGTTCAATGTACACATTTTTTCCAGATGTTTGGAAAATTCACCAAAGTGAGCTATCTCATTCTCCAATAATATCAGCTATCTCCTCTGATTCTGTACCCTCATCTATGTGCCACATTTATGGTTAACAGATGCTAAAAACACACCATCAGACATGCCTTCCTGTTGACAGAAACTACCTGAGACCCTCTCTCATGGCTCACCCTCCCCCCCTCATCTGTATCCAGAGTCTAGCAGTTCTGCCCCAACTGCTGTGGACAGCCCTTGACTGCTCACATGTTGGGCCTGATGAGAGAATCCAAATTCCCTGGTCCTGCCTCAGGATTCCCGGGGATGTGGCTGCATTTGTGCACCTCAGGAACTCAGACTTTCTCAGTGGGCTGTGATCTGGGAGCCCAACTGGCTTTGGCACCAACTTGGCTTGCACTTGGATAGGACCCATTGGATCCCTGCAGGACTGATCTTAAATTCAACATGCACTGAAAACATCTTTCAAGTATGAAAAGGACACAACCATCAAACCATGAGAAGAGAGGCAAATGGAGTTCTTCCTGAGTAAGTGGTTTTCTTTTCAGAAGTAGTTTAATCATAGAATCATAGGTCTTAGGCTTAAGAATATCCTTCAAGTTTGCCATTTGATTATCACCTACAAAGCTACCAGATTCTCCCAATTCACCTTAGTCTCTTATTTTCAGAAGCATTCATTTACAAACCAGATAACTAGGATAAGATATTCAGTGAACAGCTGTGATGAGAGACCAATGCTAATGGGTTAAAATAAGGATAAAACCAAAGACCTTGTCCTGTTTAGAGTAGAAGAACAGCTAGCCAGCCTCAACTAGAGAAGCTGACCGCTGAAAGTTAACTGAACAGAGTAAGGCCATCCCCTTTCTTTCATAGAAAATACAGTTTTAATATTCAGTTACAGGTAGTGTAGGAATAATTTCCTATTGTCTGAGTAGGTAGAGTCACTACTACAAATAGGTATAATGAGATAGAGTATGAAGCTTTGATAGATTTTATAAATTTCTAATGTTAATTTTTGTCCAAGGTAAAAGTAAATTGAGCTCTGATTATTTGCATTATTTATGTATTGTTTAGCTTAAGAGTAATTATAGTTAACCATATTTGTACACCAACAATAAAAAATCCTTACACCAAAAAAATGCATTTCTACAAACAAGTCACATGTATCCTCTTGTCTAAAGGTAAATAAAGTGGCATGCCCCCCACCCCAGTGTTCATAAATTACCCTTTTATTGGAAACTTTCTCTTATTTTTAGTTGCCATATGGAAAAATTGAATCCTGCAGGCCAAAAGTGAATAACAGCATTATGACAGTCATGACAACTCTAAGAGTGTTGGGAACACACAGAAACACATATAAACACACTTACCAAATGTATGCATGCACACACATACACCTGAGAAGTTTTAAAGGGGATGCCTATGTAGCTAGGTCTTTCCTCTCACACTTACTCCTCATTTTTTCCTATCCACTGAATGTGAAGGTAGCATGGTCAGCTCTGCTTGAGTAATAGTGTGACTCTGAATTCACCATATCCAAAACTCCCTCAACCAATAACTTTTGACACTGCATGGTTTGAACTTGCATTTTTCAGGCTCCTAAACTATAACATCTTTCCACTACAACTCACTAATATAAAGTCATAAAATTTTCCAACTAGGGTAATAACAATAAAGGGCAGAATGCACTTTTAAAGCCAGGAGGTGGGTATTTTGGTTTGAGCCTCACCATTTACACCACTGCAACTGGGGACCCAGGCCTCTGTTTCTATACTTATAACATCAAGGCTGTCACTAAACAGTGTCTGTGAAATGAGTCTATTCTATCACCTCTGGGTAGAAATGGGGGCTTCTAGAACTTTCCATATCTCCTCCCATTGGGCCCCCAGCTCAGGTCCTTTCAGGTCATATTAACTTCTTAAGCCTCTCAATTTCAGACTCCCCAGCTTATTACTTACCTTCTGGTCTTCACCTAAGTAGTGATCTTTCTTTGAACAAAAAGCCTTCTTTGATATGGTGGCCTGTGTGGCTGGGGGTGATCAAAGGAAGCCCATGACTGCTGAGCCTTGACCTCACCACCAAGAGGGGCTCAAGTGACAGCCAGAGAGACAGCCTCAGAGCCTGGTTGGCAACTCTGCCTCCCTCTTGTGGTGGCCTCCTATAGTCTGAGCTGTGCCTAGCCACTGTTCCCTAAAGTCACAGTGTCCAAGAGTATGGGCCTCTTTCATTTAGTTATGTCTCTTGCAGTTTTCTATAAAATCCCCTTCTTTGATGAAAAGAAGGTAGAGTTTTACTTGTGTCCTCTTCCCTTTTAGGGTATTTTTTTCCTCTGTATGAAAGCATATGACAAATACTTCTAGGTATGTATAACTGCGTGTGTTAGTCAGCTTTTTCACTGCTGTGACTAAAGGACCCAACCAGCACAGTTGTAGAGGAGAAAAGGTTTATTTAGGGGTTCATGGTTCAGAGGTCTTAGTCCATAGAAGTCTGGCTCCATTCCTGGGGGGCTCAAGGTGAGGCAGACATCATGGCAGAAGAGTGTGGCAGAGGGAAGCAGCTCACACCATGATCAGTAAGCAGGGAGAGAGTAATCTCCACTTGCCAGAAACAAATACATACCCCAAAGCCATGTCCCCTAATTCCTACCTTCTCCAGCCACACCCTACCACTTCAGATAATCCCCTCAGGGGGTTAATTTAATTCACTGATTGGGTTAAGACTCTCACAACCCAATCATTTCTCCTTTGAACCTTCTTGCATTGTCTCACATGTGAGCTTTTGGGGGATACCATATATCCAAACTATAACATTATGTGCCTGGCCCCCAAAAGTTCACACTCATCTGACAATTCAAAATATATTTAGTCATTCCCAAAAGTCCCCATAGTCTCAACAGTTCTGAGATTGCTCAAAGTTTGAGTCCAAAATCTTCTCTGAGACTCAAGGCAATCTTGCATTGTGAGCTCCTGTAAAATTAAAAGTGATTTACAAGTATCCAATATATAATGATACAAAGTAAATATTTCCATTCACAAAATTAGGGGCAGAGAAAGAAGGGATAGGAACAAAGCAGGACTGAAATCCAGCTAGGCAAACAAGTCCTGTGGCTCCGCATCTGGCATCTGGGACACATGGCACTGTGATGTTCTCTCCAGAGGGCTTGTGTAGCTCTGCCCTTGTGGCCTTGTTGGTTGTATCTTAAGTGGTCTTCCTGTTGGCTACTTTTGCTTGATTCCTGCAGCTTTCCTTAGGATGATGTCCTAATTTACTGGCATTTCTTAATCTTGGAGATCTCCACTGCAGCTTTGGGCTTCTTCCTCAAATATCCACACATTGCCCTCTCAGGAGTTGCCCACAGGGACTCCAACCCTGCTGCACTTTGCCTGGCCTCCCCAGGCTTCCTTTGAAATCTTGGTGGAAGCCTCCATGATCCCCTAAATCCAGCATCATGCATTCCTGTGGAACCAGCACTATGTAGTTGA
This sequence comes from Marmota marmota marmota, assembly GCF_001458135.2. Lineage (NCBI taxonomy): Eukaryota > Metazoa > Chordata > Mammalia > Rodentia > Sciuridae > Marmota > Marmota marmota. The sequence goes on from NW_026000169.1 coordinate 12,455,233, forward strand.
TGCCAAGGTCTGCCACCATCTTGAGCAGTAGCCAAGCCTCCAAGGACCCTGGTTACAGCAGCCTCTAAGTGTCTGGGTGGCTGAGCCCAAAAACTTCCTGGACCCCCTTGTGCAAGAAGGATTCCCCACTGGTCTCAGGAGAATTTTCATTTTTACTCCTTTGAGCCTGAGATGGGTGTAATCTTGCCAGCTCCTGAGATGCCCTCAAGTCATCTATCTTATTGTCTCTGGGCAAAGTCTTTAGCATTCTTTAATGGCAGTAATATCTTTAATAACTGCAACTTCCTTATCCAGGTTTTCTTCCTGCCTTTCAAATTAAAATTTTCAAATGTTTCTGCTCTGCTTCCTGATCATCATGTGAGCTGCTTCTGTCTGCCACACTCTTCCACCAAGATGTTCAGCCTCACCTGGAGCCCCTGGGGAATGGAGCTGACTGTATATGGACTGAGACCTTTGAAACCGTGATTCCTTAAATAAACTTTTCCTCCTCTACAGTTGTGCTGATTGGGTCTTTAAGTTGCAGTGGCAAAAAAGCTGACTAAAGACACAACATTAAATCTTCTCTTAAAACATGAAGGGGGCTTCTGGGATGCTGTGTCTATATCTTGGTGTTGGTAATACAATGTATTAAATTTGATAAAATTAATAAACTTGAATATTCATTATATTTAAATATTTTATATGTATGCTTCTTATAAGTTAAGTGAACAGGCCATGATCTGAAAATGCTGACAATCATATTTTACCCTTATATGAAAAACAGGTATGGCTCTTAATTTCTATAGGAATGTGAATTGTTCTGAAACTTTTGTGAAATATACTAAATATACCTAGTGATTCTCCAGCCTGAACTTCCTAATAGCATTAAATGGAACCTAAAAGTTTGATCCTTTCCTGAACAGGCAAAGCATGTAATATTTAAAGAATAAAACATAATGGAGATTGGAAAGCTAGTAGTGTAATTCTAAAGCATGTATTAAACACTATTTCTTTATGTTTATTTTAGGGCCAAAAAGTTCTATGCAGCTCATAAGACTTTTAGCAGAATAATCTAAAAAAAAAATGCTCCCATCCACCATGAAACCTCAAAAACATATCCTCATTGAGTTTGAACATCACTTGAGAATGTATCGAACAATGTTTTTTTTTAATTAAAGAGATTCATCTTGATTCTTTTGAAGGAGGCCTTTAAATTCAGTCATTTGTGAAAATGTTTGATATACTCTTGCACCATTTTTATAGAATAATAGTAAATCAATATATCTGGTAAAGTACTTTCTGCAATAAAAAAAAAGGATCTATGCTACAGAATCAAGTTCTATGCCCAGAAAACATCCAGTCCTATTTTCCTCTCTCTGAGCTGATACCACAAAGGGAATTTTACTTGCTAAGGAGGTGGGGGAGGGTCAGATCAAATCTATTTGGCATTATTATCTAGGCATTTCAAGGGCCAGATTCTTTCCTGTAACTACTTCTTATAACTGACAAGAACATGTTGTTCAACTTCCTATTCAGCGATGAGGATGTGCCTATGAAAGGCATCTGTGGAGGGAGGTTTGTTCTCTCTCTATCTTAATATCTTTGAAAAACTCAAAGTGCAGACATTGTTAAAAGGAACAGTTCCAGCTCTCATCAAGACTTTTCCCCAAAAGTACTCCCCAAAAGCAATCATTAATCAGTCCTTTTCATGGGTCACTTTATGTCACAAGAGAAATGTGGACATGCCCTGAATGTCCTTCAGGAGTTAGAGAAAAAAGAACCCTACAGAAAAGCTCTGGAGAGGATTACAATTTGCCAACATGAATTAGTGAAAATATTTTTCAGAAAGAGACCTTCCCACATCACAAGTAGCTCATTCAATTAATTTTTCTAGGTTTCTCCTGAAATTGTGGATGATTTCTCTCATCTAGAACCACCAAAGAATGCATTCCATAAATTTTCTAAGAGTACATGTTTATTCCACAGTGCATGTGGTGGTAATAACTATGTTTTATTGTGTATATTCATGAAAATGAATTGAATTAACTTGGAAAAAACATCTTGCTCATAGCCCATCCTTTTCTTTAAATACAGGGGATGTCAAAAGTAGAATTTGAATATAATGATTATATTGCATATATTATTTTAAATTGACTTCATATATTTTTGTTAAAATTGTTATTATTTTATAATAATTCACTCATTTTATTCTACATCTATAGTTTAGAACCCATAAGTAATACAGATATTTGGTTTTGTTTGATCATTCAAACTTTATGTTCCAAAACTGGAGTTGAAAGACTGACTCGTAGTTTTATTGTACACTAGCTACGTGATCTTTGAGATGCTTGTAACTGTCCAAGCTAGTTTCATCATCTATAAAGACACTAAAATCATATGAATCGAATTTATCACCCCCACCCACCCATGATATTAATGTACTAGTCCTTGCAACCTGAGGATATTACCTTATATGGCTAGAGAGCAATTACAGATTTGATCAAGTTAAACATTTGGAAATGAGAGATGATCCTGGATTATACAGGCAGATCTCATGTAACCACAAAGGCCCTAATGAAAGGGGTGCAGAAGGACAGGTCAGAGAGAAGGCTCCCACCCCCTGTGGTAATGGAAGCAAAGACCTGAGCGACCTGGTGCCAAGCTAAGGAACAGTAGCTGCCTCTAGAAGCCCAAAAGGGCAGGAATGGATTTTCTCCTGAGCCTCCAGAATGAACCACTCCTGCCACCACCTTGACTTTACCCCAGTTAAATTGATTTGGCATTCTGTCTTGCACAAGTATAGGAGAATAAATCTGTATTTTTTTACACCACTGAGTTTGTGGTAATTTCTTACAATAGCCATTGGAAACACAGTTATCATTTTAGGGAAGAATGCTTCCCAATGGCAGTGTGAGAAGTACTGTGGGCCCTCCCCCACCTCCCCCAAAACACTATAACTAATGAAAATTTTTAAAACAACAAACATTTGAAGTCTCAGGAAATTTTCCTAAAGACATACAGATAATGGAGAAATATATACTTGAGAAAACCTATTAAACATTGTTTTGATCATTGACTCCAGCATTGAGACATAATTTGTTCCCTACCTCCCAGCTCCATATGATAGAAGCTCTAGCTGAGTGGGTGTAGCCAAGAACAGGTTTTCTTCCTTTTACCAGCCCAATTTAGGGTTATGGTTTCTCCCAGGGAGGGTCACCTATGAGTATTTCTTAACCCTCCTAACTCCTCATTGTAGAAACTCCAGACAATTATAACCCTGAAGTCCCTTCCTTACCCAGACCTGTACTTGTAAGGCGGAAGTTTTAATCTGGCATGACAGGTCATAATCAGCTGCACTCCAGATTGCTCTTAGGGTAGTGGGTCCATGACAAGAGAAGCAAGCAAGCCAAGAAGACCAGAAGCCACCACCCCCAAGTACCCAGCTCATAGCATGGTGCCAATCCAAGAGAAATTATACAGTCCCCTCCTCCAGGTCCAGAGCAGTGAGGCAGAGGTTTTGCTGTAGAGATAAAGCAAACTGTAAGAACAGAAAGCTCCACATATGTATTTCTATAAAGTAGGTATGGGGAGGGGAGCGATTTCTTTTTAATGGAGTGTGAGGAATTTTAGGACTAACTCCACAATTATAAACACTGAAGATTTTGATGGTGGGCAATTGAGAGAAGACTAGCAGCCCCATGACAACAATGAACAAAGTAGGATAAAAGCTAGAAGTTTAACAGAAACATGGAAAGAGGCTCTTAGAAGAGCCTAGCTGGAGTTAGAATGAGCCTCAAAACTAAATTCAATCCCTGACTCGGCAAAGAGAGATGGCACTCAAGCCTTAGTTCCCTTTTCAGTTAAAAGGAAATAATAAAAACAATATGTTTCCTACTTGGTAACATTACTAATAATGTGTATTTAGAAAGCAGAGTCATGTTTAATATATGAAGGCTTCATTAGTAAATTTAAATTGAAATGAAGATACCTTAAGTCAGCAAGTAATAACTGGGCTATAATTTTTCCACAATGTAAACATTTAAAATACATATTGGATACTTTACATCAGCTTTGTGATAAGTAATCAAAGGAATGTCATGGAACTCTAGGGATCTTATATTCTAGTAAAATTTTATAATCTAGTAATTTTAGATTGTGACAAGAGATAGTAAGTTATTAAGACAGAAATATAAAAATCGCAATTGACACTGTTATTTATAATGGAATGAGCAAGGAGACCATTTGAAACAGATGATATTTGAGTTCTGCATGACAAGAAAGAGGGAGCCATGCAAAGGTCAGGAGGAAAGGCATTTAAGTCAGAGAGACCACCAAGACCAAAGACCAGGACACAGGAGTGAAATAGAGAAAAGACCAGTGTGGTGAGTAAGCAAAGAAAAGAACAGCATGAGATGAAAAAGATAATGAGCCCGATTATAGAGGGTCTCACAGAAAAAAAAGAAGTGGGATAAACCAGGAAGGTACAGGATCTGATTTACATAGTCTGTTTCATTAGCAAGCAAAAATGTCCCTGGAAGCTCCCCGGCAGATGTACTTTACACTTCATTGGACAGAATTATGTTGCATGCACACTGAAGTTTATAAGAAAATCACTGACAATAAGAATTAAATTGTTATGATTGGACCAGAATTAAATGGAGGTTTGCTTGGATGACCTATCACCCTTGGAGACCTAGGCTTTTTGGTAACTCTACAAAATCAAGGTTCTACTGGCAAAGAAGAAAGGAGGAGTGGAAAGTGCCATAGAAAATCTATGTTTGTTATATGAGTGGAGGTGCCAAGTAGTCAGTTGATTATTTAAGAGAGGAAAGGTGTCAAATGGATGGCAAATGAAGTCTCCTGCTTTGGGCTGATATTTAAAGTCATGGACTGGAAAAGATCACTTGGAGAGACCATCTAGACAGTCAAGTATTATATTTTGGCATGTATCAATATTTTGAGATCAGACAAAGGAGGAGAAATACAGGGTGGTCCAGAGCTAAGGTGATAAAGAGTGTTTATATTCAAAACCAAGAGATAAAGTTTTCTAAAAAGAGATTGGACCACTGGGTAAGATGTTATGGAGAGGAAGGCTAGTACAATAGAGACAGAAGTGCACATAGAACCTAGCAATATGAGATTATTGGTGGCCCTGACAAAAGAAGATCCAGTGAGTGATTAATCAGAAGCTCAATAGAGTAACTAAAAGAGTGAACAAAAGCCAAAGAACTATTTTGAGAAGGTGTGCTGTGAAAGAAAATAGAAAAATATAATAGAGGGCAACAACAGAGGTGTTTTGGGTTTTGTAACTTGGGAGACTATATATTTGTATGTTGCCTAAAATTATTCAATGCACAGAAAGCCACTGACATTGTACAATATAGGGGATTTAACTATGACAACAAATTGCTTGGAAATGTAAGAGTGGGTAGGACTTGAGCATTAGTGGTCTCAGAGGACTGACCTTTGATAGAAACAGAGCCACTCCATTTGAAAAAGAGGGAAGGCAGAGAGAAGAAAATGGGCATAGAGACCGCAAGGTGTGTAGATATAATCAGATTAAGTTGTCCTTGTCTGATGGTTTAGATTTTTTTATAATGAAGTCCAAGTTATAGACTAAGAATGGGGAGAGTGAGACTGTGGGAGGTTTGGGCAAGAAGAAATATGAGTCATTCCAAAGACTTAACAGAGAGAAACAGGAAAAGAGGCTATTGAGAAGAGCCTCCTAGAGTTGGAACAAGCCTCAAAACTAACCTCCAATCCTTTCCCTGCCAAGAGAGGTGGTATTTAAGCCTTAGTTCCCTTTTCAGTTAAAGAGGAATAATAATAATATGTTCCTTACTTGGTGATATTATTAATAATATATGTTTAGAAAGCAGAGTAATGTTCAATACGTGAAGGCATCATTAGTAAATTTAAATTGAAATGCAGGTACCTTAATTTGGCAAGTAACATAACAACTTCTACTATAATTTATCCCTAATGTAAATATTTAAAATACATATTGGATATATCACATTAAGGTTTTTGATAAATAATTAAAGGAACATTTTCAAACTCTAGGGGTCTTTTTTTCTAGAGGGCTTTGTCATTATTGAGGGCATAGTTGAGGCTTGGAAATCACAAATTTAAAGTGCAACTAGGCTAACAGTTGTGATATAATCACCAGTAAGTGCAGGCACAGAGAAGACGGCTGGCTGGGTTCATGAAGGTTGGAATCTAGCCAGGCAAGCACAGGGAAAGTGGGGCCAGGGAATTTAGTGTTTTCAAGTAAATGGTTTTAATAATGGGTCATGAATTTACACTGTGTAAAAGAAGCAAAGGTAGGAGAATAGTGAAAATATGAAAGTGTGACAGTATCAATACACTGGAGGTTTCAATAAAATAAAGGGATAATTGCAGTGGAGTGCTAGGGTAAGGGAGCCGCAAAGTAGGTGGCAGTGACCATTGGAATAAGTTCCCATTTTAAGAGTTAGATTGCTTATCCATTATTACTTTGCATTTACTGCAGGTTTTCAAATAGATCAAAGGAACCGCAGAACTGAGCTTGCTAATGAAGAGTACAATTATGTGTGGTCAAGAAACAGCCATACGAATTGGGAATTGGGAATGTGGTAATTTAGCTATAACATGGTAAAATGGGCCACAAAACACCTCAACAATAGAGCAACATCACAGCATAAAGAGCTTGAAATCAGAGCAAACTGCTTCAAACCCTGGCTGGCATAGATAGTGGTAATATCTTTGGGACTATTTCTTAACTACTGTGCATCCTGGCTTATCCTTTTAAATTGGATTGATATGCACATTAGAAAGGATAATATATTTAAAGTGCCTGTAAATAATAGATTCTCGGTATAAATATTAAGCACTGTGAAAATAAGGAGGTAATCCCTACTACTGCATGGCAGTTACTCATCCACTTTAGAAAGCTTATAATGTAGGTATGAAGGGATGTGTCAACCAGGACAAAGAAAGAATTCCCCCTCCAGGGTTTTCATGGGTAAAGGTGAATCCTGGGTTGGTTACTACATTATATCTAAGATTTTGATGACAGTATTGCAGGTCTGATTATTTGCTAGTTTAATTATTCCTGACATTTTAGAAGTCAGGAATAAAATCACAATGTCTGGATTAATTTTTTAGGCTAAATTATAAATCCAGAACTAGGAGAACCAACACTGGTCAGGATGGTGTAGGAGAGAAGACCAGGTCTGATTATTTGCTAGTCTAATTATTCCTGACATTTTAGAAGTCAGGAATAAAATCACAATGTCTGGATTAATTTTTTAGGCTAAATTACAAATCCAGAACTAGGAGAACCAACACTGGTCAGGATGGTGTAGGACAGAAGACTTACCCCTGAGCCAGCAAGAACAAACCAGCTATTCATAGACTTCCTATGATAATTAGAACTCAGTGTTTCTAAGTGGGTTCTGAAACCATCCCATCCTTTACCTCCCTCCCAGCTCCCTCTGACTTCTCATGACCTTCTCCAGTTGTTTTGGCCTCTCACTTTCCCCAGATTTGTCATTTGAGGGTTTTATTTTCCAGCTTCATGTTGCTTTTCAGTGTCCCATCTCCCCTTTAAATGATCTTCTGCTTTCCTGTTGAACCGCCAGTACCCAACCCTGCCCCAGGACCCTTTTTCCCATTCATGGTGTTCTCCAAGTCTCTTAGAGGGGCAGCTGGCTGGCAGGGTTGATGTCTCCCATGCTTGCATGTTAACCCCAAACTTCTGGGTCTTCAGTTTCTCTGTATTTGACATTATAAGAGGAAGAGTAGAATGAAAAATGCAGAGAGAAAGAATCAACCATATTTCAGAGGAAGGTCATTGCTAATTGAACAGAGGGTCAAAACAAAATTTGTAGAGAGCTATACATGTTTTCAAATATAATTTCCTGATAGCTTTAAAAAATTCCTTAAAAAGCTAGGTAAGGATCTATGGGAGCTCATAAGTTTTAAGTGCAAAGGAATTGTTCCCTAACAATTTTGTTTTCAGAGGATTCTCCTCTTCATCTTTAAACTTTATAATTCAAATAATATGAAAACTTTCCTATGACATAGATCTATTAGATATGAGAGGTGGTTGGCATACCTTGTCTGAGAGCCATCAAGTAAGAGAAAGCAAAATTAGAGAGACATATTTTAAAAATGTATTTCCCAGTGTTCTGTAATGAGAATAATTTGGACTTTCTTCTGGAAATTTCTCGTATCTTTACTATCTTTACAGTGTCCTTTTCTGACACAGTCAAACAGGGTTTTAATGACTTTATATCTAACAGATCACTTGATCATTTCATAATTTTATGTTATTTACAATAATGAATGTTTTCTTTATAGATTTTCTATAAAATAAAATGTATGGTTAAGTCTGTGACAGAGATTGTGTCCATCTAATCCACTCTTAATTCCAGTATGTTGCCTACTTTCTACAGTTCACCAGTTGAATGAATTTATTCATCAATTAATTTTATCATCATTCAAGTTCCAAGTAACATCTGTTAAAGGATTTATTATTAGTTTAAAATGAAATTAATTCATTTACAATCTTGAAACTGGGGAAATTGTTTCTAATTAACCAAAATGTTCTGTCTTGATTCTTAGAATTAGGTAAAGATAGCTAATCTCATGGCAACTGTCAAATAATTTTGAAAATTGGTGAAAAGTAGAGACTTTAGGACAGATTATATATGTTTTTCCTCTCTCATCTGCTGTACCATTACTATTTTTATTATCAGAAGTTTAATTATTCAAGGCAGAGAATAGTTTTTAAAAATGTATAGGTTTCCATTAAAAAAGTAATGCATATTTATTGAAGGAAGTTTGGAATACACAGGCAAGTAAAAATAAATAAGTAAAAATCACTTATAATTCCAATTCCATGAAATACCTCTGTTTATGTTTTAATATGTCTTTTGTGTCTATTCTATACATCTGGGTTTATTTCTACAATCATGGGATCATACTATTTATACTATTTAAGCAATCTTTTTTCACTTCATAATAGGTTCTACAATGTTTGGCTCAAAAACAACACCTCAATCCATGTCATTTCCATTACCTTAGAAGCTTCATTTCCACATATGTGAAACTGTTGTTCTTATTTATCAGTGGTGACGACAAATTCGAGCATTTCTCAAAGTGTCAGGAAAAAAAAGTATAGGAAAAAAAAATGAGGCAAGCCAGGTAATTGCCCAAAGGAGAAAATTCAGCTTCATGTCTATTTTAGTATGGTGGACCTGGATCTGAAAATGCCCATGCTTCCTGCTCTCACTGACTGCTGAATATAGTTTCACCCAATCCTCTCTTGTTATATGCAGACCCAGAAATCTGGCACAGAGAGCTATAGTAACAAAGCAGTCAGCCAGGTTGCCTTAGCTACACATTAATGATAGGATAGGATGGCTGCCCAGCAGTGCTTGCCACGAATTTGTGGAGGGGGAGGTGCAGGGGTTGGGTTTGGAATGTGCAGCATGAGGTGGGAATGTGCTCCTACCTCACCCAGAGGGTCAGTCACTGCAATAAGAAGTCAGGAAGTCAGGCCAGGCCAGCTTACTGATCTAACAACATTTTATCAGAGATCTGTCAACATTTTATTGGTTTTATAGCATACCATCCACTTGGAAACAGTTTAATAATACGGAATACATTTTTTAAAATTAGTCTGTAAGCAAAGGTCTTTTGATAATTATTTTCCTGAGTGAATTCTTTACACATTTCATACTGAGTGCAGTGGTCTTTGTACTGTTTTGTTTATGTATCTCCAGGTTGATGCTCTGTCTTCCAGTAGTGTGTGCTGCCTTTTTGGATATCTGTTTTCATTTGCAAATGTGTATCTAGCACTGTGGAATCTTAGAAAGAACTCTCCTGCAAGGACCTCTTTCTCTAGAGCTGAGACGTTCAATTGCATAGCTATAAGCCACATGTGGCTCCTTAACTTAATGAAAATTAAATAAACTTAGAACTTGACATTATCAGTCACACTAGTCACATTCCAAGTGTTGGATAGCTACACCTGACTCATGGCTACCATATTGGATAAAACAGATACAAAACATTTCTGCCACTGCAAAAAGTTCCATTGAGCAATGCTGTTGGAGACCCTAAGAGGTTAGCAAGCCTGTTTGCATTTCTGAACTTATCAAATTGAATCAATTCTTCAGATGTTTCACTGACTCTCCCTGTGGTGTTCTGCATTTATAAAAACCATTCTGTAAGAAAGGGAAGTTCAGGAAGAGAGTGGTGACTAACATACATGCATTATGTAGGCAGATCGCCAAACTATCTATAATTGTATACCACTATAAAAAGCATTTTTGAGCAATTGCCCCCAATACAGGCATTTACAGTTATAAAATAATTAATATGTGCTAATATTAATAATAATTAATATGTGCTAATATTAATAATAATTAATAATAATAATTAATATAGCTAATATTTTCAAGCACAGTACATACTTAGGGCTCATTAAAGATAGCTGATATAAATCCACATTTCAAATAATCTTCCTGATAATTCCAAGCCTCAGGGGCCAACTACCTGTCATATCTAGTTAAATCATTACTGTTTTAATTTCACAATATGACTGAAAAAGAACTTTCTTTCAGGAGTAGAAGTGTCTGTTCTGCAATTATCTTGTTCTTCTTGTGTATACCTAGTCTGCCTTCTATCTTCAATTTTTTGTAGGGTCTCTTTTTAGGCCACTTGTCCCTTGTGTGAGGGAAAGTTAATACTAGAAAATATAATGTGTAAGCCCAACTATGTGGGCATACATCAGTAGCAATATTTAACAATAGGCCATTATCAAAGAACCAGAGAATTCACTGCCATCAAACACAAGCCCCTACCCTTCTCTCTGGCTGTTTTACACTTAGCTGTCTTAATATGAGCGCTTACTACCACTCATACACTGAATATGGGGAGACCTGATTTGGTTTTGTTTTTTATGATAAATAAAAATACAAATATTATTTCAAATATTTTCTTTCCACATCCAAATGAATCATATCATAAGAGAAAAATCCTGCTTTGGAGGCCACACATTTAGACTACAGTAAGATATTTTTAATCCTGTCTAATTATATTCAATTAGGCTTAGCCTTATCTATATTTATGTTTATTTTAACATAATTTATTCTCCCTAACATATTATGAAAGCCTACAGATGTTTATATGATGCCAAAAAAATTTTTTAACATTAAGAAAAACATGTCTGAGATCCTAAATATTTGTGTCCCAAATTTGGTTATTAGCTTTTTAGCAGCCAGTGTGAATTGGGAAATATTAATCCCAATAGAATTATCTCCAATTTATAAAGAGCAAATGTAGGGATTAGGAAAGTTCAAATAAAAATTTTCCGAGTTTTTCTAGCTAGCAAGTGGAAGTTCAGAATGTGAATTCAGTTCTATCTAATCCCACAGCTACTCTTCTGGGATAAGGTAAGGGATAAACAAAGACAGCTTTTAAAGTTTTTAACATTACTTATCATGTAAGTTCTTACAAGGGCTAAATTAAATGGCATATTAGTTTCCTAGGTGTTATGTCAAAGCACCAAAAACTAGGCAGTTTAAAACATTAATTCACAGTCTCAGAGTCTGGAAGCTGGAAGTCCCATATCAAGGTCCCAGCTGGGTTGGATTATGTTGAAGGTTCTGGGGGAGTCTGACCCTCGGCTCTGGCTCTCCTAGCTTCTCAGCAGAAGTTGGCAGTCATTGGTGGTTTCAGCTTGTAGACTTATCACTTCACTTTCTGCCTCTGTTTTTACAATGTGTCTGTGTCTCTCATTATAAAGACACAAGTAATGCTGGCTAAAAGACCCACCTACTCTAGTATGACCTCATTTAACCAAATAAAACAACACTCTTTCCAAATAAGGTCACATTCTCAGTCAGTGGGAGTTGAGATTTGCACATATCTTTATCTTGGGGGTGAGGCACAATTCAACTCATATAGTGTAAATACCTTTTTCTGGGCTCACCCATGGTGGGTTTTTTATATATTTGAGTTTCCTTTGCCTCCCTCTGAATTGAACTTCTTAAGAGCAATGACTTTGTATGACTCCTCTTTGTTGTCACAGTATCTATCTATCATATTCCTAATCCTCACCTCCTTCCCAGCTCCCTCTGAATTCTGGTGACCTTCTCCAGTTGCTCTGGCCCTAATTTGCTACTTGACAGTTTTATCTTCCCAGATTCATCTTGGTTTACCCATCCAATCACCTTTTAAATGGTCTTCTGCTTTCCTGTTAGACTACCAGGGCTTAACCCCAGCACTTGTGATTTTCTCAAAATCCCTTAGAGGGGCAGCCAGGCTAAAAGGGGTGATTGTCTGTCATGCATGTGTGTCAATTCCAAGTCTTTGATTTTCAGTATTGCCTGACTTTGACTATTACAGAAGAAAAGATAGACTGAAAGTATGCGGCAAGGAAACATCATGTTTCAGAGACAGAAATCACTGTGAGTCAGTCCTTTGAGTTTTATACTATAAATAATGTTCACTGCAATACAGAGTGAGAGAAGTGAGACGTTAAAATCCAACAATATTCTATCACTTTAATTATTTTCTGTTATAAGCAATCACCAAAGCTAAGTGAAACAATTATAGTAGAAACCCTCTTATAACCAATAGATAAGTATAGTTTGTAATTAGCAAAACTAACAATTCACCAGAGGGCTGCTGAATTTCTACTTTTGTGGCTGTGACTAGGTTTATAAATAAATGGAGAATGCTTGCTAATGATCAGATGAAGTAGGTAAACTTTCCAACTATGATTTTTATATACCAAACTTGATGCCTAAATTCTTTTCTATCAGTGAAACGCACAAATCCTTAATTTGTGAAACTCCAAATAAAGAGAGTTATTGAATTACTCATTTTCACTGAAAGGAAATGTGACAATGGATACAAAATTTCAGTTAGTAAAAGATGATCTATGGATTTGAATATATGCAAAGTCAACTAATTAGAGTAATGTTTTCCAAAGTTATATGCTTTCCTCTGTATAATATTGCTATAAACTAGATGAAATGACTTTTAACTCTTTAAAAATCCTTTGTCTGTTCCTCCTCTTTTCCATGGAATCAAGTCTTTCATAAACTAGACTCTTTTCCTAGTTTGGTCGCCAATTTGCAGAGAGAAACAGAATTTGCCACGTTACCTGATCTCTCTTGGGCCTTTCTTTAGTAGGCTTTCTAATAAGGGAATTGGAATATACTATTGTTAGGTGCCTTCCAGCTCTTCATTCTTAGATTCTATGAATATAGGAAACAGTTTTAAACTACATTATTTATCTTTTCATAGATAATTTCAAGCCATATGAAGCTTACACATTTTTAATTGGCTAAGGAATTGAGTATGTATTCAGAAATAAAAGAACCCAATACACAAATCACCTTCTGCAAATAATGATTATAACAGAGAAACATGCCAGTCACAATCCCTGATAAGTTTTCTACATGGTGACTTTTTAAATCATACGCTGATTTCTAAACTAAATGAGGTCCTTTAAGTTATACTGTGATTTTCAATATTATGAGAGCAAAGGGCATGTGCAGTGAATTTCCATGGTTGATTCTGTATAGGCAATTCTTCCTAGACAGCAAAATGGATCTATTTAAAGACAAAAATTATTCACCGAAGTCACTTTCACAAATTTTAGCAAATGTGTAGGTTTAAGCCATGCTTACAGTATGCCAGATTGATTAGAATTTAAAAACACCTTGAAATTGCACTTAGTTTTGAACCGAATGTGAATTTATGAGGCAGTGTACAAAAGTGAACACACCTTTTCCCCGCTGATTTCATCAGGTGTCTTAGACAAAGCAGCAAAGGGGGTCATTAGCTCCTATAGGAGCAATTAGTGAACATGCTAAAACTTACCAAATGTATAATGCATGAAGTTTTGGGAAGGGTTTGAGTCTTTGCAGAACAGCTCAAAATAATGACAGACATTTCTTAAAGGAATACTGACAATTCAGTTGTCTATCTGTTTATTGATATCTAAAGTACCCTTATTATAAGATGATTTATTGAGTAATTTATAGATCATATCTTGCTTCAAAAGTACCTTTAGTGCTGATAAAATGTAAAATATATTATCAAATTTTATGACCTGAATTTCTTCTATCTTCCTTTTCTATGGAGCAGCTTTTTTGATGATTCTAATATATTTAACTCCTTAAACTTGTGAAAGTTGGTCTGCCATCTGAAGAGCATGAAGGACACTTCAGTTACTAGTAATTCCACCAAGCCAGAAGGACAGCATTCCAGACCCTGGGAATTTCCTTCTAGAGGGCTTCAAAGTCTCTGCATGCCTTTAAGATTTAAGGAAATGACATGTGATAAGAAGATTGATAGTGAAAATATACCACTCATTTTTAGTATATTGGCTTCAAGAAGATCATTAGAACTTAGAAAAACAATAGGTAGATTTTGTTTGTTTGTTTGTTTGTTTCTGAGACAGGGGATATTGCTCACAGGGAGCAGAGGGCAGATATGTGGGGGATCTGGCTGCAGGAGACCTGGGGGCAAGGGGTCAGCACTGGTGTGTCAGGCTTGGAAGAGGCCCTTCTTTTGAAATAGAAAATAGAAATTGAGAAAGAGGGAGGGAGAAACTGGTATTTGCAGACCTGAAATTCTACAAATACTTCACATAATCTTTATCTATTGGTCTTACAGGACCCCTGAAATAGATAGCAGCCCTCATTTTACATACACTTTGAAATTATTTATGTGCCTAGATACACACTTTGTCTGTTAATATGTCACTCTTCTATAAAGTAATAGATACAGTATTTCTGCCCCAAGCTCAGGTTTTTTTTTCCCATTTCACTCCACTGCCTCCCAGACAAAAATGCTGAGGAGTGAGTGTAGAGACATGGTGGGGCTAGGAAAAGAAATGGAAGGTGAGGCTGATGGTGGCCTACTTTCATTCCAGCATTAAGAGAGCAGGCAGCTGGCATTTGGGAATGTAGAAATTTTCATATATAATACACAATATCTGTGTATTAATATCTAATATCTGTGATATTAATCTCTAACACAGTTTACTTCTTATTGAAGAGTTGTGGCTGAATAAAATTTGGAAATCAAACTCTGTTGATTTAAATATGCTTTGTCATTATGACTTCCTAACTTTCAATAGCAACATCCTTAACACTGTTTTTCTCTCCATCTCTCAATTAGCAATTCAGAAATACATCAGAAAGCTTCTACATGAAGAAACACTGTTGATTTTTTCATAAATAATTTTGTTTCAAAGTGAACTGTCATGCAATTCATTTGTCTTGCTCATGCATTTTTATTGTATTTTCTTTCCTAACTTGTATAACAAGGCACATCGCAATTTGGCAAATCAGATCAAATCGACGCAGCAAATACAGAACACTGACTTGTTGCACATCATTAAGTGAAGATGATGGAGTACTTCAAGATGCTAGATGGTAAGGAAAAAGTCACAGAGAACAATAATGGTGGAAGGGACCTCTTGTCATACTAGCACCTAACTAGTTACAGAAAAGTTGTGGCTAGTAAAACCAGTATCTGGAGGATAGCCAGGTTGAAAAGTTCTGACAAGTACTTCAGCAAGCAAATCAGCAGGAGGCCTGGGCAACAGTCAAGGGAACAGCACAAAGAAGCAGAAAAAGGAGGAGGTGACCTCTTATTGTACCCACAGACCAGTGAAGGTGTGTTGAGACCTCAGCAGTCAGATGCAGTAGGTAGGAAGAGGAGATAAGAGCTGTGTTTATGAAAACTGACCCAATTGTGTCTCTGGTCTCCTAGAAAATGGCCAATAGTCAAAAGTAGACAGGTCCAAATCAAGTTGGATTCTCTTCTAGATTCTCCGTTGGTTCAAGGGAGCACCAAGGCAGTCAGAAGCAGGATTCCAGGCAGTGAGGACACCTGAAGGCAGAGGAAAAGAAGCCTTGTGGGCCAAGTGACCAGTCTGCTTACCAACTACAGAAAAAGCAGCAGGACTGAATGAGAATGATAGAGCTAAACAAACAGGGTGTGTGCAGAGCCCAGTTGTACAACCAGGCCTAGGTGGAAGTCTGAGATCAAGATAGGGTGGTTTCAAGTGAGGCCTCACTTCCTGGCTTGCAAACAACTACCTTCTTGCCATGTCGTCATATGATCTTTCCTCTCTGCATGCACATCCCCGGTATCTCCTCCTCTTCTTCTAAAGACATAAGTCCTATTGGCTTAGGGTCCCACCCTTATGACACTATGAATGTTGAGAGAGGGGATCACAATTTAATCTGTAACACTGAGAAAGAACTTCAGGAGTTGATGTACTCAACAGAACTGAGGTATAAACGCAGTCACAGAGACAGAATAGCACAATACAGCATGAAGATTATTCCCAGATTCAGGGACTCTTATATATATCTTTAAGAATAATTCTGCACTTCATCTGCTGAGTTTGGGAAGGGAAGAGCAGGAGAGATTCCACACTTCTCTCTGGTCTGACTGGCATTGGTACAGCCAGACCCAACCTTAAGGGGAAATACTTTTTATGACTACAAAGGATGGAAGCTCAGGAATGCAGGGCTGGACAGAAGGCAAATAGATTCTGCCCAACACCACTGCTCCCTGGCTGGTGTGGTTCAGCAGGAACGACAGCCTGTAGGCAAATTCTGACCAGGATTGGTGCACCCACAGAGCTGCTGGAGCATAGCAATGTGAGAGCTTCCTTAGCTCAGGGGCCTAAGAAGGTGTGGGAAAGGTCATGCCAGGTCAGTGGGCATGCTTCTGGGGCTGAGGTCACCTTTCATAGGGACTCTACAAATACTGAAGTCATAGAACCAAAGTAAAGAGGACCACTGGGGATTCCAGTTCACCAGCCAGGCAGAGGCCCTGAAGAACATGCTGAACGGGATCATCCTGTATTATTCCTCCTTTACCCTTACGTGGGTGGTGCTTAGCATAGGTTAGTTTGTCTCTATGCCTGATTGTTGCTTATGGAGCTCTAGAAGTTACTTCAAACATATTTTAGCATATACATTTATATCCACACCAGAGATACTTTTGTTATGAAAAAACATATATTTAGATGAAACATTTTCCAAGTGCAAATATGAACCGTTCATTCATCTTCAATGTCTTCTCATTGAAGAGAGAGAGATCATGACCTGCTCCTCTTATGTCCATTTGCTTTCAGTTAGCAACAACTGAATGTCCATATAATCCTTTCTCCAACTGTACACCCCTCCTCAAGATAGGTTTCTGGGGAGATTTTTTAAATTAACCACTTTAATCACCCTGACAACTAAAAAATAAGCCTGAATAGGTTTGGGGCTTTACCAAAGCAAATACCTAGTTCCAGAAATTTCTTTGCTTTTATTTACCATGCAGCGCCAACCCTCCCTGGGTTTAGAAAGAAACCCAGGCTGACCAGCACAGCTATTTCCCAGGGAACCTTCCTGTTGCCAGGGAAATCTCCGTGGGAGATTGTCCAATTTCATGGCAGTCCTTTTGAGCTAGGAAGAGCTGCTGGTACCACAGGCATGAGAAGGTTTCCACCCTAACATCACTACCTCTTCAGCCAGTCTTCTCTCCCACCCCATCCCCAGTACAGACACACACGCACAGACACATGCACACACACAGGCATTTTGTTCAAATGTAAGGCCGAAATGACTGTAACACTTATATCTAATCAAATAGAATCAGGCAAATATGTAAGAAAATAACTTAAGAAAGGATTTAGTATGTCAAGATGACCCAAAGAAAACAACTTAAACTGGTGAAGTGTTGAGCACAAAGAAGTATTTTAGAAATGAGGATAGAACCTGGCTCTTCTGAGGACTGAACGGCATCTAAAGGAAATAGCTGAGCCTCCATCTAGACTAGGGAAGGCAAATAAATCAAAAGCCAGACAAATGAGCCTGTATCTAGGCTAGGCTGGAAATTAAGGAAAACCTATAGCAAGCACAGGACAACGCTGGGCAGGTGTAAAGTATAATTTATACAATCTCCATATTGCAGTTAGAACTCCAAAGATCCTTTTAAGTACTTTAAAAAATGGTTTGTATGTTTCAAAATAAATTGATTAATGTAAAAAAGGAAAGGGAAATGTGTTAATTAAAATATCAGTCTTTAAATCTGAAAAAAATACAGGTTTATTAGTTTATTAATAGTTTGACTTCAATTTTTCTGGACTTAGAATATGAGTAGAAATGACCTTGAGAGAGGACATATCATAAAATCTCTTGAGCATATGTGAGCTCTGCCACTAATTAACTGACTAATAGGATCTTCCAAAGGGTGACTGCTGCCTGCCTTGGTGCAGGGTGTACTGTCAGGAGAAAGAACAGAAACAACGTGTTCCACCACCAAGAGCTCATGCCATGGAGCTCTCACTGCCAAGAATGTCCAAACTGGAAGGCACCAAAAGTGCTTCAGAGGAAAGAGAATTAATGGGTGGGGTAGAGAACTGGGAGTGGAGAAGAGAGGTCTGAGCTTAAGGCCAGAACTTGACAAGTTCGAGGGCAAGTAGTTTTCTGTTTTATCAGAACTGGTGTAGATCTCATTTTATCATCTATTCCGCTTGATGAGTTCCTCCAGGGTCCTTGACACAATAGAGTTGAGGTCCAACTAGGAAAAAAAAATTAATCCAAGGGAAAAGGGAACAAATCCAGAAGCCTGAAGACTAACAAACACTAAAAACTAAATAAAACCGAAAGAAAATCTTCATAGGAGGGATAGAGCAGATTGGAGCCCTTAGAGATTGAACCTACAACTTGGCTTTCCCAAGACTTCTGAACGAAAGCCCTGCTTTACTCCACCTGGCTATTGTAAAAAACAACATTTCAATGTTGCTCAATACAGTATTAATAAAGCACCTTAGGATCATTTGCAGACTATGATCTTCAATCCAAGTAAAGAAAGCAAACAGTTCAATTATCACCCACACTGAATGCCAATAATAAAAAAGCAACAAGCATGTTTTACTGCAGCCATTGGAGTTGCTTCAGGCAACACAAAAATATAATGCCAACATGTTGTCCAGCAAAATTGTCCAGTGAGTGCCAGGCTCTTTATGAGACAATAAAGAATAAATACAATCTGGGAGGAACACAGGAATTGCCATACTGGGTGGTCCAGCATTCATGCAACTCAGTCATCTGTTGCCAGCACAATTTTGGCAGGGAAGGGAGGGCCTGGTCATCCTTCCTAATTGTAGAGCCCTTTCCCAATTTTCCAAATCCCATATCAGGACATCCATTTTGTGGTTCGTTAGCAGAACACAAACTCCAAAACTTTAAGTTTCTCTTAGTTGTTGGTTGGTTCTGTCATTCACAAATACATAAATGGATATTCTTCCCAAATCCATTTATATTTCCTTCTATTACTACATTCTGAGGTCATGTGTCCTACAAAGAAACTTGCTCCAGGAAATCGTAAGCCAGAGAGTGGAAATTTTAAGCCTTCTGTGTTAGTCAGCTTTTTATTAATGTAACAAAATTCCTGAGATAATCAACTTATAAAGAGGGAAAGTTTGTTTTGGCTCACAGTTTTGAAGACTTCAGTCCACGGTTGGGGGGGCTCATTGCTTTTGGGCCTGTGGTGAGGCAGAGAATCATGGTCCAGAGCACACAGTGGTGCAAAGCTATTCCCCCATGGCCATGAGGAAAGAGAACAAAGGAAGAAGAGGGACTTGGGTCTCACTATCCCCTCCAAGGGCACACTCCTAATGACTGGAAGCCTTCCCACTAGACCCCACCTTTTAACGTTTCCAGCACCTCCCAAAGCTCACGCTGATGCCTAAGACGTGAACATGTGGACCTGTGGTAGACATTCCAGATCCCAACTCTAGCACCTTCTTTGTAAGAAACTACATTCAAACATTCCAAATGAATTTTGTCCTTTTAAATCTAACATATAAAAGACTCTTGGAAAATTTTAGAGAACTCAAGACAGGTATAAAATATGGAGTCCTTTAAAAATTGAAGGTCCCAAATCTGCAGCTTTTGTTAGCCTTATTAAAGGTTTCTGATCTTTACAGCTCTGGAACTGGGTCACTGGTTCCCTTTTCTCACCAGTGATCCCAGTATTTGCCAAATGGTAGGCTTTCATTTTTGAGAGAGACATATTTATTTAAAACATAAGTGATTTAGTATATTCACATGTAATCTATGTCTATCATGGCTAGTTATGAGTAAATCAAAATGTTATGATTTTCTTAAAGATTTTAATTTTTCATTCTTTCTTCTTTCAAAAAAATTCCTATTATTGTCTTAGTATGCTTTATTATTTTTTATAGCAGCTATCACTATTTGGCATAATGTACAGATTTATCTGTTTGATTTTGGCTTGTCTCTGTCACAGGAATATGAGTTCAATGAAGGCATTAATTTTGTCTGTGTGTCCCTGGTAGTTTGCTATGTAACACACATTCACTATGTACCTGTTGATTGTGAGTAAATTTTTATTTACTACTACCAATCTAGCATTTCCCACTTGAAGAATAAACACCAGAGAGAAGAGTAGAAGGAAAAAGACTCAGATCCAGTGAGACCAACTGAGGTCTCTACTCTGCCATCAGCAAGTCACAAGTAGCAAACTGTGCCCCAAGGTCTAACTCTCTTGGTATCCTCCTGAACAACATCCTGTTGGAATGTAGTTCCTATTACTGCACCTGTATACCCATCTATTCAAGAGCTTAAAAACATAGATTTGAATACAACAGTTACTAATAGGGCATTATGTAAAAATGTGGATGTGTAACCGATGTGATTCTGCAATCTGTATTTGGGGTAAAATTAGGAGTTCATAACCAACTTGAATCTAATGTATGAAATATGATATGTCAAGAGCTTTGTAATGTTTTGAACAACCAATAAAAAAAATTGAAAAATATTTAAATAAAAAATATCAAGTGTTCCTATCTCACCTACTTTAGCAATCAGCCAGGCCAAAGAAACTCCAGCATTCATACTGACAATCTGTTGCCATAGTAACAATAGCAAGCCTGATTTCTCAGAAAAGGTATAAAAGTAGCCTTTTCAGTTGATCTACTGAGTGAATGGTCTTTATTACCTTTGTAGTGTGTGTGTGTGTGTGTGTGTGTGTGCGCGCACACACACGCGCACATGCACAAGTGCATGCATAAAAAAAAAGACTATCTTACAAAAAAAAAATTTGGTGGCCAGTTATAATTACATTGATGTTTCATTTTTCCACAAAACCTTGTTTCAGAAAAGATACACTTTATCAGTGGGTGGAAGGCAGCATCACCTTCTTTCTACAGCTCCTAAAGATAAGTGATCAGTTTTACATCCACTTTGTTAATGTGGCTGATTCATCTCAACCCAAAATGAAAATGGCCAACTCAAATGACCACAATTATGGTCACAGTGGATTTGGTTAGAATCCAGTAATGATTTTTAAAGCTGTGTAAATATCATCTTTTGCTTTCTTTGCAGTTGATTTGGTTTTCCATTGACTACAAAAAATAGGGAGATGCAACATCTTATTAATGAGATGACTGACAAAAGAGTAGAAATGATGGAAGAGAAGGTGGCATTCATAGATGTTTGGGGGCAAACTGGATTTTCTTTTTACTGAGTGCTATTTTAAGAAAATACATATAAAGTTATGGGGCCTGGCATGTGCAAGGTCCTGGGTTTGAGCTTCAGAACTACAAAGTGAGAGTGGTTCTAAAATATATTTCATACTTTCAGATGCAGGTATATTCTGATAATGAGTGATATTTTTTCACATAAATACATTTAGACACATATATTCACACATATGTGTATATGGCACAAAGAATATTAAAATCAAGGTTTTCAAGAATAAACTTGAATAACAATGGCCTTTATTATCAAAAAGTGAATAACACTGACTTATCATCACTGATATTTATCATTTTCCATTTTTCAAAGTTAGTCTACCTTTTATGCTATATAAAACATGTCTTGAGACTGTGAGCCTTCTCTATTTCTACCCAATAGCTGAGAAATTCTCATTAATTGGTGAGAGTGGAGGTTCTGGTGTTTTAGTTCTGTGGTAGATTATTTGCTTAGCATGCACAAAGACTGGGTTTGATCCTCAGCACTACAAAGAAAAAAAAGCAAATATTTATTAATTAATTACTTTTTCTAATGGATATTGAAACTAACCACAGTGTCTTACTTTCCTTAAAAAAATGGTTGGTGAATTTTTATTGGTAATAATCTATTATTAAGTTGTGTTAAATTGATAAATTATTCTTTCTTCTTTATAATGTACATGTATTTTAGAGAAATAGAAAATAATAAAAATCAAAACAAAAATATATTACTTTATGACATAATAACATGAAGTTTGTTTTCTCAGTATATGTAAATTTTAAAAAATCAAAATCATTAATGTCGTATTGCTTTGTTTCTAGCTTCTTTCATTTTTCAAAAGATAACCATTTTTTATTTTTCTACTCCAAGCACAATATAAAATCAAGGAATGAAAATGGAACACCTTATATTCTAGATTAGAATTAATCACTTACATGTGCAATCTTCCTTATAAAATGTATTTTAAACGCCACTCAGCTATTATTAAAATCTGACGCAATAAACAAAGTCTGAAGGCCTGATCTTAAGTGAAAAATGAGGATGATCTTTAGGTTTTTGTGCACCTTTCTGTGGTTCTGTTCTCTTATTCTCTCCATTTTAATTGTGGCTCTATACAGCTATACCTCAAAGCTTCTTTGAGCCCTTCTTTTTTAACCTATCCCAGGTTTGAGCCCCAATTAGAATCACCCCCGGTACTGTCAATACACTGGCTTTGGATCATATCACATAGTCTTTCCTTCACTGCATTAGTTTTCAGGAGCAATTGTATTTCATGCTTCCTTTTATTGGTGGTTATTTATTTGTTTTATTTTTAAAGAAGTTTGACATCATTTTAATGTAATGAAGTTATTGTATCATTTCTTATGTCCTATGAAAAAATTTCAGTTTACTAAAGGAAATATTTAATTGAATTATTTTATTAAAAATCACTTTAGTATCAGTCTGGACTCAAGGGCCATATGGCAACTTTTTCAAATTAATATATAATTTTTAAAAAGTGAACAAAAAATGTGGCTTAAAATAAAGCAAAAGTTTTTTTCTTTGTCACTTTTAAATCACATATGAATTTAGAATATAAAATAGAAACTGAAAGGGATTGCAATAATATGGTGGAATAGGATTCTCCAATAATTGCTCCCCTGCAAAACACCAACTTGGATAACTATCTGTGCATGAAAATACCATTGCAAGATCTAAGGAAGGTGAGCAATCATAGTACCTCACTATAATAATAATAAGAAAAAATGCATTAAAGAGAGGAGGAAGGACAATTTTACAATATACACATCATTCCTCCCCATACTCCAAGCAATGTAGTAAGCAGAGAGATACCATATACTTGGGGAAATAAAGGAATAAGCGTAGGACTTTTGGGTCTATTATAGTAAAACCCAGCACCAGGCAGACTCATACGGCGCCTGGCTCCAAGCTGGTACTCACAATCTGGGCCTTCAAACCTGCCCCCCTGTCAGATGGGAACCCATAACCCATGCAAAGTGAATTCTATCTGCATGGAGCTGACTATAGTGATCTTGGGCTCCAGATACCTCTTAGCAGCAAGTAGGCCTCAGTATCTCTAAGCTATTTGTATACCTGAATGATGCACCAGACTCAGCCTGCACAAGATTCCAACCCAGTGCTGAGCAGCCATAGGATTCCAACTTGACAACCATGGAATTTCAGCCTGATGTGATGCTGGCCACAGAAGTCCTGGACTTACAACACCCCAAGAACTACAATGGCCATAGTAGTCTTGGACATAGGAACCAAAGAGGAAGGTCTTCCCAGAATCCATGGGTAGGTTTATTGTAAAAAAGCATTCCCAAACAAGTACAGTCTACAAAGATTAAAATAAGTCCTACTTTTCCAATACCCAGACATTGATATACAGGACAAGAATCAAGTACAACCAGGAAAACATGATACTACCAGCAGAAAAAAATACCAATGACCAACTTTCAAGAGATGGAGATGGAGGCTGGAGATGTAGCTCAGTTGGTAGAGTATCTGCCTTGCATGCACAAGGCTCTAGGTAACCCCCAGCACACACACACACACACACACACACACACACACACAAAGAAAGAAAAAGAAAGGAAAAGGAAAAGAAAGAAAGAGAGAGAGAGATGGATGTACAAATTGCCTGACAAAGCATTCTAAACATCAATTTTAAGGAACTCATAGAAGTTCAAGAAAATACAAAGAAATGCCTTAAAAACAGTCAGAAAAACAGTGAGTGATCAGAATTAGTTTAACAAGACTTTAAAATGGTTTAAAAAATCAAACATAAATTTTGGAACTGAAAAATAAAATTAATAAAATGAGAAATGCAAAAGGCTCAATGACAGCAAAAACAGATCAGGCAAAAGTAAGTACTTTTTAACTCCAAGACAGGTTATTTGAAAATACAAGTCAGAGCAGTGTTCTGGAACATACTGGTCCCAGTGTACGAAAATCAGTCATAAAGTGCTTTAAACTTGAAGAGAAGAGAAAGACAGTTCCAGGATTGCACAGAATACAGTTTATTGGGGGAATTGCTGATAGATGCATGGTTGCTGGCAGAAGAAAGATAAGTTGGATCCCATGCTTAGAATCATAAAAATGAGGGCTTATAAAATGGTCAGGATAAGTGATTTAATCCAAGCTGGAATGGTACTTGTTTGTCTCAAGCTAATATCAAAGAGTCAGGCATGTTATTGGAACCAGGGTCTGGCTATAAACTTCATATACCACTCTAATGTTTTTGTCTATTTATAGGATATTGGAAAACCATGTAGGGAAAGCTTAGCAGGGTTACTCAGGAATAATCATGGCATTTGAAACTCATGATGTCTGCAGTCAGGCAAACTGAATTCATACAAGAAGATAAAAAAGAATGAAAAGGAATGGAAAACAGTTGTGTAATTTATGAGATAGGATCAAAAGAATAAAGGTTTAGATCATAGATGTTTGGGAAGGAGAAGACAAAGACAAAAGGATAGAAAGCATATTTAAAGAAATAATTGTGGAGCTTGGCACATGCCTATAATCCCAGCATATATAGAACCCCAAATAGTCAAAGCAATCTTGATCAAAAAGAACAAAACTGTAGGCAACACATTACCTAACTTCAAAACATATTACAATGCTATAGTAAACAAAACAATATGGTACTGAAATTAAAAAAAATAGGAAAATTAATCCATGGACTAGAGAACCATAAATAAATCCATGCATTAACAGCTAAGTAATCCCTGATAGTGCTAAAAACAGAATGGAGAAAGGACAGTCTGTTTAACAAAGGGTGCTGAGAAAACTGGATATCCACATGCTGAACAAAGAAATTTGATCCTTATCCCACACCATATACAAAACCTGACTCAAATGTATTAAATATTTAAATGTAAAACCAAAACAATAAAGCTACTAGAAGAAAATATAGGGCAAAAGTTCCATGATGTTGGTCTGGGCAATGATTTTCAAAACATGACCTTAAAAGCACACACCTGTACTTTGTCTTTTACAAAAGTAAAGCTAGACAGATGAGATAGCATCAAACTAAAAATCTCCTACATGGTGAATATTATCATCAACAGGATGAAGAGAGAACCTATAGAATGGCAGAAAATATTTGCTAACTGTATATCTTATAAGGGTTAAGATCCAAAATATATGAGGAATTTAAACAGCTTAATAAGAAGAAAACAAACTAATTTAAAAAGTGGGCAAAAGACCTGAATAGACATTTCTCAAAAGAAGGCCACAAATGGTCAAAAGGTATGTGGAAAAAATGTTCAACATCACTAGTCATCAGGGAAATGCAAATCAAAATCACAGTAAGATACCACCTCACTCCTATTAGAGTGGCTTTTATCAAAAAGACAGTTGGATAGGAACCCTGGCACCCAGTTGGTGGGAATGTACTAGTATAGTTGTTATGGGAAACAGTATGGAAGTTCCTTTAAAAATTAAAAATAGAACTATCATGTGATCCAGCTATCCTACTACCTTGGCTGATATCCAAGGTAAATGAAGTAATTATGCCAAAAGGAGATCTGCCCTCCTGTTTATTGCAGTGCTATTTACAATAGTCAAGATAAGGAATCAACTCAAGTGTCCATCAACTGATAAAAGGATGAAGAAAATGTAGTATATATACACAATGGAATATTATTCATCCATAAAAAGAAGGGGGGAGGGGAACAGGGTGTGGGAGGAAGGGAGGGGAAGGGAAATACTGGAGTCTGAATTAGAACAAATTATATTCCATGCTTTTATAATTTTGACATAGTATATTCTACTGTTATGTGTGACTGAAAACAAGCAATAATTTTAAAAAAGGAAATCCTGTCATTAGCAACAACGTGGATGAAAATATGGACCTTAAGCTAGTTGAAATAAACCCAGCACATAAAGACAAATTCCACATGATAACACTCATGTAGAATCAAAAACATTGTTCTCATATACAGATGAGAGCGGAATGGTTGTTATCAGAGCCCAGGTGGTTGGGCGTGGGGGTTGGGCGATTTTGGTTAAAATTACAAAATTACAGTTAGATAGGAGAATAAGTTGAAGAGATCTGATAACTATAGTTAATGACAATATATCATCTTCTTAAAAAATGCTGAGAGTGTTGTGTTCTTACTAAAAATAATATATGAGATAATATGTTTGTGGATTAGATTTAACCATCTCACAATGTGTACATACTTTAAAACATCACACTGTACACAATATGTTCATCCAAATTTATCTCTCAATTAAAACAAAAAAAAAAACTTCAATATTTTATCTTACTTAGAATCTCTGATTGACCACCTAGGTTTACCTGGGACTCTAACAGTTCAGTGGCAGTTTTAGTAGCACTGAAAGACCCATGTCCTGGTGAAGCCCCTCAGTCCCAGGTCAGCCAAGATGGTTAGTGTTGTCCAGTCAAATAAGCTATATTACCAAGCTACTAGTGTTCACAGTGCTGGTGGTATGGCATAGGGAGAGAAGAATAGACTAAATAATCACACTTTAACCCACGTAAGGTCTAATTTCGGACAAGTCTGACAACGGTTTATTAGGATATTTTGGGAAAATTACACAGTTCTTACATTAACATTTGATCCAAAAAAATGTGTATTAGTTGCCAAAAAGTCCATGGGAAAGGTACATAAAGCAGATTGGACAAACTTGCAAGGCTTTGCTTTCCCACTCCCCTTTGGTTTCTGGCTACGGTTAGTTCTGAGTTGAATTAAACCTGTTATGTCCAAATTTCATGTCTTTCTGAGGCAATGGTTTTTCTTTTTTCAATCTTTATACTACAGTCTCTGCTAAAACTAACATTTTCCTATAGTTTACAGAGCTGCTTCTCTTCACCAAGGCAATGTAGCCAACAAGAGGCTGGAGGAGGATTTTCTGCTCAGTGGTACTGTAGTTAAAGGACACCTGTCAGTCTTTTGCCTATTGGTAGGTGATAACTTAACCCTGATGGCTTCTCTCTCTTTCTCTCTCTCTCTCTCTCTCTCTCTCTCTCTCTCTCTCACACACACACACACACACACACACGCCCACACACTCTGCTGACAATCCATCCTCAAATTGACCTTAACACAACATGGTGACTACATCTTAGTTCAACCTGGGGTTGAAGACTGTAAGTCACATCATTACCAACATTTTGATGCACAAGTCTTTTTAAAATGAAAATTGATTACTGTTCTCACACAGGGCAAAGAAAATATTTCACAACAGCTGAAAAATGGCTTATGAATTAATGAAAAATTAAAATCTACTGAAATCTCATTTTCAGCTCATATTAGTTTGTACCAACTTGTACCCCAGGAAATTCCAGTGTTAATGTTCATTACCTGAGCATCTAAAAAACACAAGCTCATGGTTTTTGGAAAGTTTTGCCCTTATGCCGCACTGTATGGTAATTCATATCACCGAATTTAATGTCCTTGCAGACTTGGGAAGGGTTGTCATATTTTTATTCTGATAAAAATATCAAAGTCCAATTTTTAGACTCGTTTACTCAGTTATGGATTTAAATAAAGCCTTCAGTTTGAATGGTGACTAACATAATTGCCACAGGATCATTATTTTATTTTTAGAAAACACTTCATGAAAAACACTGTATCATCATTCAAAGAGATTTTGGAATTTGTTTTGTACTTCAAAGATCCCCAATATACAATTCTCCAACATAAAAATCAGAAGATAGAACATTGTTATAAAATACTGTTTCTTAAAAATAACTCCCAGATTTGCATTGAAAGTAGCTAAATTCTTTAAAATTTGTCACTTTATAAATATTATGTAAGGATTATACTGGCTCCATATGGCTCCTGAGAGTTTGCACTTTCTCTAGAATGTCAGATGTAGATACATAAAGGATTACGTAACATAACAAATTGGAACAAGAATGTAACAAAGCCTCATATTTAATAATATGGACTTCCCTTCCCAAGTGTATTTTGAATTTTTAATTGACAAAAAATTATTGTACATATTTATGTGGTACAGTATGATAACTTGATAAAATATACAATGTAATTAAATCAGAATAATTAGTCTTTCCATTCCCTTGAATATTTATAAATTCTTTGTGATGGGAAACCTTAATTTTTTTTAGTTCTTTGAAAAATATGTAATAAATTGTTGGAAACTACAGCCATCTTATGGGGCTATAGAACACTAAAATTTATTCCTCCCATTTGTCTTCTGGTGCCTGTAATCTGACCTCCCTCTATTACCCGCTTCTACTTCCCTTCCTAGCCTCTAATAACCAATAGTCCAGTCTCTACTTCCAAGTAATCAACTTTTTTATCTTCCATTTGAGTGAGAACATGTGGTATTTGTATTTCTGTGCCTGGTTCATTTCACATAATGTAAGGTTCTCAAATTCCATACACGTCACAAATGACAGGATTTCATTTTTTATAGTTGAATAATATTCCATTGTGTACATGTACCATGTTATCTTCATCGATTAATTTTTTTTTATGAACACCTCAGTGGATTCCATATCTTGGATACTCAACAGTGCTGCAAAAAACATGGGCATGCAGGTATCTCTTTGATGTACTGACTTCATTTCCTTTAAATGTACATCCAATGGTAGGATTGCTGGATCTCACAGTAGTTCTAGTTTTTAGTCTTTTTAGGAATCTTCATACCACTTTGCATAGTAGCTGTACTGATTACATTCCCACCAACAATGTATTAGAAAGAGTTCCCCACTTACCAGCATTTGTTGTTTCTTTTTTTCTTTTAGCCATTTTTCACTGGAGTAAGATGATATCTCATTGTGACTTTGATATCCATTTCCCTGATGATTAGTGATGAGAGCATTTTTTATATACTTCTTGATCATTTGTATGATGGCATTTGAGGAATGTATGCTCAGATCATTTTTCCATTTTTTAACTGGATTATTTGTTTTTTCTGTTCTGTTTTTTTAAATCCTTAAATATTATAGAATATTAGTCCTTTGGCAGATGAATAGTTAGAGATATTTTCCCCATGCTGTGTCTTCACTCTATTGATTGTGTCTTAATATCACGTCATGTCTTTTATTATTTCTCTATTTTTCCTTGTTGTGTGTACTTTTAGATTTCTATCCAAAAAAATCATTGCCTATACCAATGTTTTGAAGTGTTTCCCGTATGTTTTCTTCTAGAAGATTCATAGTTTCATAGTCTTTGATCTTGCTTTAGTTGACTTTTGTATATGGTAAGAGACAGGGGTCTAGTTTCATTCTACTGTGTGTGGATATTACGTTTTCCAGCACCATTTATCAAAGAGACTGTCTTTTCTTGTTGTTGGCACCTTTGTAGAAAGTCTGCTGGCTGTGGATTTGTTTCTGGATTCTCTGTACCTTTGGTGTAATTTGTCTATGTGTTTGTTTTTAAAGCCAGAAACAGGATGCTGTGTTACTACAGCTTTGTAGTACCTTTTGAGATCAGGTAATGTGATGCCTCTAGCTTTGTTCTTTTTGCTCAAAAACTTACTTTGGCTATTTGGGGTCCTTTGTGGTTCATATAAATTTTAGGATTGCCCTTTCTGTTTTTGTGAAAGATATCTTTGGTACTTCAATACAGGTTGCATTAAATCTGTAAATAATTTTAGGCAGTGTGGACATTTTAACAATGTTAATTTCTCCAATTCATGAATATGGAATGCCCTTTCTCTCTCTGGGTGTCCTCTTCTTCAACTGTTTCATTAGTGTTTTGCAATTTTCATTATAGAGATAATTTACTTTCTAGTTAAATTTACTCCTAAGTATTTTAGAGAGCTATTATGAATTAAATTGGTTTAAATTTCGTTTTTTGGTAAATTTTTTAATTCATATATATAAATGTTATTGATTTTTATAGGTTGATTTTTGTATTCTGCAACTTTTCTGAACTCATTTACTGGTTCTAATAGTTTTTTTGTGTGGAGTTTTTAGGTTTTTTTCTATATATTAGATCATGGCATCTGCAAACAGGGATAATTTGACTTCTTCCTTTCCTAATTGGATGCCCTTTGTGTCTTTACTTATCTGATTGCCCTGGATAATATTTTCAGTACTATATTTAATAAAAGTGGAGAAAGTAGACATCCTTATTTTGCTCCAGATCTTAGAAGAAACTCTTCCAGCTTTTCTCCATTCTGTCTGATATTGAGTAGGAGTTTACCATATATAGCCTTTATTGTGTTGAGGCACATTCTTTCTAAATTGAATTTGTTGAGTGACATCGAATTTTGTTAAATGCTTTTTTCAGAGATGATCATATGGTTTTTGTCTCACTCTGTTGATGTTATGTATTATATTTATTGATTTTTATATATTGAATCTTCTTTGACTCCCTGAGATAAATCCCATTTGTGCACGTTGTATAACCTTTCTTATGTTCTGATGGATTTGATTTGTTATTATTTTGTTGAGAATTTTTATATTTATTTTCATCAGAGACATTGGTCTATATTTCTCTCTTTCTTTTTCTTTTGTTGGTGTTGTCACAGTGTCTTTGTCTGGTTTTCACACCTTGGTAATACTGGCTTCACTGAATGGGTTTAGAATAATTCTCACCTGCTTGTGTTTTGGGTTTTTTGTTGTTGTTGTTTTGTTGTTGTTTTGTTTTGTTTTGAATGGTTCTTTTTTGTTTCCACCAGTCCTAAACAATCTGTAATGAACTTTGCCCAGTCTCAATCAGATTCTTTGAGCCACTTGAGCCCAGACCTCAGTCTTAAAAATAGGTGCTCCAAGTTCCCCCTTCTAGACATTATGACAGCTCTGTAAGAAACCTCTTTTCCTTACCTCAGCAGGTGAACTAAGCTTTGCTTGATCAATAGATCATTGGGTTGATCCTTGTGGCTATGCCACTCTGCATGCTTTATACCAGATATGTAAAAACTACTCACTTTTCCTTAAACAAGATAGTTAAATTTCACTACTGTATCTATCCACACACATTCTATCTGGTCCCTTCATCTGGAATTGCCTTCTCTGTTTGCTTACTTTCTGAATTTCTATTTATTCTTTAATACTCAACCAAAATGTCAACTTTTACTCTTTTTCTCTCCATTTTTGAAAATTCTAAATAGAATTAATAGCTTTGTGCTTCAAAATGCATGTTGATCATTTAGTTGTCAGCCTTATCATAGTCATGATGTTTGTCAACGTGCCTGAAATCCCTGCTGGACTACCAACCTCTTGAGAGCTAGAACTGACTTATTTATCTTGGCTTACCCGAGGTGCCTCAGAATGCATGACCTGTAAATGTTTGATGAATGAATGAGTTACTGAAATATAAAAGATCTTAACTTGATGAACCAAGGAAATCCTTTAATGTTTTAGCTTATTTTTTAAATTCAAAACTGAGAAGAAGAATTCGTGGACGAGCCTGAGTATTTGATGTTTCAGTTCATGGTCTCAGTTATGATCCTCTGTATCTTTAATCTTTGGAATTATGCTGTCCAAAGACAATCTGGGGCAAGATGCTGTGTTCTTTGCACAAAGAGTAAAAGAAAACTCAATATTTCAATGGAAAATTATCATTGCCCCTTGTAACAGGCAAGGGAAATGAAGCTTAGAGAAGTAGTGACATATCAAGCCGGGAAAAGTAGAGGAACCTGAATCAGATCCCCCAAATGGTACCACCAATCTTATACCGTTTTCTGCCAGTCTGCACAGCTCTACTTAGAGTAATGACTGAAATGAACTCTGTCTCACCTAAGCTGAGTTTCTGTGCTAAGATATACCAAGGTTCTAAAATCCCATCTCTCTTCCCCCTCCTGTAGTTCCCTACTTCTTTGGTCTGAATCCGTTTCACAGTGTCTTCCAAATCATCTATAACAGAGGGTTTCTTAAAGATTAATTTAGAGGGCTGGGGCCGTAGCTCATGTTAGAGTGCTTACCTTGCACATGTGAGGCATTGAGTTTGATCCTCAGCACCACATTTTTTTTAAAAAAAAAGAATAATTTAGAAAATTATTTACAATAATCAACTTGGAATTCTGCTTTTTAGAGGGAGGGAAGTCTAGCTATAACATACAAGGGTATCAGAGAGAAAAACATGAAAGAAAGAGTGGAGGAGGGAGGGACAAGAGGGGTTTTACAAACACTAGTAGGGTCAGTATAATTTGTGGTAACTGAAAACTGGAAAGTAATCAAATCAGCAACTATAGAATAGAGAAACAAAACATAGACTGTCTAAATAATGGACTAGTAAACAGAAAATAAACCAAAACTTCAAGCAATAGGTACGAGACTTACAGGAAGGGAAGCCAGATTACACTTAAAAGATTTCGAAAGAAGGCCAAAATAACATATTGTGTTAGAAGACAGGATAGTGTTTATTTTGGGAGTGAGGAAATGACTGAAAGGGGGCATGGTAGGGCTGCTGTGACATTAATAATGTTCTGGGTATTGTCTATTTATATGTTTTTGTTAATTTGTTTAATCTAAGGGGTGGTTGTGCAGATATGTTTTGAGATAATTCACTGAGCAGCACCTTAGGACTTGTGCCGTTTCCCATGCTTGATAACGTACACAGAGACACACACTTTTGGGGAATCAGTTATATTGGTCAGTTTCACTGCAGTAAAAACCAATCTTCCAAATCTCTGTAGCTTACAACCTAAATATTCATTTCATTGTGGTAAACAGAATTCGAAGACGGCCCCTTTGGTCTCTATCCCCTGATGTTACTCCTGTGATTATGTTGATTACATGGCAAAGGTATTTTGTACTGATCAGCTGATATTCTGGTAGGGAGATCATGTGGGTGGATCTATCCCAATCACACAGCCCTTCAAAAGCAGAGAGTTTTCTGGCATTCAAAGATTTTCCAGGGGGAGTTCAACGTGCTATTGATGGCTTGAAGACAGAGAGGGCCACATTTAAAAGACCTGAGAACAACTCCTGACCAACAGCAAGAAAATGAGACTGCTGTCCTACAACCACAAGGAAAATAGCTTGTGCCAACAACCAGTGAGCTCAGAAGAGAACGCCAAACCCTGGGAGAGAACTGCAGCTGAAACCTTGATTTCGGCCCAGAGAGGCTCCTGAGCAAACAACCTGTTTCCTAAGCTGAAACTTCAGAAACTGTGAGATAACAAGTTTGTGCTGTCTTTCAACTGCTAAATCTGTGGTATTTTAAAATACAGCAACAGAAAACTAACACACACTTCTTCACAGGTTAGCAGCTTTGGGTTGGTAGCAGCTGAGGTTCAACTCTATCCCACATACCTCCACATTCTCAATCCCTGAAATGCCCTATTTGGTACATTTACATGGCAGAAAGGAAAGAGCAAGTGAGCTGACAAAACCCATGCAGGCTTTGAAAAAACATGGTGTTCATCACGTCCACGCATGCTCCAATGGCCAAAGCTCCTAACGTGGGCTTGCCCAAAGTCAATGAGGCGGGATGCATGATCTTATAGCAAAGGGCAGATTGGACAATTTTGAAAATTAATAAAATATGCCATCATGGAATGCTATAACTATGGCCTAATTAGAAAGAAAGGCTTTGTTTTGAATCTTGGTATCACCACCTTACTAGTTTTGTGACCATAGAGAAGTTAGAAAGTCTCTCTGAGCTGTAGTCTCTTGAACAGTAACCAGTCCTTCCAGGATTGGTGTGAATGTTAAATATATGAGCACAATGCCTGATACAGCTAATGTGTAATTGATAAATATTAGCCTTTGCCTCTTGTATTCAGGATTAACTGGAACAGAAGCCACATATAAACATCCCCCCCCCTTTCCCTGATTTTCATTATAAATTTACAGCAGAGTCTCAAATGCATAGCACCTTTACATATTTTATCTCCTTAAACAGTACAGTAACAAATCACTTAGAGTAAAGGGGAATATAGTATTACTCTTTTGAATGGGATCATTAAGTGCAATCAATATCAGAAGTGGATTACTTTATAATTACCTTTCCAATTTGATGATTCACTTTTAACACATAGTCTTGGCTTGTGAAAATGTTGTCATATGCCATAGTTATTTCAGTTGGAGAACTGTCCAAGTCAAACAGTTAATATTACTTTGTTCTTGGATTATTTAGACTTTACAACTTGTCAAAAAATGATTTTAAAATCTAACTCTGGTTGGTAGTTTGCAAAATCTCTCTCTTTTAAAAGTAACAATTGTTAATTGTTATTATTTAACCCTGAATCGACTAAGTAAGGTTTTTAACATTGTTAGCACATGAGCACAATTTATCCTCTCTCTCTCTCTTTCTCTCTCTCTCTCTCTCTCTCTCTCTCACACACACACACACACACACACACACACACACAAATACATATACTTGCATGTATATATTTCTAATTCTAGGTAATACTTTTTTTACAAAATTAGTTAATATATTATATTCTGTATTCTAACCTGCCTTTTCATCTAGTCATATCCATGTGTACCATTATTTTAATAATTCTATGTATACTTTCCAACAAGTACCTTATTATTGGACATATATTATATATTAGATATAAGATATATTAGACATATATTCTAATATCCAATAATATTATATTAGAATAATAGTCTCTTGATAGTCCATTATAGTCCCATTAGTCCATATACATGAATTGAAGGAAGCCAGGGGATGGGGATTAGTGTTCAGGGCACCAGTCAGAGTTGGTCTTACCCCACCCCACTCCTTGATCAGACCCCATACTTGGCAGCTCTGCTCTTAAATTTCCAAATTTATACTAGAAATATCAAAAAATAAATAAGCCTAGATTCTCTCAGAATGGGTAAGACTTTTTTTTTTTAAATTTTGACTAGTCATTTTGCAGTATCAGGATTTGCCAGATGGTATATAAAAGTAATTACATCTTATATTCATTAATTTCTCTTTCCAAGATTTGTCTTTCCTGACTGGTTCTCTGTTAAAGGGTGTCAAAACTAGATAAAGTGCTTCATACTTCAGATGTACCATGTCCTATGTCTGGGATTATCCTAGAGGGGCTTGTGATCAAAATACTCAGGTGTCATCTTTCTTTTCCCCTGAAACCCAAATTGAAAAAGTAGTCATGTGTTCTGATTGCTCTTCTTTTGCCTCAGACCAAGGGAATGACTCCTCACAAACTCCCGAAAAGAACTCACAATGATGATTCACGATGCCCTGAATCCAGCCATTGTTACAGAAACATGACTGCCATTATGGGTGAAATAATTACATATTATTATTTTTTTACATACAAAGAATTAAATGGAAGTCTCCATCTGCCTTAGTTAAGGGCTCCCTTTGGACAGCCTGGGAGGCCAATTACCCAGGAACTGTGGACACTGACCTCTAGCCTGGCCCCCTGGTCCCAGTCTTGCGTCCTCTCCTCTGGGCTCTGACTGCAGTGCTTTTGATGAATGTGCTATTTTTGATCTCTTCAAAGAGGAGCTGTTAAAGGAAAGAGAAGATTATTTGCAAGTGGGTAGGAAAATGTTCCAACAAAAGAATGAAATGAAATAATTAGCTTCTTTATCTTTATAAGCACCAGCACTGCAGTCCAATCTTTAGGCTGTAGTGATCAGTGAAAATAATGAGCCTTCCCATGTGAGGAAGAGTCATCTTCAGGCACTCTCCAATAACAGTTAGGACCACATTCTCCTTTGCCCTGGGGAAGATGTTGGCTGTGTGACTGCAAGTGTATTCTAGGATATTTCTCATTGATTAAAACCTTTTAAAATGGGGACTACTTGAGTGGAAGAGCCAGATAAAATAACAAGTTGTAAGTGAACCAAATATTATTGGTTGTTTGTTTTGGTACTGGTGACTGAACTCAGGAGTACTTAGGAGTATTCTACCACTGACATACATCACCAGGCCCCAATCACCTTTTTGGGGGGAGAGAGGAAAAGATCTCACTAAGTTGTTGAGGCTGGCCTCAAAGTTATCATACACCAGCCTCAGACTTCTGAATACCAAATTTTTAACACATGTCTCTTTAAAAGTAGAAAGGTGAGATATTTGTGGGGTAGGATTAATTGATTATTAATTTTTACCATATATAAAAGATATTGTTATGGCTCAGACTAAAACTCAACAAAGCCCAGCATGCTCACCACCACAGTATTCCAGTGAGCTTGATTTTGACAGTAATCTAAAAGCCATGATGGAGGGCCTCTTAAATTTGACCTGTGTTGTATTGCTCTGCATAATGAAAAGATGTTATGGCTTGTCTATTCCTCAGATAGAGGTTTTGGACAATATGTTGTAGACAAAAGACAAATGGACATGTGGAAAATGTGCTGAACAGAAGAATAAAAAAAAAAAAAGAAAGAAACATTCGGGTATGACCCTAATTAGCTATAAACTAGTTGACAACTTTGTCCAAAAGATGAAAGATGCTGCGGCTGTCATCAGAGATGGAGGTCTCTTCATTTTCACCTTGAGGAGAGATCTGGAGAAGGGGAACTGGTAGGTTTGCTGCAGTCCTGGGAGAACTTATATGACAATGGTTGCTGCCAATGAAGGAAAAAATAGCTAACTTCCAGGAAGGGGAACAATAAGAATCAGCCAAAGAAATTAATTAAGGAATGGAGATAGTGGGATAGGAAGGACAAGAGTTATACAAACAGTGAGGAGGAAAGTGAAAACATTGAAGTGAAAAGAATGATTTACATTGTGAAGATGCTAAATTGGCTACTTACCTTCTACCTCTTTGTCTCAGACCTAACACTAAATAACACTACCCTCAGGAAACCTTCTGCTGTTACTTGAGTAAGGTACTGTCATTGGGCTCTTGGAGCTGTGTCTCCTCATCACAAAAGTTGGCAATGGCCTAAGTATGCTTGTCTGACTACCAGCAGACCCCAACCTTAAGCGTTCAGTGGTGGGCCAACCTTGCTTCCTGTTATGGCTTGAGGAATTGGAACAATGTCTGGATCATTTAAGTGTGCCAAATGTATGATAAATGAATAAATCTCTGGGGAAGGCTGCGGATATGGTAAACAGAGAGGAACAGATTTGTGGAGGTGACCACAGCACACAGGTGGAGAGTTGGAGCAGTATGGCAACATTAAAAAGCACTGCAGAGTGCCAAAGTGGCAAAGAGTGGCCGTGTGCTGATCACAGAGGCCCCAGAAACGTGTGAGGAAGATTAGAATTCATACTGAGAGAAGACATTAGCAGGAAAGTTGGGAAGAGATGTGATTAAATTTGCATGTTTAAAAAGAAGTAATTTTCTGCAACCTGGAAAAACAGATTGGAGAGGGACCAGCCTGGAGTCAGGGAGCCCATAGAGAAGTTGTTGTTGAAATCTATGGGAAATATTTCAGAGATTCAACCTCAGTGATGCAGGAAGGATGGAGAAAGTGGGTGATTTAAGAAATCTTTCAAAAGTTCGTTTGATATTGATTGGAAGAGCATAGGACTCAAGACTGATGTCTGTGTTTTAGGCTTGAACAAATGGATACAGGATAGTACCATTAACCAAAATAGGGAAAGGAGGAAGAGAAGCATTTTTGTAAATTCAGTTTCAGGAAGTTTGAAGTCCATGAGTCAATGCAGTATCCTAGAGGAGATGTGCAGAGGCAGTTGGATGTGAGCATCTTGAGAACTCAGGTAGAAGACAGGGCTGGAGACAAGTCATTGACGTGGAGGTGGTAATGAAGGCCAGAGGAAGTGATGGGATCATTCAGGGGAGCGTGTGGAGGGAGGAGACAAGAAGAATCAGAACTCTTGAAGAACAGATGCATTTTTTAAAAGTCGAAAAAAGGAGCGTATAAAGAATAGTGTGATGGAGGAGACTGAGAGGTTCATGGAAGATGAGGAAAGAATTATGTCAATAGGGAAGTGACTAGCCGAGCTTCCTCTATAATGACCTGAGCTAGAGCAGTAGCAGTGGGAAAGAGAGAGGAGAGGAGACATTGAAAAAATATATGAAGACACTAGCTTTTGAAAATTGCTATGAAGATCAACATTTCCAAAAGTTAGGTTGACAAGTTGAATGGGTCTATTCAATTTAGCATTAGGGAAGTAATTGGCAGCCTTGATGAGAACAGCTTCAACAAAATTAAAGGGTCAGAAGCCATATGGCTTTCTGTTGAGAAGTGAACAGAAGGCAAAGGGAACACAGAGAATGTAGACAAATATTTCCAGAAGTTTCACTATAATGGAGAAAATTCTTTTAGTTTTCAAAGCCCTTAAATATTCAATCTATAGGAAGAAATAACTGGCAATTAGTGGTGGGCTAAAGAAGAACAAAACAGACCCCAAAGAGCTGTGGATAATTCCAATACCTTGGAGATGGCAGTCCCACAGACAGAAGGTGGAGGAAAGTGAGTTTGGTGGGGAAGTTCAATTTTAAACCCATATGTCAGATGGTGTTTTGCCAAGTGAAAATCTACAAAAGCAAATAAACAGAGAAGAATATGGTAAACAGAAGCACTCTGGACCTCTGAAGAATTCTACGCAGTAGTGGAAGCTAAGGCAATTAACAGGTGTAAGACCTTCCAAGGAAAGAATGTGAATAAAACCAACAGAAGACTAAGGACAGTCACACAGCAGTACACTGTCATCCAGGAACTTAGTGCTATCTACTCTTCCTGAGTGAATAACTGGATAACAGCAGTCAAGTTCTCCTCTTTATGCAGACTTTTACTCCTTTACCACTAAGTTATCTTAAGTATAGAGAAAATCTAAATCAGTTCTCCCTCATGCTGACTCCAGACTATATATTGTGCGAGACTCTTGACATTACTACTTGAAATTTATTCAGTTAATTTAGTCAAGTGCTTTCAGCATTTTCTGTAAGATATAATTTCTATGTGTGGTATATTTCCCACTATAAATGACTGTTTCAATAATGAGCATAATTATGAGAGTTACAGAGTTCACCCAGGCACTCTGAATGAATGCAAAAGGGCACAGTATGTTTGGGCAACACCCAATGTGTGGATGACAGAAGTTCAGTGAATATGGCGTACTCTTAGTGTAATGTGAGAGCTGAGGGTAAAACTGTGGGTGGGAGTCAGATCATGCAGGTCTTTAACATTCTAAGTACTTTCAGCTTCATTCTCTACACAGTAGGAGCAACTGAGTTTTTGTGAACAGAGGAGTGGTAGGGATAGATATGAGTTTTAATGCAGTAATGCTGGTAATGTGGTCTAGACAGTTGGCTCCAAAATACATTCATTAACTGAGTGAAAAAATGATGGCAGAAAACTAAGTGGTCCCATAAAAGGGGCTGCTTATGGGAGGTACAGTGGATGGTCTCTCATTCAGTGAATCAGAAACTAAAATTTGGTCATTTTTAAAGGTTGCTCAATCAATGATTAAAAATGTAAGCACTTATATTAGGCATTATA
The DNA here is from genome assembly GCF_001458135.2 of Marmota marmota marmota. Classification (NCBI taxonomy): domain Eukaryota; kingdom Metazoa; phylum Chordata; class Mammalia; order Rodentia; family Sciuridae; genus Marmota; species Marmota marmota. Next base: position 12,495,052 of record NW_026000169.1, read on the forward strand.
TTTTAACTTAAGACATACATGGCATATTCACACACTGATTGTATGATAAGAGTACTAATTCCTTTTTTTTAATATAACTGGAGTTTAGTACCATTTTTCTTGTATAAACTATGCTCACGTTTCTGATTCTTTGAAATGAAATGAAAGGTAGAGTGCAAATCTTTAAGACATTTTTTTAAAGAGAGAGAGAGAGAGAGAATTTTTTAATATTTATTTTTTAGTTTTCGGTGGACACAACATCTTTATCTTATTTTTATGTGGTGCTGAGGATCGAACCCAGCGCATGCCAGGCAAGCGTGCTACCGCTTGAGCCACATCCCCAGCCCAAGACATTTTTATAATTTTTCCCCAATCATTTTGGTTCATCTTTCTCATTACTTATTTAGAGTATAATATTTTCAGCCACTTACTCTTTTGGAGTCTTTCCAAAATATTTAACTTAATTTTCACAGGAATAGCTCTCTTTCACACTCATATTTATTGGTTTATGTAATCTTTAATTAAGTATTGTAACAATAAAAAGCACAACTGCACAGCCTGATTCATAAACAAAATACAAATGTTTCTTGGTACATGCATTAAATTGATGCATCCAGAAAAGCCCATCCTACCACTCGCCCTAGTGATTAGTGTAAAAGGGAACTGGAGAGTGTAGCTAATGAAGTGACTTGAGTAACTGGGAAGTGACTAGCCAAGCTTCCTCTATAATGACCTGAGCTAGAGCAGCAGCAGTGGGAAAGAGAGAGGAGAGGAGACATTGAAAAAATATATGAAGACACTAGCTTTGAAAATAAATAGGCTTGAGTTCAAATGCTGACCTCAGTCACTTAGCTGTGAAGTTTCTGTTTTCTTATTTGTAAAATAGAATAATGTGGTATGTAGTTAAAAAGAGTCATTGGGAAGATGGGTTTTATGTACTTAGCAATATGTATGACACAAATAGGTAATTAATATGCTATGAAATCAGTGGCATTTGGTGAAGTGTCAAAGATGACTCTTTATTTCTTACTTTGGGTGAAAAAGATGATCCCGCTCACTGAAGTAGGAAGCACATGAGAAGTAATAGATTTGACAAAAAATAAAAATAGTTCATTTGGGATGTGTTGAGTTTCCTTGTGTGACACCCATGTTGGGATGTCAAGAAGGCAGATGGAAATATTATTTTGGCTTCCAGTGAGAGGTCTCGGATAGCAAAATCAATTTAAAGGCATCCACAAAGAAATGTTAAATGGAGTCACGAGAATGGGTGAAAATGGGCAGAAAGGAGAAAGGACACAGCAGATTGGAAAGGCATCAATCCTATGTGAAGCAAAAATCCAAGATGCCAAAGGAATCAGCTGGGCTACTGAGGCAGGAGGAGCGTGTCTAGGAAATACAGGTACAGGTGTAGGTGATGAGGTGAGTTTTCCTGTGTGTTTTTCTCATTGACTGGCTTAGCCTCCCAAGCTTGGGGCATCTTTTTTCATCCCAGGTGCTCACCATTAATGCTCAGACTGGGGTGCCTGTGACAGAGCTCCATAATCTTTTAAAAGGGAAGCAAGGCTGAAGGGAGTCTTCTTTAGAACAGAGGAGACCTGAGCATGTTTTCAATCAAAGGGAAGAGAACCAGTGAAAAAAGATGTTTTTAATTAAAAATGGGCTCTCTCTCTAACATAAAGTTGTAGGTGATTTTTGTTTTCATCTTTGTTTCTTTCTGTGCCTTCCAAATTTTCTACATTGGATATATAATTACTGGATCTAGGAAAAAATAAACAAATAAACCTTATTTTCCTTAACATGAGATAAGAGATTAGGGAAATCTATGAAACAATGTGACAGAAAACCTGGATTGGAATAATATTAGTTATGTAAGTGGAAAAGACAGCATGGGAAAGGGACTGAAATATTTTCCCCATTGAGACAGAAAAGAGAACAATTGAAGATTTAGAAAAACTTTGAAGTGGAGGTAAGAGAATGTGAGGAAAAAAATTGCATTATTTGGCCTCTATATTTTTTTAGTAAACTAGGAGACAAGATAATTGGCTAAAACTGAGGCAGAAAGATAGGACTGGAAAAATGGAAAGAATGAAAATAGTTTAAATAACTTAATATAAAAAAATAGAATAGGATTGAACTTGAAATTGGTAAAAAAAAAAATTCCCAAGTAATCCAGGCAGAGTGGCACACACCTGTAAGTCCTAACTCTATGAGGGCCTGAGGCAAGGGGAATCACTTGAGCCCAGGAGTTTGGTGCCAACCTGGACAACATAGTAAGAGCCCATCTCTTAAAAAAAAAATTCCAGTAACTGGAAGTAATAACCAGGTATGCATGTGTAGTAGAGCCAGTCACTATATTATCTTCCTCTGCACACTTAACTGTCTAGGGATAGCACAGCAGCTAGAACTTGCCAGATAGATAAGACTCAAAGGGGAGTCTCATTCCCTTTTGTGCCTCATTCCCACAAAAGTCCACTCTTCTCCTTATGTTGACTGTCAGAGGCAACTACACCACCATACCTTCTGTTGCAAACACCTTGGAGTCACCCTAGATTCATCTCTGAATTCTATGAACCCTCATCTAAACAATCTCCAAGTTCCAGCCATTTCTTCTCCTGACACTACCTTTGCTGTCACTGTCTTTGTGAAAGTCACCATCATCCTTTTGCCCTGACTACTGACTTGGCCTCTAACAATTCCCTCATGTCTGTTTCTGCTCCACTCAGTTTCATTCTTTGTACTGCAGTTGGAGTGTTTTCTCTAAAAAAACACATCAGTTATAATTTCAATCTTGGAAAACCCTTGAAAAGCTTCTGATTTCTTTTAGGATAAAACAAAAATTCTCATCCCAGATCACCAGTTTCTCATGATCTGGCCCCTGCAATATCTCCAGACTCACCAGACACACTCTGCCCCGATCTCTATTCTGTAGGCACACAGGCCTTCTCCTAATTCCTCAGAAACCCAGATATAAAGAATGACCAACAAGGTAGAGTTGAGATCAGGGCAGACGGTGCCATATAATCAGATGTCGTGGATTACAAAAGGAAGAGAGATTATTGAGATAAAGACAGGGAAGTCATAGAATGTAAGAAAAATGCTGATATTGCTTCCTAAATTTGATACAAGGAGTAGACAAAAAACAAACAAACAAACAAGACCAAATCATTTCTGAAAGTACTGTGATTCAAATGAGGTTGTCAGAGGAAAGTCAAAATTTAGTTAGTTATTTAGTCAGTTGTTTCATTCATTTAATTAGAAAATTTTCTAAGTCAAATTTTCTACATATAGCTGTGAAATAACTGAGCCATTGAAGATGATATATTCTAGTTACTCCAAAAGGGCAGACTCTCTGTCTGAAATGAGCCATAAATTTCTACAAAATTTAATTTAACTTCCATAGAAAAATGTCAGATGAGATATGCAGACCTGACATTTCATGATAGTGGCAAAATGCTCACTGAAGAAAACAAATCCCTTGAAAATTGGTTGAAATCCAGCAATGACTCCATGTGAGGTCTCTACACAATACATACAGTAGATGTCCTTCACATTTTCATTGGGTAGGTGACAGCTCTTGTTCAGCAGAAACGCAGAGACTACATCACACAAATTAAGTGTTCATAATTCTCTCTTCCAGCAGACAGAGGCCACTGAAGAATCACATCTCAACAGCATATTTACTTCCCATGGTTAATAGAAAGGGAGCCTCTTTCTGATTTCTCTTTGCACATGCCAGAGCACTCCTCAAAAAGAAGGCATACATGACTGCTGTTATTCCACAGGTAAATAACCTCTGAAATCAGAACCCACACAAGGTAAACAAAGACATTCAGGAGTTGTCTAGAGCCTCAAGGTGCATACGTCATTTGTCTGCATAGATGACTGACATTCCAGCCTTGGATGTCCCAACAGGGTTTGGGTATTCTGGATGTGTGTGCAAAAGTGATAGTCAGAAGCAGCTTTTGTAGAATTCAGAAGGACCAGCATAATGAAGAAATACATTTGCAGTTAAGATTGCAATAATCCTGAGTGTAGTTTGGGAACAGTATGTAGAAGCATCTTGGCTCAGCCTCATGAACTCATATCTAGAGAAGAGAGAAAAGAGGACTGGGGAGCTCACTTTGGCCCCTCTCTAAGATGTCATGATCCTGAGGGTGCTTTAGCAATGTAAGAGCACTGGAGCATTAGGGGAACTACCCAATGTGAGGAGGGCCTGGGGCCATACCTCATAGGAAGGTATGTGTCCGGACCTCTTCTGAGACACTCACTGTGACTGTGAGAAGTACTATTGTGCAGGCAAGTGAAGTGCAGTTCACACATAGCTGACCTGGCCAGCCAACAGTCAGTGGTACCATATCCTGAAATCAAGGATAAAAAGGGAACAGATAATGACCAGTTCATCCTTTGTTTGAGGTGCCTATGAAACTCTTCCGAGGTATCAAGAAGGTAATTGAGAGTTTTAGAGAAAGAATGTGGGTATCCTGGTCATTTTATGTTTCTATAAAATCATACTCAAGACAGTTCTTATGAAGAATAGAGGCTCATTGGCCTCATAGATCTGGAAGCTGGGAAGTACGAGAAGTACAAGAACAAGGTCCTAGCCTCTGCTCAGCATCTGGTGAGGGCCTTCTTGCTGTATTGTAACATGGAGGACAGCATATGGTGAAATAGAACAAGTATTCTGGCTCAGGTCTCTTCTTCCTATAAATGCCTCATGGGAGTATCACCCCGTGACCTCACCTAATCCCAATTAGCCCCCAGGGGCCCCACCTCCCTAACCATTAACATAAGCATGTAGGGATCAAATCCAACACAAGAACTTTTGGGAGATACATCCAAATCATAGCGTTGAGGTAGAGTTGCAGGTTTAGTGTCCTCGATTTAGAGATGTCAGTTGAAGTAATGGCTTCAAGGAAAGGGTCCAGAGAAAGTATATTAAGAGAGCCAAAGAGAGAGGAAAGCCCTGGGACTATTCACATTAGAGAGGTAGTAAAAAGTGATTTCAGGCAGGACTTATAAATAACAGGGTAAGCTGGGGTGAAAGGAGATCTGCAAGAAGTTTAGACCCAAAGACATCACCCTTAGAACTTAATCTGCACAATCATTTCCAGAAACTTATACCATTTCTTTGTTTCTAGATCTTCCCTTTCAAAGAACTGATTGCAGAATATTAAATCTGCAACTCGATTCTCAAATAAAAGAAACATTTGCAAGCACTTTGTTTTAAGGATATAAATCAGCAAGTGGTTAAGTCAAGGAATAATAAATAGTCACTGGATGAAGCACAGCAATGTAAATTCCAGAAATTTTTATTCCTTTTTAAAAATTGATTGTCAGATAAGACATCAAGCACATTAATGGGTGCTTATAAAGTGATTAATCTCTCCAATTCCTCTCCAGTCATTTGAAACACTCTGTAAGATGCCCTTGTTTTTTTAAAAAATTAAATATGATATTTTAACAGGGACTTTTATCTTTCAAGGTTTTGAAGTGTGGTGGCATACTTTTAGCATCACTCTTTGACACCATCTACTTCAAATCAGACATTTTTATGTCAGTTTAGAAGACATGCAGGACTATAAGCGTCAACATTGAAATTTCCAAAAGCAGATAGATCTTCCTTTTTTGCTAACTGGAAGATAAACAGACTGCTATCTTCTATGTAAAAGAGGTCCTACTTGACAAGGAATAGGTGGACAGATTTGCCAAGTCTCTTTATTTCCTCCTTCTTAAGGATAAGTCTACCACTTGACATCTGCCCTCATCTTGTCAGGTTACTTGGAGCTGTGTGCCCAAATTCTGCAGTCACCATGAGGAATCCCACCTTCACCAAGCATTTGTTCTCTGGCAGAGCTTTGATGGGCAGCTGAAGGGGATGATGTGTGTCAGTACATGTTATGGATACTCCTCTTATATAGCTCACAAAACTGAGTGGGAAGAAGACTCCTATGACTCCAGGATTGGTCTCAGAAATCCCAAGGTTTTCAGGAACTGTATAAACAGTTATTGTGCCCAGCAATTAGTGGACCCTATTTCTTCTTTTTCTTGTCTTCCCCAACTGGTTTTGATGATTTTCTCAGCTGTATGTAAGACCCTACCCTTCCCAGACAGGAAATATTTAAAGGGTCCAGGGCCCTTGATGCCTTTACTGTCAGGAAAAGTTTAATACTAAATGTCCTAGAAAGTGATCCATTGGCTTATATGATTTTGGTAAAACCTTGTCTGAGCTACATCAAGGTTCCAGACAATGGGCCTCTTACACATGCCTTGCCTTTGAGATCTGGCCTTCTATTACTCTTGCTATTTCTAGTAAGAAGTAAAATTTGCCCTGTGTTCCAGTGTGACACCAAGGCCCCTACTATCCTTACATAGACCTATATGCAAGCTGTTGATCTTTCCAAAGTTACCTCATGGACTGTGTGGCTGATCACATGCAGAAGGCAGCTACAACCTGGAGTGTGAGTGCTTTCTGCTTTCAAGGTGGGCCTGTCTTATCTGCCCTAGAATTAGCTAAGATCGCCTTAGGGCAGGGCAACATTATTAAAGGGCCTACTATGAGATTAATTACATAGTCCACTGCTCTAACAATAAAAATTTTATGTCCCTAATAGTTCCCAAATCATCCATTAACATCTAATACCCAAGAATGCTTCACTCTACATCAGAACTATGCCATCAATTACCTGTGTAATGAACTCCTTTTGATGTATCAAATTAACTTGAAAATTGTGTTGATATCCCATGGATGTGGTATCTGAATATTAGTAAAATGTTTTGCAAGTAAATAACTTTTAGTAAGTGCACTAAGACCATCTATTCAAGTTTGCCTGTGATACATCCAATTTTAGCACTGAAAGTCCTGCAAACTGTTATGCTTTGTCACCCCAGGAAAATGATTCCATCTCTCTCATTGGTCTCAATCTACAAAACCAAAAGGACTAAATTATACTATATATAAAATTATAACCTGATGATCCTCTTTTTAATTGCAGATTGTACCTACCAACTTAGCACACTATAGCTGTCTAGTATTTCCAACTACAGAACCCTTTTAGAGAATCTCGTCTGTCTTAGGAACAGAGAACCTTTTAAAGAATGTTTTCTATTACTTCTGTGACACCTTCATTTCCAAAACTATCATTACCACTGCCTTCTAGGTTTAAGCAGGTCTTTCTGTCTCAATGACCCTGGTTCCAAGGATATGTCTTCTACCCAAGTCCAGTTGTCATCCTGGTCCTCTCATTGTTCTGAACACAGGGACCACGATGCCCTTATCTCCATTCTACAGCATGGGTTTTACATGCTTAAACCAGGAATGAACACAAGCTCAAATGCTAGCTTAAGCTGAAAAAAAAGAGGATTGGTTATTTGGTTGCTTGTTTGTTTGTTTGTTTTTTTCATATTCAGCAGGACTTCTCAGAATCTTAAATTGCTAAGTATACATAGAGATCAATAAGATAGACCAACTCATTTTCTAAAGGTAACAAATCATCTCAGTTTGCAGGACTTTGATCGCTAAAGCTGAATGGGTTCTGGGTAAAACTGGGCACTTGGGCACCCTCCATTCACTCAAAACTGATTATTTGCAAAGGAATCAAGTACACTGCCTATTTCCCAAATGTGCCTTTGGAGGAATAATGTTATCAATACCTTGTAGAGTTCATGTCTGGCTTTTTTATAGCAGGTACCTACCTGTTAGGAGTATTGTAAGGCTTTATGAGATCAGGTATAAAAGGCACCTGCAATACAAACTCAAAAGTTCGCTGATGATCTCATGCTTGTGGCTACCGTTTCACAAGAGATTAATGGAACAGGGCTAAAACTAAAAGCAGACTAATGAGGGCTGAGTTGAGGAGTGGTGTATATATATGTAAAATCCTGGACCCTACTGCCTATCATTTCACAGGTCCTTTCCTTGTTGACCTAACATTGTTGTCATTTTAAATTTATCAAATGACCCCTCAGCAGACACTACTTCAAATAAATAACAAAAAACATCTTCTTTGAGATCCACAATGGGTCTTGGCATAGTAAAGCCTCCCCTTGGGGGATAAGAGGGTAAAAGGTGGGGGTGGGAAGAAGAGGTCAGAGGCAATAAAGATATGGTTCACACCCTCCACTCTGCCAGTAGAGGAGCAGATGAGAGGGTTACCGGCATGACTGTTAAATTCCTGAGCCAAGTGTTCTGTTTGGGTGAAACTCCCAAATACCTAGTCTTGCTTTACGGTCTAGATATGTTCCAGAAAAGTGAATCTTTATGCACGTCGCCACCCTTTCAAACAGGCCTTCATTATGAAAGTCCGGGGAGAAGGACTAGGTCTACGTGGAGTGTATCACTCGGTCATAGGGAAAAGAACCCACATTGTTGTCTGCTGGGTGATGCAAAGAATGTCATTTTCCCCATGAGCCTTTAGTTTTCTCTTCAAAATGGAGATGATAGTAGTCATACCCTTTTCCAGGATCATGAGGTTCAGACGAGGGAAGCTATGAGGAAAGCCCTCCTGTCTTCTGAGGACAGGAGCCACATCTGAAGTCTGTCTGGCTTATCATGGTACTTCCAGCCTGGGCTCATGGTCTGGAGAATGGCACACCCCCAGTGTATCTTTCCTAAATGAGTATATTCACACCTTATAAGCTCAAAAGCCCTAAGAACACTCTTGTTTGGCTTTAGTTCATTTCTTTATATAGGAATGTTTTGTAGCAGTGTTCTAAGATATTTAGATTTAATTGTATAGTAAATGCCATTTCATCCAGAAAGCATTTTCAAATAAAAAAAAATAGGAACAGTGTCATCCCTGAATATAGGTTGTCCTTCCCATGAAAGCAGTTTGCATCCTTAAGTTGCCCCAAAATGATATTCGGGGCACTTACTTACTATCCTATGTGCTTATAAATAACTAACTGATTGAAGCTGCTAATTCCATATGGAACAGCTATAATTACCACTGTACTGTGGATGAGAAAACTGGAGTAAAGAGAGAGGTTCAGTAACTTCTTGATAAACACAGAGCCCTCTCCCTTATCCATGATACCTTGTTGCCTCTCATAGTTCTTAATATTGTCTTTATTTCTCACTAGAGAAAACTTGATCTTGGACCACCACTGCTTTGAAATCTTGTGACCACTGATTTATTTCACTTGAGGACTTTTTTTTTTTCCGCTATAACCATTTTCTATTTGAAGTCCTAACTTCATCTGAGTAGACAATAATAATATAGAAAAAGAAAAAAAAATGAAAACAGATGAGGTTTTCACTATAAATAGAGATGAATATTAGGAAGATATACCAAATGGAGGTGAAATTTATTCTATTAGAAGGGTTATGTGTTGGGGCTGGGGTTGTAGCTCAGTGGTACAGCACTTGCCTAGCACGTGTGAGGCCCTGGGTTCAATCCTCAGCACCATATAAAGATAAATAAATAAAATAAAGGTATTGTATCCATCTACAGCTACAAAAAATATTTTTTAAAAAATAAATAAATTTAAAAAGAAAGAAGAGTTATGTGTTCAGAGCAACTAGGAATTAAAATTTAAAAGAGCTAATTAAGTCAGAGGACTTGCACACTAGTAGTCCCCAAGTTCTGGTGGAAAACCTGGCAGACACTACCATCCAGAGTCTTTAAGGAGGACAGAACGAGTGAAGATCATTGGCAGAACTGCACTAAGTGGAACAGAGGGTATGAGTGTGAACTCTGCTCAAGTTCAAGCACTAATCAGTAAAAGGTGGGGCAACGTGGTCTATTCCCCTGCTAAGGATGGCCAAAGCCAGGAGCAATGGCATCTCAGAAACAGACATTTCTGCTTTGTGACTGGATCTATGACAGCTCTGCCAAGGGGCGTATGAGAATCCCTGGAGGGCAAAAGTTGTAGAGGGGGCGTGTCCCTCTGCTTCCTGATCCACGGAGCGGCTCACCATCAACATTGCTTTCCCCACAGCAGTTATTCCAGTGGCAGTGGTTGTAGTTTTCAGATTCCCCGCCCCCCTCACCTTCCCAGAACAAGCTTCTACATCCATCTCAGAATGACCATGCCAGCCAGTTCAGGACCCTCCTCAGAATTATAGGCTCTCAACTCAGAAGGACCCCTCTGAGCCCTGATATTCTAATAACTCCACTTCTTTCTTCCCACAGTCACAGGGTGGCAGCTGCTGGCTGCAGGTACCTGTGGGTTCCCTCCTGCCTTTTCAGCCCAATGGTACCCATTCAACCAAACTCTTCATTAAAATACCTGGTGTGGTTTCTGAAGTTTTTCCTGGCTAGCTCTTGGTAGAAGAGTGCCTGTATCCATTTCTGTTTCTTAACATTTCCTCTGAATCCCTTCTTTGTCTCTTGGTATTTGCAGAGTTGCATTATTACTGAGGTTTTTAATTGCATGTGTTCTGATTTCCTACTTACCCCCAAACTAAAAGCACTGAGAAGAGCCTATAATGCCTGGATTTGGAAATAGCTTTAACATCTTGGATCTTCCTTTCACGAAATAAGTGATTTTTAAGCAAATTAAATAATATCTCTGTATATCGCTTTATTATTGTAAAATAGTGACAATAATTCTTGCCTCATAGTGATGTTGAGAAGACTTAATGAATAAGATACGTATATAAAGGCTATTTTTTGTGTATCTAGGTACAATAGCCTACACAAATATACTTGGTGGTGATTATGGGGATTTAAGTGTTTTGTTTTGTGTTGTGTGTGTTTCCATGTACCTATCTTTGGACATTGGTTTATATATAGTAGCATTCAATGAATATTTGTGAGTGATAATAAATTTATGTTTGGATAATTTGATTAATAGTTCCAAACACATTCTAATCCATTTTGTTTTTCATTTACTAAAGTATAGACTGCTGTTTGACTAATGTCTGGCTCACCTTTATTAGCACACTATACATGGACCAAACACTGGTACAATGTGTTTGAAACAGAAGGTTTATTATCTATTCAAGTGCCCTTAATGATAGGAAAAAAATGATCCTCTTTCTGGATGCTTTGCTTTGAGGAAAAAAATAAAAACCTTATGGTTTTCATTACTGATCTGACTTTTGATGAAAATGGCAAACATATACCACAAATTCAGAAATCATGCACAACCCTGGCAACAGTGTGGACACAGTGGAACCACAGAATGTGAATCCCTGCAGTCCTTGAGAGCTGGAAAGCAGACCTGCATATGTTCAGTCCTGGGGAAGGAATAAAACAGGGTACCATAGGAGTGAACTGAGAGCGCTCCGCAGCCTCTGTGAAACACAGGCAGTATAAAATGTCTCTTTGTCCCTACGGCTAGCTGTCCTTAGATAAAGCCCATCACACACCAAAAGTAAGGTAATAAGAATCCTTGAGGAGTGTGAAGAGAGCTTTCTTACCTGTTTAGCCAGTCTTTAGAATATATTAAGCAACAATAACAAATATCCAGCATATTTATTTTCATATTTACATGCACTAAGCTCATTAAGACATCGCACAACCGGTGCCATATACTTATTACTATAGGAAAGGTGTGCTGGCAAAATGGGCTAGTTCAAGGTGACAACATTCATTTGTGATATCCAAAAATAAACTGGGACTCAGGAGTGTAACTGTTGATGTTAAAGTACCGCATTCCTCCCTGATGATGTCAATCAAGGACATGTTTCTCATGTATAGTAGCTCTCAGGCCTTAGTGGGCCTCAGAATCATCTGGAGGCTTGTCACAGCACAGATTTCTGGGCCTCACTCTCAGGGGAAATTTGAACTGAGTTTCCAAGTGTATTAGGGTTCTTTAGAGAAACAGCTATAGGAGATATAAAGATATAGACACAGATTGTACCAAAAAGATTTGTTATAAGGAAATGGCTCAAATGATTTTGGAGGCTGAGATGTCCCAAGTTTTGCAGTCAGCAAACTGAAGACCTAGAAGAGCAGATGGTGTAGTCCAGCTCAAGTTCAAAGTCCTCAGAACGAGTATAGACAATGGCATAAGCTCTGCTCTGAAGGCTGGCATGTGTGAGACTTAGGAAGAGGTGCTACCTGCCTTTGTAGTGTCAGTCTGGAAGCAGGAAAAAGAGGCATGTCCAGTTCAAGCAGTAAGGCAGGAGTAATCCCTCAGCATTTTGTTCTAGTCAGTCTTCAGGTGTCTGGATGGGGCCCATCTTCATTGGGGAAGATGCCCTGGCTTTTCTCATTCATGCTAATCTCATGCAGACACAACCTCTCAGATGCACTTGGAATGACATTTAGCCAAATGTCTGAGCACCCTGTGGTCCAGTCAAGTTGACACAACCAATGAACCATCACAGCAAGGGATGCTGCTACTGCTGGTCCAGGGTCTTCATTTTGAGAACCACTGCTATAGCAGAACTTGCAGCAAAAGTGGAAGCACACAACTTTCTTGCTCTGTATCAAAGACACTATAACAGATGGTTAACAAAAAAATGAATTAAATAAATGAATAAAATAAAGAAAGAGGACAGGGTGGGAGGGAATCAGGGAGGGAGGATCTCTCCCTCTATCTAATGTCAACAGAGACCCGAGTGGATATTAGAGTTCTAGTGTGACTGGACCTCACTGTCCTCAGCTCTAGGGTTTGACCTAAACCCTTTCAGGTCTTTTATGGCTCTATATGTTTAATTTTACTTCTAGCTTAAAGAGGTAGTTCTTAACAATGGTTTAAAATAATTCACTCAAAAAGTAACAACTTATTGCAGGCCTGTTCTGTGTCAGGTGCTGTGCTAAAAAACTTCATAGCATCATCTCATTTAATTCTCACAATAACTCCATTATTCCCATTTTGCACATGAATAAATGGAGTTCATGTCTTACAGAAGTAGTTAATATGAGTTACCAAATCAGCTCCCCCTTGCTTCCAAACCTTTGCTTTTACACCGCACAGCATATAGATTTTGTGAATCATTAAGGACAAGTCACCACACCAGGAGGAAAACCTCAAGGTGCTTATAATCTAGTGAGAGATAGGCTTGCAAAATTTTTTAGACCTTTATTTTATTTGTTTTTATGTGGTGCTGAGGATCGAACACCAGTGCCTCACACGTACTAGGCAAGCGCTCTACCACTGAGCCCAACCCCAGCCCCTAGGCTTGAAATATTTTAAAAGAGGATTGTTGGGGCTGAGACTGTGGCTAAGTGGTAGAGCGCTTGCCTAGCATGTGTGAGGCATTGGGTTCAATTCTCAGCACCATTTTATAAGTAAATGAATACAATAAAGGTCTACGCATCTAAAAAAATATTTTAAAAAAACAAAGAGGATTGTTAAGAACATCAGTAGAATGTGGGATAAAGGCACAAAGTTGTACAGTCGTTTGGAGAGCACACTTTTGGGACCAAGGTCTTCTCATTTCCATCATTTACAAACTGTATTACCATTTTGAAGTTACATAATTTCTCTGCCTTGGTTTCCCCATCTATAAATACTTACCTCAGTAGAGATTTTATAACCTTATAGAATCACATCCTTATAGGACTAAATGAGCCTATGTAGGTAAAGCATTTACACAGTACCGTTCATAAGGCAATCAGTATGTGAATGGTTATTATTATTACTACTATTATTTCCCTAGCACCTAGCTGAATGCCTGACACATGGAAGATACTTTTTTTTTTTTTTTTTTTTTTTTAATTATTTATTTATTTGGTGGACACAACATCTTTGTTTGTATGTGGTGCTGAGGATCGAACCCGGGCCGCACGCATGCCAGGCGAGCGCGCTACCGCTTGAGCCACATCCCCAGCCCCTGGAAGATACTTTTTATATGTGCGTTGAAGGATAATAAGACTGTTTTTCTGGACATAGTAGCAATTATCTATATGGCAATTAAAGTTTGCTGTATACTGACTGACCTTCTGGAAACTCATTCTCAGCCTTTGGGTAGCTACTTCCATCCCTCAAGGCACCAATTTCAATAACAGTTCTTACTACCTTTCACATACCTGCTCATTGCTGGCTCAGTGATATTATATTAATATGGCTTTGATGTACTATATAAATACAGAGTAAGAACATGAGGCAAAATCTTCAGATTCTTAAATGCCTGACAATTTTCAGTTCTTGTAGCTGCAGATAATTGAAACTTTGGAGAAAATAACCAGGAAGAACTTCCGAATTTGCGTTTTAATCAATGCCCTCTGTATGAATTGCAGGCGATGACCTCTTGTTTTGCTTGTCAGGTCAACTTAATAAAAAATCACTTGGAAACTCAAAACTTCACTCATCCTTTCTTTTAAAAATGGCACATTGCCAAAGAATTCATAGCAGTGCACACAGAAGTGAGAGCTGTGGTTTGTTCTCTGACATTTGAAAGTCTACCTGAGCTCTTTAGCACATGGGTACTGAATATTCAACAATCTTCTGAAATTTCCAGCACTGCTGCTTGCTTCAGCACTTTAATTCCTAGGATATGCCAGGATTGCACATTAGCATTTAAATGGACAGCCAAGTCCTACAGAAACTTCATGATATATGTCACACCGTAACTGGCTTCAACTCCTTCAGGGGCTGTGCAGTTTCTTTGCCTTGTCTGATGTTCCAACTTCTCTTTCAACTTTTGCCTTTGTGGATTTGGGATGATCAGTTATCTGCAAGATTTATAACCAACAGCTTTGAAGTTGGACAGACGTATGGTGTCAACATTCTGCAATTCAAGAAAATTCTCTTTCTCCTTTAGGATGTAGTATTGTGTTTTTCTCGAGGCTGACTGCTCCCTTTGATATAATAAAGAAAACTTCAGTTCCCTGAGTTTCTCTTAAAGGGGAAAATTTTAAATCAGTCCTTCTAGTTTGGTACGAATTGGTATAGTAGCCCTGACTACAGTGTATCCCAAGGCTGGCTCAAAAAGGGTTTCTTCTGCATACATCCAGAATCCACAGCTGCTTGTGGCTCAGCAGCAAAACCACAAGACATTAACTACTGCAAGTCTTTTCATTTTGATGTGATTACCTGCTTATTGAAATTCAGCTTAAATGACGGATTCTATTCTTTGACCTGGGGAGTGTGATGAAGATGACTCTTATTAATATTCTTAGACGACCTCAATGTCTTGCCTTGGCAATAAAATAATGGACCCAGGACCTAAAGCTGTGGGCTGAATACTATAGAGGCATGCAGTCACATAACTTTCCAATCCGCTTTCCTTTGGGATGCTGCACAAGGCACTCAGTAGGGATCAATTTCATAACATCCTCTAGAGCTGTGCTGCCCACAAGGTACTCATTTGCCACGTGTATCTACTTAAATTTCATCTCAATTTGAAAATTCAGTTCCTCAATTACATTGTTCACACTTTATGTATCCAGTACTACACTTGCCTCCTGTGTTAGGTAGTGTAGATAGAGAATACTTAAATTATTGTAGAAAATTGACTTATTTCAAGCCATAGAATTTAGAAAGACCTAAGAGCAGCCATTATCCTGATATTTCCAGGACTGAGGGATTCCTGGGTTATGAGGATTTTTGGTGTTAATATTAGGAGAGTCTCTGGAAAATTGGGGGAGATCATGGACACCAGCACATGTGTACTGCAGGCATCTGTGACATCATTTCTAAGTCTGCTCCCTAAAGGATGCCATATATTAACTGATCCGGTTGAAGCAGGCAGTATTTGGAGAGCCGTAGTAGAAGAATAAGCTAAAATAATAAATGGGAACTCAGTTTTTAATTTTTATCAAAAGGTAGAAAGTTCACAGGAACAAGGCAGACTATCCAAACTACCACAATGAACAAAATGATGCCGCTCATTGAAAAGGAACACGTTTTAGAAGTAGCCCATGAGGTTAGTAACAAATAATCTCTTCGCCTTACCCTGAAGTCTAGCTTGAAAGGCACATGTGTGTTAGAGATGACTGGGATGTTTATTGGCAAATCAGGTCCCCTGTTGTATTAACAAGCAGAGTTCTGTTGGGTTATTTTCTACAAATAAATAAGTATATATTTCAGAGTCACTGAATTTAAGAACTGAAAGAAGTCTTAAAGTTCTTCTAGTCCAACCCAATTTTGCAGGAGAAGGACCTAAGGCCCAAAACACCTGAGTGCCTTCTCCAAGATTCTATAGTCAGAATGAAAGCCTTCATCATTTTTCCAAAAATAAAAGGCAAAAAGCAAAACCACAGAATAAATTCCTGCAAAGAAGTAATGGCATTTTAATAAGGTGGTACATTTTTATTTCTTCCCTGATTGTTGTTTAATGTCGTTAAAAAGCATCTTACTTGATATCATTTCATATTTGAGGTAGCTTTCTGATGAGAAATTACTAGCAGGCATAATCTTAGTAAATATGGTTTTAACATCATTGAGAACTAACAGTGTACTGGATATTTCTGATGGGTCAACATTACCAGATGGCAGAGGAACACAGAACTATTTCAGTCTTATTTTACATCAGCCTCTGTAACTAGGTGTGAAAACTTAAGGAACAAAGTATAAAAAAAATATATATCATTAAAGGGAACTAAAGCCCAAGTTTAGCAAGGAAACTGGAAAAGATCATGCAGGATTCCTTAAGGATGTTTGAGAACTCAGGTACCAAACAGAAACTGTTCTGTAAGATCAAAGCTGCCTCCTCCATTGGAGATCTTGTGTAAGTTATTTCACCTCTCCATTGTAAAAAAGACTAGAACAGAAGCCATCTCGTAAGATTCATAATACATATAAAGTTCTGGCCTGTTTAAGGCTCAATAAATTTCATTAATTATAATTATTGACATTAAATTACACAAGTGATTTCAAGTCTCCAGATGCAGGTGTAAGTATATTCCAGAATAATTAACAACTTACAAAAATATTTCTTGCATAAGGAATATATAAATTACACCAAACTCTGTACCTACAACTTAAGACTACTATCGTGATCCATAATATAAATGCCTGCATTCAGACATTTGCTAAACCAATGCTTCATGAATGTCCATCATTTGATTAGCATCTGTGTAGTTCCCTATTTATGCTGCATTAAATTGCCATAAATTAAGTGGCATCAAACAAGAGAAATTTATTCTCAATACAAGAATCACCTCCTTGAACTATATTTCCCATCCTTTTGTAAATCTGGAGTCTGAAAGACAATAGACTGAAATAGATCTGATGGCGCTAAAATCAGGCTGTCTGCAGGGCTGGTCCTTTCTAGCAGCTTCAGGGGAGAAACCATTCCTTGTCTCTTTCAGCTTCTAGGAGAACAGAAGCCTTCCTCCTTCCTCCTTTGCATCACTCCAACCTCTTCCTCCCCTCATGACATCTCCTAATACTCTGTCTTTAACCCTCCAGAATCCCTTTTATAAACACCCTTGGATTTCATCTTTGGATCTATGCACATCATCCAACATAGCCTCCCCATCTCCAGATCCTCTACTTGGTTATATTTGTACCCTTCCTTCTGTATGGGATGACACTCATGGGTCCCAGGGTTATCATGTGGCCATCTTTGGGGCCAATAACTAATCTACCACACCTTCTTCACCATTTGATTTATGCCATGTCTGCTTACCAGTGTACTATTAATATTTTTCTTTATTTTTAAAATTTAACCTTATCTGTGAACTCATAGTTTCAACGGGCTAGTTATTTTTTTTCTAAAATTCACTAAAGTAACATTTTAATAAATAAAATTAAAAAGTTTTCTATATTTCTAACATGCCCTAGACTGTAAGTGATATAAATACTATACTTTAGGAAATGCTAATTGCAAATTCTTTGGTAATTGATCAGCATCAAGGATTGGAGAAAGATTCCCTACAATATTAGAAACTGAGAAAGGGTAGCCTAGTCTAATGATCAAGTTCACTATATTCTTTTCTGAAGTCTTTGATTTCTATCTCAGTGTTATTTAGAATATTTGAAGGTATGTTTTTGAGTCGTATTATTGAAGATAAGCACAGAAATTCCTTGAGTTTCAGTTTAATATTGAGTTCTCTACCATTAAGGATAACTTTCTTATACTGTACATCCCACCTTTGTAAACTGTACCTGGAGATGATCCATTGGTCCTGAATGTTCTTTGTATAGGGAGGAAAGTCATAAATTCCCACTGGAGTTTAGTTCCAGCAAAAATGATGTCCTCTGCTACTAAAGCTGTTGGCTTTCATTGACCATAGAAGAAAATGAATGTAGCCAAAGTGATTCTTTTTCTTGTTTTTTATTTTTATTTATTTATTTAGCCTAAGCAGCCAAATATAATCAGATTCAAGGTGTAAATGAAATCACTTTGGGACCCTGGGGTTCTAACAACAAAATTTCCAATATGAAGTATATTGTTTGGAGACCTCATTGTTTTGCTGTTTATTTTGGGTCAAATCTTTGAAGTAATAAAATCCTATTATAAAGAAACTTGAAATTAGATGCATTGGGATATTTTATATGAAATTAATTCCTGAATCCTGACCTGTACTTGATATTTTAAGAAAGTAATTTCAGTCGGCATAGGAACGTGCCTCACAGATCTCCACGACAGAGGACTCGATAAGGCTTCAGCTGACATCCCATGAAACCCATCTCTGTGTTTGCATCATGCCTTGCTCCCATGGGTTGCTCCTAGGACAGGATTGAATACAGAAGGAATTCTAAGATGCCCTTTCCTGGGAGATATGGAAGTCCTCTGGCAGGACTCCTTGTAGGTCCTGCGGAGCCTTTCTTAGATCACATGTAATTTAGGATATTTCCAACCAACCTTCTTTCCCTCTTCTCATTCATTGCACTTACACTGTGGTCAGAAGGCTCAGCTTTCTTTGGCTCCCTTTTCCTTTTCTCTCACAGGCATTTCTCTAATTAAATCCTCATCCATTTAAACCCATCTTGATATCTATACCTGGGAGGACCCAGATTAAAAATATTGTAGGCCCGGCCGCTGGTGTCCCTGCCAGGGGCAGCAGAGGGAGAGGAGGATGCTGGGTGCAGGAGCAGAGGGGCCTCGGGCTTTAAATCTTGGGGCCAGGAGGCAGGTCTCCCGACCCTAGACTTTCTTCTGGCGTCAGGGGCAGGCACACACTCTCTTTGCTATGACTTCACCGTCAATTGTAAGCCAGCACCTGGACAGCAATGGTGTACAGTCCAAGGCCAGGTGGACCAGAAGAATTTTCTCTCCTATGACTGTGGCCTGGACAAGGTCAAATCCTTGAGTGCCCTGGGAGAGAAAGTGAGTGCCACAATCACCTGGGAAGAGCAGAAAACGGCACTGAGAGAAATGGGGGATATGCTAAAACATAAACTGGCTGACATTAAAGCAGAAAATGACATGGCCAGGGGTCTGCACATCCTGGAGGGCAGGATGTGTCGTCAGCATAAATCCAACAGCTCCTGGCAGTTTGGCTTCAATGGACAGATGTGGCTCCACTTTGACTCAGACAACAGAAGGTGGAGAGAGATGCATTCTGGGTCCAACTGGATGAAAGAAATGTGGGAAAATGACAAGGAGGTGACTGAGTTCTTATGCAGGTCCTCAATGGGTGATTGTAGAACCTGGCTTCAGAAGTTCTTGGTGCAATGGGAGCCAGAGCTGGAGCCAACAGGACCTTCAAGTGCCATCATAGACAGAGTCTCCCAGGAGTCCGCAGCCAGCACCCTTATCCTCTCGGCCTTGCTCTGGATCCTCACCTACATTATCCACCTATGCCTCCAGATCTTCCTGACAGGTTAAAGATGCTCCCAAGAAGCTTCTGAAAATGCGATTCATTGAAATAACTATCCTTACTGATCTTCTGCCAATCTACTCCCTGCTATTCCTCCATAGAGCAAATGAAGATTAAACTGCAAATCCAGAGGCCTCCAGTGAGTCAGTCAGACTTAGTCACTCAGCCTAGAGCTCCTCTGCTTATTCATATCTAGTGAGGATTTAAAAGATGTTCCTAGATGTCACTTGTAGGAACACCATGAGCCATACCCTACTTCTGCAAGAGCTGGATGGTTCTGATTGCTGCTTTCACTCTCCCACCCATCACAGCAGCCACCCGCATCTTTCCTTTGCTACCCATTGGCCCCTACTACCCCAAGATCTGATGACCCCCATGAAGATCCATTAACTTCAATTTCAACTTTGAGCTCTTTGTTCTGTTTTGTGACAGTCCGATCCTACACTTTTTCTTACCCATTTCCTGTGCTAACCTATGGAATCATACACTGAGCTCTGACTGCTAGAACAAGAAAGCTCAACAAAGAGTTTTAATCTTGGTTGTGTTATTAAATACTTCTCTGTATCTTGAGCTGACCTTTATTATAGTTTGGATCTGGAATGTCCCACAAAGATCCATGTGTTGACTATGGTGCTATTGAGAGGTGAGGAAAACTTTAGGAGTGGAGGTGTTGAGTCGTGTTTTGAAGGGTTCTTTATGTCCCAGGCACCTTCCTTTCTCCCACCTCTCCCTCCCCCATCCCTGTATTTAAAAAAATAAATTATTTTATTGCTACAATAAGTTAAACCATCTCTTCTGCCATAGCTCCTACTGCTGTGATATTCTGCCTTACCTCAGACCCAAAAGCAATACAGTCAAGCAAACTTGGACTAAGACTTCTGAAACAGTGAGCCAGAAATTAATTTTTCTTTCTTTAGTTTACTGTCTTCAGATGTTTTTCCACAGTGATGAAAAGCCAATACAACATTGATGGTGCAATATTGTCTGTAAAATACAATGAAACACATCATTTATAACTTCAGGAACTCTTTGTATGTTTTGTTTTAGTTAAATAAACATATATTTTGTCAACAAAAAAAATCATAACTTTCAGACTCTTAAAAAAATTAGAACACCTCTATTTCCCCAGTATTTGAATGCAGACAGGCATCTAATTTATGTGATAGTTGTACCAAGTTGTTTGGTGGTATATTTAAAAACAGAAAGCATAAATCACAGCTTTGTTCTGGCACCATTAACCTGGGCGTTGTATCTGCCTCCTGGAACCCTTTCATGAAAATTTCACCGTGGCTTCGGGGGCATATACTTTATCTACATCTGTGTAGCATAGTTAGACCAGTAGGCCATCAAAAGACTGCTGATATAATGATCAAAGATGAAAATAGACTTCAGTAGCTGTTACAGGTTTTTGTGATGACATGTGCTAGAGAGGAACAGAGTCACCACAGAGCTCAGGTGGGAAGTAATTGAGACTGGATCTTGCTGACAATTCATTTAAGAAGGACATAGCGAAACCAAAACAAGCATATTGAAGGCTGGAAAGGAGGGAGAAGGATGGAGGGGGTGGTGTGTGGGAGGAAGGTGGAGTGTGGGAAAGAGGAGACAGAGAGGGATAAAGGAAGGGGAGAGAAAGAGAGAGAAACAGACAGACATAGCAAAGAAATGACAGAATCAAATAGTTGGCCTGAAATTTCCCATTGAAAAGATGGAGTACTGATTCACTGTATAATATCCAATTTGAAGATAGAAGGCAAGTTAAGTTTTATTCTTCCTGCTCCAGACCCTCTGGTAGGAGACGCCTCTTTTTATTGCATTTCAAGTGACAGGAATTTAATCGTCATCCTCAAGCACGGGCAGTGTTAAAGGATGTGGGCAGTCTCCCATGCTATAACATAACCTCTTGCAGCTTTTTTGAAAATTCTACAGTTATAGGTCCACTTGCATTTCTGATTTTAACATATAAATAAGCAGTCTGCAAAATATATGTTCATCATACATATATATGGGTTAGCATATTCAATGATATTTCAGCACCCTAGATGGTACTTGAAGACAATCAGAGACACTGTGAGACTCCTTTAACCAACTTTGTGTTTGGGTTTAAAAGGGATGTTGATAGGATTGAGTCACTGGTGCTGAAACACAATTAGCTGTACATAGTGTCTTGTTCTCAAAAAACACACGAGTCCATGGTGTTAGGTGTAAATTTTGTTTGAAATTTTATTTTCAAAATAGTTGTAGTTGTTCTGCTGGGCATGGTGGTACATGTCTGTAATCCCAGTGGCTGGGGAAGCTGAGGCAGTAGATTGTCAGTTCGAAGCCAGTCTCAGGAACTTATTGAGGCCCTGAGCAACTGGACTGGGGATGTGGCCCAGTGGTTAAGTGCCCCTGAGTTCTATTCCTGGTACAGAAAAAAAAAAGTTTTTCTCTATAAAATATAACAAAGGGTTAATAAACAGTTTAATTGAAAGTCTCTTAATAGTCTGAGTAATAGAAATAATGTCATTTAAAAGGGGTGGAGGATTTGGAAATAGGAAAAAAAAACATGTATAGAATTATTGCTCCAAAGTTTTAATTTTTTTTCCTTTTTAAATAATTTGATAATAACTCACTCTAAAACATGCATATTGGAAAGGAGAGGTAGGTATGGGACCTGTTAAACCTACTAGAATTCTTTGGGACCATCTTAAACTATTCTGTATACATATTTTTTTAATTTGTTAAATATTTTTTTTAGTTGTCTATGGACCTTTATTTTATTTATTTATATGTGGTGCTGAGAATTGAACCCAGTGCCTCACACATGCTAGGCAAGCACTCTGCCACTGAGCCACAACCCCAACCCCTGTATACATACTTTTAATGATGGAAAACATACACACTACTACTAAGGTCTTTAACCATATCTTTGATTTATAACTCAGAAGTGGGATTGCAATAGAAATATATTTACGTTGTGGTGTTTTCTATGGTAGAAAAAGAAAAATCATGGCTTTCCCGAGTCTAAGGTCCCTTCAGTGACAGCATTTGTAATGAGTTTCAAGTTTCTACCTCAGTGGACTGCTTTGAAACCCTCAAAGATGTTGATATTAAAGACAGCAATACCTTGAAGAGGCAGGGTGATGAGCAGAGAGGACAGCAGTAAAGGAATTTTAGATTCAGGCACACTTTAAACCAAACTGAAGTTGATTTCAAGAAGATAAAAGGCAGATAACCATCAATAAAACGTCACCAGGGCCTCTGTTTTAGCCAGCTCTTTTGCTGCTGACTAAAAGATCTAACCAGAACAATTGTAGAGGAGGAAAGTTTATTTGGAGGCTTAGAGTTTAAGAGGTCTCAATCCATAGACAGTCAGTTCCATTCCTTGGGCTCAAGATGAGGCTGAACATCATGGTAGAAGAGTGTGGCAGAGGGAAGCAGCTCACACAGTGATCAGAAAGGAGAGAGAGAGAAAAAGAGAGAGAGGCACTCTACTCTCCAGATACAAAATATATACCCCAAAGCCAAGCCCCAGTGAACCACTTCCTAGAGCCACACCCCATCTGCCTCCAGCTACTACCCAGTTAATCTCATCAGGGATTAATTCACTGGTTAGGTTAAGGCTATCACCCAATCATTTCTCCTCCAAATCTTGTTGCATTGTCTCACACATGAGCTTTTGGGGGACACCACATCTAAACCATAACAGCCTCTGTAAAGGGGAAAAGTAGCAAGTCAAAACCTAAAGGCATCTATGCTTAAATGATACCTGGAATGGAAAAGGAGTCTAGCAGTACAAACATTGGATAGAAATGGAAACCAACCGCCAGTAAGACAAAATTGTGAATTATTTTCCATTTCGAAATGCTTTAGAAGTTTTGTTGTCTAAATAATCTCTAGCACCTCCCAAAGACAAATTAACTGGTGGCAATGCCCAGGAATTTTTTACTCTAATGCCTTCACTGATAATTCTGTCTTAATGGTTGGGGTGTGACTTATTAGAAACATAGCTAGACTAAAACATCCTCCTGTGTGGCATGAAGTCGTATTATTGTATGCATCTGGTTATCCATGAGGATCACTTTACTAGAGACTGGTACTGACTTAGATTAGGTGACCTCTTGGAGTCCCTTGAGCTCTAAAATTCTTGGAGTCTGTGATATAAAAAAAACATGGTGCCTTCTTATAGAAAACAAACAGCTGGGAACCTCAGCTTTTGGTCAGAATGTAGTCACAGAGAACTAATTTCCTTTACTTTAGACAAATATAAAATATATATTTTAAAAAAGTATTTGGACATTAGGCAACAGACTCCACAAGATTGTGATCCCCAAAAAAGGAATACAAAGGAGATGTGACCTAAGGCTGTGCTAGCTCATTGCCTAAACACAGCATCCAGGGCACAGAGCAAGGACAGAACAGACATGGCATGGTAGTCTCCACTGTGTTTAAAATGCAGAATTTATGGAGCAGAACACCAGAGAAAAGAGAGGTGGAGAAAGGGGGGTGGTGCGGGGCGGAGAGAACGAACTTCAGAGATCTGCAGAGTGTTCCTTGGAGACTTTGAGCTCTGTACTGATCAATATGTGCATGTGAAGAAACTACCCAAGACAAGAGGGAGAAAGAGCCACCAGAAATATATTTATTCGTCTAGAGAAATCTCCCAAGTCCCAAGCATATGAAAGTTTTCCCTCTACTGCTCATATTTGGAATGAACCACACCTCCTTTCTCAATTTCTGAATCCCTGGTTTCATTTATGTTCCAGTTCAAATCCTCTCTACCCTTAACAATTTCTTACATCCTACTGTAAAGATTTTACTGGACTTACTAAATCAGAGTTCAATTTACAGTATATTTAACCTTTTGTGTTAATATTCCTGAAGGCAGAGCCTTCTTTCTTGTGTGTATTGCCATGACCCAAGCATAAAAGCAATAATCGTTATTCGGGACTATGTTTTGAGTGCTGTGCCAAACACTTCATTTACTCTTATTTAATTCTCCTCAGAACTCTTGAGGGAGGAACTATAATTTAGCCACTTATCAGGTAAGAACATTGAAGCACAGAGAAGTTGAGGAATTAGGTGGATTTGAACCATTTAGTTATATCTGACTCTGTAACTAATGCTGTTAACTAACATTTTGTGAATGGATTAAATATATTGCCTTATGAGACACAGACACAAATTTCCTCTCTTTATTGCCAAAGGTCCCTGGAGAAGCCTAAATACAAGATTCATTTTGGAGCTCATGTATTTTTACAGTAGAATCAAATTTTTAAGATATTTTTCTCTAATTTGTAACAAATTCTTGAAATAATCAGGAACACATCAGAAAGTGTAAGTACGTAGTTACATGGACTTTACAGAAATAAGACCCAGGAGAATAAATCTTGTGAGGCCACGTGCCGTCTTTGCCTTTTTCACGTATTTCCTTTTTCACTTATTTTGAGTGGGTCTTGGATACCACTCTTTCCTGTTGGGTTTTCCACTACTTTTCCGGGTCCCAGCTTAGGAGAGAAATAGTCATTATTTATTACAATCCATTAACATATGAAGATCAAAACTAATGTAAAATTTCAAAGTATTGCATGAAATTTTAGAGTTGTTTTCATTTTTTGCTTGTCCATCTTGATATTCTCGGTGTATTCATTTTTAAAAAGGTATGGGGAAGTAAAGAGTGTGTGTTGGGGCGGAGGGGGTGGGTGTTAGAATAAAACCTTGTCCAAGGAATCTCAGTTTTAAATTCTTTAATTGGGGAAGCAGACAACCCCCCTTGAACTTGACTAAATAAAAAATAACACTACCTAATTTAAAAAAATGTTTGACCATTGGAAGATGTTAAACTGACCTTGTTCTTTCTGTCATCCCTGGTGAGGAAAATTTCAAAAATCCAGTTCTGACAAAGATACTCTAATCCATAAAGGGTAATGTCTAATGAAGATCTTTCCTAAAAGATATTTAAAATATAAAGAGGCCATATCTTTATTTTTGTTGGTTCTGCAAAAATACAAATATATAGGAAGGAAATGATGATTCCAATCAACAGTCAGTGGTAATTAAAAGCAATTGTAGTCCTCAGGCTGTTTCTTTCAAATATGACCCAGTGATCAGAAGGAATTAGAAATGATTACATTTTAACCAGAAACACATTTCTGTCCAGAACTAAGCTTCGAAGCATGACAAAGGCACAGTGGTGGCCCCTGTTTGTGTTTCCATCTGGGGCTTTAATTTGAACTTCAGTGATTATTCTACAAGACGTCTGGCTGTGCAGATCCAGAAAGTCAAAGCTAGCATAGTCTTGTATGCTGTTTCATACAGAAAATAAAATTGCACCAATTACCATGTTTGCATTTTTGCAGAATAGCTCTATTTAAATCGATGATATGTTAAACGAGAGTATTTGTAAAATTCACAGCTCCGAGTTAATCTGGCTTTATCCCAGAGCACCCAACCTGAAAAGTGATTGTAAGCACTCTTAGGAAGGAAGTTAGCAACCTCTTTAATGGAAAACAGTCTGAAACAATTAAATTTAACTTGATTTTCAAATTAGGAAGTATAGTCCACAGTTGTTTTTCTATTGGAAATACTTCAAACGCCAAAATGCTCATCTTTTTCTGATATCTAGTTGGGGCTTCTAGAATGACATTGTCATCAGTGAAGAGAATAAAAGCAGATGAAAATGTAACACCTCGTGCCAGGAATTACTCAGTAATGGAAAGCACCTGAATGCCATTGTAGTGGCTCTGACTTCACAGATCTTGGCCCCGGGAATTTCCATTTTCTGTGGCCAGGAGGGAACATGGGAGTTGCAAATGTCTTGATGGAAAGAAAGGAAATGACTCTGGGGCCTGAGGAGTTTGACCACTTTCTATATTTGATGTGAAGTGCACAGTCCTTTTATTTTCTTAGTCTACATAGCACACGATTCTTTTGGACCTGTGAATCTCTATTCCTGATTCATATACAGAGAATTCTAACAATTAGGATATTTAATATAAAATTTTAAAATATTCTAAGTAACTATGAAGATCTTAAAATAACAGAGTAAAATGCTACTATTTCTATCCATCACCATTGTGACACTTTAGTATCGAAACATTTTCTCAGGAAGATGAAGGGAAGAAGTGCTCTTGAGGGAAAAAGTAGACTCTGGTTTCCAGGAACAAGTCAATGTTCTCAAATGGCAGGTTCTGTTCCTTCATTTCATTTCAGAAACATCAGTGTAATACTTCCTATGTGCCAGGCATTTTTCAATATAAATTCATTTGAATCCTCATGTCAGTGCTGTAAAGGAGGTACTATTTTTAACCCTACTTTACAGAATAAGATTGAGACTTGAATTAAGCAATTTGCCCATGATCCCCATTGTGAAGGCAAGGTTTCTGAAGCCCCGTGATCTGGCTCTTGTTTCTTGAAAACTTTCACAGTGCAAAAACCTATGCAGCACACAGAGATCACCGATAAAAGCTGTATGATGACATGAGCTTTGAGAAGAAATGGTAAAGTAATTTTGGAGTAGGCGGTATAAATTTTATAGCTTAAAGATGTTTTTTCATATTTGTCATATTAAAAAGTGAAATGTTCTAATGCTACCATCAAATCCCTAGCTGCATAAGTGTGATGAGAAAAATGCACATCAATCAAGTAAGTTGTCTTTACAGTCTTTCTTATTAGCATGATGTAATGAAGATAGATCTTAACAACGCTAAGATGAAAAATGGGGAAATTCTATATATCACAATACTATTTATGTAAATTGAAATATATGCAACATAAAACCATATGCATGTTTTACAAGTACATATACCAGAAGAGAAAGAAAGGATACTCAGAAAACACCACAAGAGCTGCTTTGCGGGAAGAAGGAATGGGAAAGAAGAAGAGGTAAGAAAGAATAAAAGGGAATACAAGCTTACAGGTATCTTTCATATAAACTAAGCTTGCAATTAACCTCATAATCCCCAGGTCTGAAGCAAGGAAAAAGTACCTACCTAACCATTTATCCATGCATATAAGGATTCCTCTTATCTATGTATTCATTCATGGGAACAAGGGAAAGTGAACTCGTTTTGTTTGGCTGCTTGTGATGGTTAATTTTATAGGTCAACTTGAACACCCAGACATAGAGCCATACATGATTCTTTTTCTGTGAGGCTGTTTCTGGATGAAACTAACATTTGAATCAGCAGATTAAGTAAAGCAGATTACCCTCTTCAATGTTGGTGGGCCTCATTTAATCTGTTGAAGGCCTGAATAGAAAAAAGACAGAATAAGAGAATTCTTTCTCTACCTGTTTTCTGGCTGGGACATTGGTCTTCTCCAGCCTTTAGCCTCAGACTCAAACTCAAATTTATACCATCAGCTCTTCAGCTCTTCTGGGTCTCCAGCCTGCTGACTGCAGATCTTGGGACGTCTTGGCTCCCATACCTGCATGAGCCAATTCCTTATTTATTTAATATATCTTTACATACATAAATGTATTTTATATTTTACATATATGTGTAAAATATGTATAAATAGATGTTTATATTTGTTACATTATAAACTATTTTATTATATTTTTATATAGTTCATAGAACTTACATATATATGTATATATACACATATATTTTGTGTGTATATATATGTATTTTTATGTGTGTATACACACACATATACACAATATATTGGTTCTGTTTCTCTGAAGAATCCAAAACAATACACAGATATTCATTATATATTAATTATTAATCCTGCACAGCACTAATTCTCACATATTTTGAGCTCAGGACACTTTACGTTCCAAAAATGACTGAGGATCCTGAAGAGTTTTTGTTTATATCATATATGAAAATATATGTAAAGGAAATATATAAGTTCTAGATTATGATTTTCAACCCACTTTAATGCACTTGTATCAATTTCATTGAAATATTGAAGAACTGAAAATTTGGGACTTCATGGGTTAAGTAAGACTTGCACCTTTTTCTTACAGTAAGCACATGACCATGAAGCACTCAGCAGCTAGTGCTGCCCCCATTCCTGTTCCAACACCAGCCTTTTTATCCACCTTGCTTTCTTTGTACCATCAGTGCAGATGTTACACTGTAAATAGAGAATAACATCTTAGCAGCATTAGGAAAATCATTTGATGTCACAGGATCCACAGGGATAGTCCATAGACTACACTGCTGCTCTACAATGATATCTATTCAAATTTGGCAACTAAAAATTTGCATCCTACACTTATCCTAAAGAAGTCCCCATGAAATCTGAGTCAGATACCTCCCAAGCCTCAATAACAGTGAATCCAGTATTTTCAAAGCCATTTGTTCATTAGTTAAAATTGTATTTACCTTAGTGATGTTTGGAGTGTCGATCTTTAAAAAGCTTAGCATTTAAGCAAATTTTCAAACTTTCTGAACTTATTCTTAAGGATTTCACAGCATTCCCAATGAGACTGCCAGTTAAATCAGTGACAATTCTGTTGCTTTATGGCCTATTCACAAGGTAGTTCTGAGGTTGTTTCAGATCAAGGCTGGGCTCTGATCAATACTTAATCAACCCACAGACTGCAATTCACTAAATCACTTTTTTTTGGAGGCATCTATCCCATCTTGTTTCCAGGGACCCCTACTCCATTGAAATCTGCAGAAACACAGTTTAAAAAAATGTTCATTCTTGCCAAAAAAAAAAAAAAAAAAAATAGACCTTCAGGCTCCTGAAATTAGTACTCTGGGAATATTTTCTGTGTTTCTGCAACCTCTCCCCCCACCACAAACCCTTTTTTCTTGGTGGTTATGGAGTGTTATGTCTTAATATCAGGCAGGTAAAGAAAGTTCTTTATGTCAAGAGCATGAACATATCCTTCTCTAATCAACAGACACCTCTGATGGCCTCGTAAAAGCACTGGACTAACTCTGAGGGATTTGTAGGTGAGAAGAATGGCAACAACGTCTTGGAGAGAGTGAAATTAAAGTCCTTGGCTTCAATTACCTGAAAACATTTTTGGGAGGAACAGCTCAAACCCACATGAAAGGTCAGTAGTGAACCAAGGTGATATCCCATGAGAAATCAAATGAGTGATACCCAGTCAGCGCTACGCTTATGACCCCAAACACTCTCTTGGTCTCATGATCTCTGCACTTGATGTTCCCTCAGCTTGGAAATTTTTCTTTTAGCCCTCCACACTTTTTGCATTCCTGGTCAAATGTCACCTGAACCTTCTCCCTATCCATAATAGCATTGCCTGCTATTACTTACCCTGTTTTATTCTTCTCCAGAGGATATACTACCACCTAACACATAATATACTTTGTTTATTTGATATTTACTGCCTCATTACATCTGAATGTAAGTTTCAGAGTGCAGGGACTTAACAATTCACTGCTGGGTCTTTGGGACTAGTCTTGGTTCATAATAGGAAATATATATATTTCCTATTATGAGGTGAGGAGAACACATATATATATTCTCCTCACCTCCAAATCCTTCAGAGTTGGTCCAGTGCTTTTACGTGGCCATCAGAGGTGACTTCTGATTAGGGAAGCAGGATATGTTCATGCTCTTGATAAACTACATATACTATAAGAAACTAGAACTTTGTTTACCTGCCTGATATTAAGAGATAACACTCCATAATCACCAAAAACAAGCGGGGGGTGTTATGGTGGGGAGAGAGGTTGCAGAAACATAGAAAATATCCCCCAAGTACAATATATATATATTGTTGAAGGAATGAATAAACACATTACTTAATTAATTCTAGAGTAGCTCAGAAGCAGAAGGGGAGACCACGTGTACTAACTCAGTGTTGGAGGAAGGATTTCACATACTGCATTTGAGCTGGGCAAATGAACGGTGTTTCATGTAAGTAGTGCCAATGGCTCAAGTGGTGGTGCCATCTGTTCAAGAGAGCCTTGTTCTGGTCTCTAGAACTGGGTGAGTTGTCACTGTCTTGGGGTCCCCACTGTGGAACAACTCATTCCAGTGTATCTTATCTGTTTACTTGTCTGGCTTCTCCAATTGAATATTAGCTCCGGGACAACAAGCCCTGGTATTACTCATATGGCATAGCACAGACCCTACTACAGAATAACTACCCTACCCCATAAATACCTTCTGACTGTAGGATTTAATGATCTAAGCAGAAAGCTCATATAGAGACATTGAAAGCAGGCATGGACCAAGTCACAGAAGTTCATGGAGATGATGACACATGGAGCTTGGGTTTCTACCTGAGAGATGCTGTGACAACCTATTTATTGACCCGGCAAAGCCAGTCTGAGCATTTGTGTTGTACTGTGTTGTGTGTGGTGAAGCAAGTGAAACAAATTAATAAGAAAGGCAAATTATAGCCTTTGGCAATGCTCTAGGAACAAAGTAATAAGGGCCTGGACCAGACTGGTGGCTATGGGAATAATCATGAGGGAATAGAAGTTGCTGGTTTTGGTTATTGTTTCAGTATTAAGAGCAGCCATAGTTGACTTGTATTTTAAGACTGAGTCAGTTGTGCAGTCACTCTAGTCCTTGTTTCAAATTGTAAGGTCCTTAAGAAAAGAATATTTGGCAAACTATTTACTGAATGGCATCATTTCCTTGTTTCAGCAATACTTAATGGTAGAACCTGTCAGAATTTATAAAACCCATTCCCTGATATTAAGCTTTGAGACAAAACTTTAAGGTCTTCAGATTAAATTTCTTTTCTGATTGCTACCAATTATCCATGAGTAGAAGCTGATTTCTAGGACATGAAGGTAAAGATGTTGAGATATTCATCAAGGTATCACAGAATTCAGGGCTTTGAGAAATCTCAAAGCAGTTAAGACAAACATGAGAGTTTTCTAAGACAACACACAGGCAGAGCGATTCCTAGGTTAGGCTGGACTGGGTGGGTAGTGCAGATGGGAGCAGGAGCACCACATGATTTCTGCTCTTTCCTTAGAGGTCACCTCTGGGGTCTCCTTCTTTGCAAATAAGAAAGGTGCAGTAAGTGGAGAAGTAAGCTACTCAACGCCATTAGGTGAGGAGGCAGAGGATTTTATACCTGCAGTTATAGGGATAAAGTTTCAGAAGCCAAGGAATAACTTTGATCTTCTCATCTTTTTGCCAACAAAGAGGAAAACAAAAGACTCTGGAGGAAAACAAAAGAATCAGCAGGAGTATTTTGGAGGCAACTGGAAGATACAGAAAATCTGAAATGCTAAAAAATTCATGAAAAGAAGAATTTCAGAGATAAGGTTCCAGTTGAATTTACATCAATTTTATTTTTTATTTTTTTGGATTCAGAATATAGATCTCTATCATTGCCACTCATACATTATTTTTCTAGTCAAGAGCATCTGTGTTTCTTAAGATTCTAAATGAGACCTATGCTTTCCATACTCTGTTTAGTTTGTATCCTTTAGCATCAGGCCTAAGCAAATTCAGGGGGTCAGACAAGAGCATTCTGATTTGGACTTGCTTTCTCCATCATTACTGCTTTTATCTTTGTTTGATTCAGTTCTTAGCTCTCTTCTCATGGTAGCAAAATAGCTATTATTATATCTTCTCAAAAATTACAACTAATGGTCTCTTTCTCAAATGTTCCAACAAATCCCCCCTCAATTGAATTTTATTGACTCCGATTACATTTGATAGCCTTCCTTGAACTAATTACTGTGGTTAAGAAAGTGATAATGGACCAAAAATGGATTAGTTCCAAGAATGGAGTGACACATGAGTCAACTCCATCCAAAGTTCACAGGCCTTGGGAAGAAGAATATTCCTAGACAAAAATTAGTGTGCAATTAGCAAAGAGGAGAGAATGTACATGTGACTTGCTCAAAGGAAATGTGCTGATTGGAGGAGGCTGCAATGTTTCACGGAATGAGACAGCTATAAGAATCCTGTCCCACTGATCTTCCCTCTCTCCCTCTTTCTACATACCATTCTGTTCTTTCTGGAAGACAGTTTTAGCTTCCTCCTACTTTAGCTGGTCATGGCCCCATCTCTATATACTGGCACCTCTGATTGCACTCTTTCAATTTCTGCACTGGCTTCTTCTAATTGCCTCATTATCTTAATTTTCTAATTCAGAATGCCTAGGAACAGGAAGCAGATTGTTCAAGTCCATTCTATGTCTATGTCAGAGGTGACATGCCAATCTAGCATTGCAATCTAAGGCTTTCCAATCAAGTCTAGGATTAATTCTTGTTTTGATCAGTTTAGTGTGGGTGGAAAAATGTTTTTAGTCCTAGGGCCAGATCATAAGTAGCAAAATTTCTTTAGCAGAGGGTGTTGAAAGACATTTTATGTTAAATAACATCTCATAAGTAAAGTACCAAAGATAATATTAACTATATTCCCCTGGTAACTCTTTTTCTATTTCCCAAGTCAATTGCTTCAATCTCTGGGTAGCCCCTCACCACCACTGCATGCCCACTGGGGAAATCAGATGCAGTAATATTTCCCCATCCCCAAACCATCAACCCACATTTCTATCTAAAGTTAAATATTCCACTTAGACAATGAATCCAACCCCCTTTCCCTTCCCAAGGATTTTTTTCCAAACTTGATTAGTTTCCTAAAATGCACTTCAGGTTGTGCTTCCTTAATCTTAAATCTAAAATGCTCCAAAATCTGAAACTTTTTCCAAGTGCAGTGAGACCACCCCCATGAAAATTCCACCCTATGAAACTGTTTCATACACCATATTAATAAGGTATAGTATAATATTATTTGGGGTGATATGTATAATGTATATATGAAAAATAGATGAATTTCATATTTAAACTGTGTCCCACCCCCAAGATACATCACTATATATATACAAATATTCCAAAATCCAAAAGAATCTGAAATTCAACACTTCTGGCCCAAGAAGTTCAGAGAAGATATACTCAACTTGTATATGTTTCTACATGTGTTTATGGAATGAGTCTTCCCCCATGTCTTCCCACTAGAAAATAAGTTCTTTGTGAAAAGGATGTCATATGTTTTATGAAAAACTATACCCAGATCCTAGACCAGAAGTTTGCTACATAGCGAGCTTTCAATTAACCTTTGCTGTCTGTTTGACTAATTTGAGTATGGTAGTACCTCAATAAACAGTATACCTTCTTCTTTTATTCTCATCCTCTGATTTTGTTCAGCATTTACTTGGAAAAATCTTCTGTTGAAAGAAACTTTCCTTTAAGCAAAATATAAACACAGACCTATTTGGTAGAAAAGCATCTTCACTTTGTTGGTCTTGAAATTTATTAATATATTGATACGTGCATGTTTTCTAAAAATATGAATATATTTTCCTGATATTTTTTCAAGACTCATTCAGCTTAATCAATAAGTCCAGAATGCCTTCAAATTGATTAGCTTTATATTATGTATATAGCACAAATAAAATACTCTTACGATAACCAAAGTTGCATGTGCAAGAATGTTTCCAACATTTTTGTTTATGAAAGGAAAAATCTCAAATAATCTAAATGTTTCGATCAAAAAATTAGTCAAATATAGTTTAATTGGTGATGAAAGCTGTTTATTGTAGCAGTTGTGCAATAGTAAATCAAAACTAGGAAGAATCCAAATGCCCATCAATTGTGGGTAATTTAAATAAGCTAAGATCATGCTATTAAAATGAACACTATGCAGCTATGGTCTCAAATATATTGTTAAATGAGAAAAACAATGTGTTAAGTATGTGTATACTATCCCATCTCACGGCTAAGAGGGACACTACAAACACATGCATGTGTATACGCACGCATACAGGCTTCTGCGCGCGCACCTGCGAGTACACACACACACACACACTTGCTTATTTTCAAAATGCCAAAATAAACCAAAAACTAAAACCAATGTTTCCTTTTATGTTAGTAGAAATTGGGGAAGAGGGTAGAGGTGAAAGTTAGATTTTTAAAATATCTTGTAGATTTTATTCTGGAAATAAATGTAGATCATTCAAAAAATCAAAACTTAAAAAACAATCTCTAAAATGAGAAAGTTAAAAGAAAATAATAAACCTAACTTTTTTTGAGTCGGTGCCTTAACTACCCAAAGAAGGATTATTTCAAAATGACTTTTATTTATTTTTGATTAGTTCATTTTAGCTATACATAATATACAAGCATGGAATAAAATTTGCTCTAATTCAGTCCCTAGTAATTCTGTTTTTCCTTCCCTCCTCCCTCCCCCTGTTTCCTTCCCTCTATCAAAGTGAATTTTAAATAGCAAATTGTTGTATTTCCTTAGTGGAATATATCCTAGGACAAAAGAAATATAAGAAAGTCTTTGCAGTGATCATAATAGTAGTATTAAGATATTTTCATTGAGATAATATTATAAGATAAAGTAAATAATTTCTCATTTAGAAACCAAGATTATATGATGAAAAGGAAAAAAATATAAATATAAACTGAATAAGTAAAAATTCTGTAACCACACTTGTATTAGAAATACAAACTCAAGGATTTAGCTTTTAACACTGAAAACGTCTAGAAACAATGCTCATCAACCAGACTGGGGGTCCTAAATACCATTCTCCACAGAAAGAATCCTGAAGATCTAGGGGAAGAAAAAAGTGAGCATGGAGTATCTTGCTGCCCCAGAAAGCCCCGAGAAGGAGCTAACCTGAAGATGCTCTCACTGTGCAATCAGGGACATAAAAATTTCCAATTTGAACAATTTGGAAAGGAATAACAACAGAATACCTGCAACATATTAGATGTATTAAAATTAAGAATCATTTATTTGTAATACTCATTTAGAAAGTGCCTTAAGGAATAAGCTCATTATTTTGAAAAATGATAAAGGAAGAATCAAGCATTTCTATGTCTCTCCTGACAAAGGGCACTTCAAGGCAACCAGAAGTAATGTAGGAAAGCCCTTGCATCTTTATACAAGAATTCCAGCTAATAAAAGAAAAGGAAATTACAGAATTGAACTATCTCAATTTTGAAATCTTCAATGCAATAGCTGATTTAGGTGGTTATCATAAAGAGCTACTAAAATTGTTAGGCAAAAAACTGATGAGGAACTTTATAAGGGAAAGATCTGGTTGACATAACCTAACAAAAATTGATCAATTTTGGCATCACAAAAAAAGAGACAACTTAGCAAGATGTTCTTCCAGATGTGATACAACAGAAAGTACACAAAACCCTGAATAAAATATTCTTGGGGAAAAAAAAATCAAACTTGAGTCTGGTCAATTTGCATGAATACCAGGGTCTGAAGAATATGATGACATCATATGAATACACATCAGCAAGATCCACAATGTGAAATACCCTGAAAGGACTTTTCTTAGTAAATCAATTGCAAATCAAATGGAAGAAAAATAAGCCTATATATGAAAAAAAAAAAAACTGGAAACACAAGACATAACAACTAAATATAACACGTGAAACTGCCGGGTTCTAAGTGTACTAACTTTTTAAAAGAAGAGAGAAAAAGAGAGTAAATAAATATATCAAATTCACAATACCACTTTTTTTTTCCTCCGAGCAAGACTTGTTTGGGAATATGTTTAAGAAACACAACAAAGAATCTATAGTTTGCTCATGTTCGAAATGAGGTAAAGTCAGTTCTCCATATGTATGGGCTACCCATCTGTGGACTCAACTAGCCACAGTGATAATACAAGGGGAAAGAATTCTATTAATATGGCATCATGTAAAAATGTGGATGTGTAACCGATGTGATTCTGCAATCTGTATTTGGGGTAAAAATGGGAGTTCATAACCCACTTGAATCTAATGTATGAAATATGATATGTCAAGAGCTTTGTAATGCTTTGAACAACCAATAAAAAAAAGAGCAAAAAAAAAGGGAAAGAATTGAATCTAAAGTAAACACAGCCAGACTTCAGTCCCTGTCATTGTTTCCTAGAAAATACAGTGTGATAACTATTTACATAACATTTACATTCTGTTAGGTATTATACTTAATCTAGAGACATTTAATCTATATAGGAAGATGTGCATAGGTTATATACCAATACCATACCGTTGTATATAAAGGACTTGATCAGTGGTGGATTTAAATAGTCACCAGGGTCCTGGAACCCCTCTTTGTAGTACTGAGGACTGACTATATGTACAGATAAGTGAGATGGTATTTGATATTTATTTCAAAATAATCCAGTATGTTGAAAGGAAGTAGTATGAGGGTAGATGTGGAGATAAAAACAAGACCAGACATGTGTTGGTATCTCTCAAAGCTGAGTTGTGGTTACGTGGGAGATCATAATAGTCTTAGCTCTACTCTTTTAATATTTTGACAATTCCAATAATAAACATTTTTAAAAGCTCCCTCTATCCTTATTTGGTTTTCTTTCAGTTCTTTCTGGAAAACTATAACATGATTTATAGAAACAAAGAGCTATGAAAATCCCTCCTCAGAACAGTCTGAAATAATAATGAATTCCATAAGCATTAAATCTTCTCTACCCTTCATAATTTATTTCAAAAGAAGACTATTTATCACATCAACAGACATGATGTATTTATACAGTGGACCCTTGACAAGAAGGTTTTGATTTCTTATGAAAGTAATACAATATTTGTGTTTGAAAAAACTATGAATTTAAAAAAAAAAACCACAGATAGTTTTGAAATTAGTTTTCCCTTAAGATAGCATTCCATTAATTTGACACACAGTGAACTAAGGTGTATTTTCCAATTTGCCAAACATCTGTCACTGTCAAATGGCTAAAATTTTGATTTTTTTTCCCTGTGCAATCAAAACAATAGAACATCTTTCTCTAGACTGAAATCAATCCCCTAAATCCTTTTAATCTTGTTTTCTACAATGAGCTTGTCATCAGTCCTGGGCCTGAGCTGACAAGCCTTCACAATGACATGGCCATTTCCTCACTAAATGGACTGACAGCACTATCTTGAATCATGGATGGATCTCAACTGTCCTATGTAGCTATAAGAACAAAGTGCTTTGAAAGAATGAATGTGCTGCAGCCACTGGACTTAATTAAAATAAACTTCACACAGTTCCACATTTCCAGTAAGCAGAAAAATAAAGGCCACACTTGACAAATGAAAGATGAAGTAGAAGCAGGATGTAACCATTAGATAATTGTAAGGATTCATAGCAACTCTGAAAATTGCCTTCATGTCCAAGTGAAGGCAGAGATATTATTTTTTTTACATATAGGGACTCTTTGTATGTGCGTGTGTGTGTGTGTGATATCAAAATA
Source organism: Marmota marmota marmota (assembly GCF_001458135.2). Lineage (NCBI taxonomy): Eukaryota > Metazoa > Chordata > Mammalia > Rodentia > Sciuridae > Marmota > Marmota marmota. Next base: position 12,532,786 of record NW_026000169.1, read on the forward strand.
GAGGCAACAGCCAGATATAGTGGCACCCGCCTGTAATCTCAGCATCTCGGAGGCTGAGACAGGAGGATCATGAGTTCAAAGCCAGCCTGAGCAAAAGTGAGGCACTAAGCAACTCAATGAGACCCTGTCTCTAAATAAAATAAAAATAGGGCTAGAGATGTGGCTCAGTGGTTGAGTGCCCCTCAGTTCAATCCCCAGTACCAAAAAATAATAGAAGCAACACTACAGAATTTGTAAGGGTTCTGCCATGGTCTATGATGAAAAATTCTTAGCAAGGCAATGATCCTCTGGCAACATAGCAGTATGGTTCAGAGTACACATCCAGGGATCTGATTATGAGTCAACTACCAGCTTTACTATGAACTAACTGTGTGGCTTGGGTATTTTTTTTTTCTTTTTGTCTCCTGTGTATTTCAGTCTTATCATGTACAAAATGGGACTCCTCAACCTTAAAACATAATAATGACAACATCTTCCCAGATTTTCTTGAGGATTTTATGATAAAGCACTTTAAACAGCCCCTGGTACACAGTTACCAAAGGGAAATGTCCACATCATGCTGACAGTTTAAATCTCTGAATCTGGCTTTAACCTCTTCTTGCCAAAGCAGCATTCGGGCTCTGTTATCGAGATTGCTCATTGTCCATCATCCAGTGATTCTTTGCTCTATGATAATAGGATTTTGACGTTTAGCAGGGCTTATCATCACCTTGAATAAAAGAGTGCACTTCCCAACTTCCCTTGCTGCTGGGCATGTCCACATACTTACATTCTGGCCAATGCAAATCAACCAGAAATGTTTTGTGGGATTTCTAGGAAATAGTCTAGAAGGAAGTGAGCCTGCCCTGCCTTCTCAGCCTCCACCCTGTTTCCTGGAGTGTGGATGTGATTGATGGCTGAAGCCAGGACAACCCACCAGACCAGGAGGTCGTGTGCTAAGAAGGGCCGAGTGGCTGGACAGAAGGAGTTCCAGACCCTTTAACACTGCGGCTTCCTTACTGTCCTGAGATTTCCACTTGCCGACCTCAGAGTGGATTCATTGTAGGAACAATGAATGAGGGAGATAAAGTTCTGCCTTATTGTGTTTTCTTTTTGTTTTGATTGACCTCATTACTATTGTTTGGTTTTGTTCATGCAGTTAGGAGAGCCCTTCAGATCTGCTCAGTGTCGATACACATTGATTAAAATATAAATATTTCATTTACAAATGTCTGTGCCAGTCCATGTGTGAATGAAATGAGAAATATGGAACTGTACAAGATGGGAATCTGAGGTTGTGAATAGGTCAGGAAAATATAGAAGCCAAGAAAAGGGACAAAGGCATACAACCTAGGGAGGATCAAAAGAATCAATACATGGATGTGACTCAGTGGTAGGCAGCCGCTGGGTTCAATCCCAAGTACCAGGAAAAAAAAAAATAAATACAGGACTATGAACCATTGTTAATATAATTCAGGAAAAAAAATAGTACACAGAAATGCTAAGGGGCCTGGAGACAAAGTAATAGTTTTAACATGAGAAGAAAAGACACCTAGAGATGTGGTTAATGGCCATGGAGTGTGAGGAAAGGAAAAATTTATGCAATTGCTGGTCCTTGAGAATGAGCCAAAGTATTTTGGCAGCCAAGCACTGAAAGTCAGTAATCTATAATAAGTGAGCACCGCCACACCAAAATTGTTCCTACAATGAATCCACTCTGAATTTAATAAGGGAGACATTCCCATCCATACTGGGAATTGTTAATTTAATGACAACTTTTTGTTGTTGTTGTTTGCTTCACTAGTAATTGGTCAAGGCACGCACACTGATTTATGTCCTAAGAAATTGTGGCTTGTCTTCTTTCATAATAGCAAATGCAAATCCAATGTAATCAGCACTAAAAATCTTGTCAGTCTGGCTGACCTGGAATTGTCTGTTAGAAGCTGATTGATGGGTCTCATGTTGTGCTCAGTGAGACTGCCAGAGCATGCCAAAATACTCGCCTCTCCATTGTGTCTGACCCGTCTCTTCAATACTCGTTCAGCAGATTCTAAATTGTGCAACATATCTCCCGTATGCAGCCTCTTGTTATTTTTTAGTTATATTTCAAGGCTGGAAAGAAATTTTGGCATTCATTTTGTACAGTCCCTTGGTTTTCAGGAAGATGCCAAGTTGCAAATGGCCAGGGCTGGTGATTATCTAGAAAGCTTTAAGGCAAAACTCCTCCATTACAATTCCATACCTTAACTCAGAAGTCCAGTTTACAATTTTGCCATGAAGTTTTCTAGAAGTTCTGCTTTAGTCAAAGCAAAAACATTGTTTTAATGTAATCTTTTCCCTGTGTGGACACAGAGATAGTTGATGAGAATCTTCATGAAAATCCATTCTTATTCTTGAAAACAAACCAAATCATCCTAGACCTTCTTTCAATTTAAATTTTTTTTCCACATAACATTTGCATATTTGTGATTCTCTTTCCTGAATCTGTTTCAATTTCTCCACACTCTTAAAGGTCTGATGGCCCAAACTAGATCTATCAATACAATAAATATACCTGACTAATATGGACTGTGAAGGAAAAATCATTTTCTATACACTGCACATAAACTTTTAAATGTTTTAGCATTTTCTCATCCCTAGTGCATGTGTGTGCATGTGCACATACACACATGTAAATATACATCATGTGGGTTTTGATGGAGTTAATTTTTTTCTGCTATTCTTCTATCTAGTTGGTGGTCCCTGACTCATGTCTGTGTGGGTGGAATGTCTAAGAATACAACTGAGACCTCATCTGTTTTCATATTTGACTTATTTAGCTATGTAAAAACAAGACAGTTGTTAGCATTCACTATGGTTTAGAAGTCTTTGAAAAAAAAAGTGTGGCCATTATTTCCAGGGAAAGATAGGGAACACATAATATAAAATTAGTTTTGACAAAATTCTGATAAATTATGATAAAGAGAAACGTGATAATTATTAATTTACTGTGTGCCATGCATGGTGCTCTCCTATACCTTGCAACAAATGCATAAGGTGGACATTTCACTCCATCTTACAGATGAGAAAAATGATTCATACAGAATTTAAATAGCTTCCTTGGACCATCCATGATGATGGAGGACAGAATTTCAATACATGACTATCTGGCTCCTGGACTGGGGATCTTAACCATTCCATTATACTACCTACCAATACTGATATCTCTAAATAAGAAAGAATTTGGGCATGATTTCGCATACTAAAGAAATGAAATAAATCTAGAATATCTACAAGAACCAAACAATAACAGCTGCTTAGTTAATACAGGAATTTTCACAAAATGCTTGCCTTTAGCTTCAAAAGGTGTAAGTATAAATTCTAGAAGGACCATGCTCAGAGGCCACTTGAGTGTTGCTTTATTTTTAAAAGAATCTGCTTTTCTGACAAGAGTTGAAGTGTTCTGTAATTATATTTTGGGTGTGCTCTTAGAACTAGCCTAGCGTCCAGACAAGGGTGAGGAAAGAGTGCTATATAATAACAAATGGAAAATGTAGTTTCAAATGCCAAAGGAAAAAAAAAGTTTCATATACACATATAAAACCTGCTTGGAATTATGTTTTTTAAATGTTACCCAGATGGTTTGGCAAAGGAAAAATATATATAGAGAAAAGATTGGAAAAAGTGAGGCCAGATGTTAATGGTTAAGTTAGTGCTGTCAGATTTCCCAAATAAAAACAGGATGCTCAGTTAAATTTGAACTTCAGAGAGACAACAAATAATTTTTCAACATAAGTCTGTCCAAAATATTACATACGTATTCATACTTAAATAATACTTGTTATTTATATGAAATAACAAGGAATCCTATATTTTATCTGCCAGCTTTGCAGAAAGTGAATCTAGATAAGGATGTATGAGTGTACAGTGTCATTCATCCAACTTTTCTGTGAGTGAAAATTTTTAAATAAAAACACTAAATTACTTTCTGTTGTTTATGTATTTAATGATACTGTCAGGCTTCTTAATATTAATTATGAATTTAATTTTGTAGAAAAGGGAAAGTAACTTACATTTTAAAATTGCATTTGCAGCCTAAAGACATCCGGGTGGTGGTGGAAGAGTGAAACCCACCAGAGGGACCCCTCTGCAGCATGCATTCTGACTTGTGAAAGCTCTTTGTCCCCATAGGCTCAAGACTGCCCTTCCATGTCTAGAGATATGGGGACATTTTGGGAACACCAGTAAGTAAAATCCCGCTATGGCTGTCCCATATCAAGAGAGATCCAGCAGCCTGGCTGGGGAAAATCTCTTCACCCCCTCAGGCACCAGCAGAGATCACTGAGAATCTGCAGTACAAGATGAACTAAAACAAACAAACAAAAAATAGCCATATCTCCAGAAAATTAAACTGCTATTGGATGCACAACAGGTAACAGTTGGCCAAGATCCATATGCTAAACCTACATAGTGTGATTGCCTGCTAAATTAATGAGATTTAAATAGGACTCAGTCTCCTAACATAATAGACAAATTATTCAGAATACAATTGAAAATCACCTTTCATGCTAAGAACTGAGAAAATCACAATTTGAATGAGAAAAGACAATCAATTGACAACTCAACATGAATCAGATGTTGGAATTGCATGGTAAAGATTTAAAGCAGCCATAATAAAAAAAAAAAAAAAATGCTTCCACAATTGAGTACAAATTTTCCTGAAACAAATGAAAAAGGAAAGTCTCAGCCAAGATAATATCATTCTCTTCAAGAATGTACCAGTGGATAACAGATTTTTTTCAAAGCAGTCTTTGAAGTAATATAGACAAAGTTATTTGATATAGAACACTTAATCAAGTATAATCAATGTCCAGAATAAAATAAATGATGTTTGAAAAGTAGTGTAGACATACAAGCTATCTGTTCTTGCATGGAATTTACATTTTTAGAGTACTAATGTTAAAAACAAAGGAATAACTTCAAAGTTTTACTAATCCAAGCAACTCAATTCTTATTTGCCTTAAGGCTATTTGCCAAGAATTTAGCAAAAAGATCAAGTGTTAGAAGTCTCTCGCAAACTAACCAGACTGGGTTTTCCAAATGTTGTTCTACAATGGAATTGAAGCATTGCAGAGATACACAAATGACTCTCTTGAGATACATTTTACAGGCTGATGCCCAGTAGAACAGAAATGATTTGAGTCAAAGATACCATAGATGTAGTCACTAGGTCCCCAAGTGGTAAGTTGAAAGGAAATGCAATTAGGCAATGGAAACATTTGTTAGCTATAAATGTGATTTGCATTTTGGAATTTTTCATAGCCCAAATAGATGTTCTATTAACAATAATTCTAGCAGAAATTTATTCTGCATATACTATGAACCAGACACTGCAATAAGCATGTAATTGTTGTTTAATGCACATATCAATCCTCATGGTATTATTATCTTCATTTTACAAAAAAGAAAACAGAAGTTGAGAGAGTTTATGGCTTTGTCATACTTGCTTAGTAAAACCCCAACTCCTCTTTGAACAAATTATCTACTTATTCCACATCTATATCCTTCTTTCTAAACAGGTTACCACATTAAATTCATGATAATGAACTTCATTTACGTGGTCCCTTGATACTGCCAGGATTCAGACTACATTTCCCAACATCCCTAATGTTTTCACAACTTCTTAAATTTCCAACATCTCCCAGCCACCCCCAGATGACCACTTTGCTTCTTAATTTACTGAAAAACTACAATTACAAGAGAAATTCTGATTCTTCACATTCTACCTTCCTGCTGGTTATATGGATGAAGCATCTGTACTCTGCTTATATCTCAGACATCTCTCTCCTTGTACCTTGGGCATCCTGCAGTGATTCTCCCATTTTTCACTTGCATTATTATTCTTTTCTTCCTATTGAGTCAAGTCTATTAGTATACAAACACACTGCTATTTCTCTCTAATATATTAATAAAACAAAAATAAGTACACACAAAGGCAAAGTATCTCTTTCCTCCCCAGCCACTGCCCACATATTGTTCATCTGTAGCACAATTCAAGACTTACTTAAAATTGCCTTCTCCAGGTCTCATTCTCTTTTAAACTCACCATAAATAGGCTTTTTACCTCTCTCCACTGAAAGTGCTCTTGCTAAGGTCAACAATGACCTGATATTGTTAAATTCAGTGGTCAGTTCTTATTTCTGCCTGTGCCTAATCTCTGTGGCAGCACTTGACATAGTAGATCACTCTCCCTCCTGCATATGCTTTCCTCAGTTGACTCCTACAACATCTGTCCAACTCCTTAGCATAAGAGAGGCTAACTAACCCTCAGACCTCAGTCTTTTTCCTTTTCTTTTTCTTCTTTCCATTCCCTCAGTGATCCCATCAGTCTGCTGGTTTTAAATATCTTCTTTCTGCTAATGGCACCAAATGCCTATCTGTAAGCCTCCCTTCTGAATTCCAGACTCAAACATCCAACTGTCTATTCTCCTCTCCCCTTTCATATCTCAGACCCAGTAAGTCCAAAGTTGCATTTCTGATCTTCGTTTTCTATCAGTCATAGTTCTGGCAAGAAACAGATGGCATATTTTAATTGGGCAATTTGAGGGCAGTTTAATAAAAAGGCTAGTTAAGGATACAGGGAGACCACAAAGGACAGTGGCCCAGTGCTGATAAAGGAGGCTATTGTTCCACCAACCCTGAAGGGTAAAAGAGTGAAGGGAGGAAGCAGTTGTTACTAGGATGGAGGAAGGGAGCATAGTGGGAAGGAGGGAGAGAGGGAGAGGGAGAGGGAGAGGGAGAGAGAGAGAGAGAGAGAGAGAGAGAGAGAGAGAGAGAGAGAGGTATCCACTGACATGGGCTATAACTCTTAGTGGAAGAGTAGAACCAGCTTGAAGCAAATCCTCCTTCCTTTGAATCTCCTACCAGCATTTCTCACTGATTGAATATAACACTGGAAAGCCAAAGAACAAGAGATGAGCTGATGTCCTTATGCACTTTGTGCCCCTCTCATAGATAGCTCCTCCCCTTGTGCCCTAGACATTATAGGAGGTCAGCTTCCTGGGACACAAAACAGAAGGAAGAAGGGTAGACAGTGCCAGTAGAGGGCAAAAAGGGACCCTTCTAAATTCCAGACTCAAATATCCACCTGCCCTCAATATCCAATCTCTGACTCCCTCTCACATCCAATCTATCACATCTCACTGGCCCTACCTTCCAAATATACTCAGACTCTGACCCCGCCCTCACAGAACCACTATCACCTCTTGTCCAGCATAGCTAATGGGTCTCCCTGTGATCACTCTTGTCCCCATACTTGCAATTTTAAACACAGTAACCAGAGTAAGCTTTTTATTTATTTCCAGAACTTTATCCATTTTATCTAGAATATTTATTTTCATACAATTGTTTATAGTTATCCTTTATTTATTCAAGGTTGATAGTAATGTTCTCTCTTTCACTTTTTTTTAAGAGTAAAGGGGATATTTGTTCCCTGAGCATGCACAGCATTCTTTTTGTTATTTTAATTTTTTGTAGTTATAGATGAACATAATGCCTTTATTTTATTTATTTATTTTATGGGGTGCTGAAGATGGAACCCAGTATCTCAGATGTCCTAGGCCAGCACTCTTCTACTGATCTACAGCCCCAGCCCTGCTCTTTCATTTGTTATTCAAGTAATTTTAGTTTTTTTCTCTTTTCTTCTTGGTCAGTCTAGCTAAGTTTTCTCAATTTTGTTAAACTTTTCAAAGAACCAGCTTTTGTTTTCATGCATTTTTATAATATTTTTCTATACTTCATCTCAATTAATTCCCTCTTTAATCTTTATTACTGACCTCTTCTGCATGTTTTAGGTTTAACTTGATCTCCTTGTCCTGGTATCTTAAGGTGGAAGTTGAGGTTTTGATTTGAGATTTATTCTCTTTTACTGTAGGAATTCATAGCTATAAATTTTCCACTAAGGACTCCTTTAGTTACATCCTATAAGTTTTGTGATGTTGTGTCTTAATTTTCATTCATCTCAAAATATTTTTTACAAAGCATTTAGCTACTAACCTCTACTAATTTGGGGCTAATCACTATTGTTTACAGCAATGTTTGGGGAGTAAAAATTGCTTCCTGGACTAATTCCATCAAATTTTGGCTCCTTGGAAGAAATAATTCCTCAGATCTGTTTTTAAGATTTGTTCTAAGCCCAGGAAGGCTCTTCCTAGCTGTCTCTTTCCCCATTTTTCTTTATAAAACTATTTGTCTGCAACCTGGCCTATATTTCCAAAGAATCTCTCAATTGCCTCCCAATTACCTTTCATCTTTCCACTCTTTTTAAGAGTAACTTTAGACATGAAGCTCTCTATATTGCTTCAAATAAAGGCAGTCCCCTCCATTAGTAAGGAAATTGGCACTCTGTTCTATAGTCTGCTTACCCCCCAACTGGCCCAAGCGGTCTCTGAACTGTGGCACTGATGCTAAAAGCAGGGACAATGGTGTCCTTCTCTGAGTGGCTCCTCCACTACAGGAGCTGAGTATTCAGTGGTTAGGTATACAGAAGCCCCAGGTCTTCTCGGCATGGAAATTCCCCACTGTATCAGCTAACTGAAGTCCCAATGTTCTCAGTGGTGCCATGCCCAACATAAAGGTGACATCCCATGAGTGGAAGCAAGGCAGAAAGAAGAGCTCCAAGTTTTCATTCACACCTGAAACTAAGCCTCAGCCAAACATAACCGGGGCAGGATGAGAAACACTTACATTTTGTCCTTACCAAGATGATAACCCTCCAACTAGGAGCTGGGCAGAGTGGGACACAGCCCTGTGCTCCTGACTGTACCATTCTGGAGTGGCATTTCTACTTTGTTGAGCTTGGAGGGAGCCAAGAGAGTCTGGGCTGAGATTCAAATATCACAGACTTTCAGTTTTTTATCAAGTTTTAATAGATTTTCTTAAATAAATATTTCTTCATTTGCTGTATGCACTTTGTTTCATTTCCAAAAACTTTTAATGATTATTGTTTCAAAATAATTTCTTATTTTCCTGGTGAGTGGATCCATGGAGTTCCTCACACTGTCATGCTAGAAAACCCTTGTCCAGAGGACACTTTTTAAAACATCAGTCAGATCATGCCATTGTTCTCAGAATCCTCTACTGACTACTACTCACCCTTAGAAGAAAAACAGTGGCCCAAAAGACCCTGGGCCCTGCCTCTCTCTTCCACCTTCTCTGACCTCATCTCATACTTCTGTCCTTGCTCACCTGGCTCCAGCCACTCTACTCCTTGCTGTTCTTACACACATCAGGATACTCTTGGTACTAGGCTTCACACTTCTGAACACACTTCCTCTAGGTATTTATAAGGGTAACTTCCTAGCATCCCTCAAGCAACAATTATTCAAATACTACTTTCAAACAAAATCTACCCTGAGCAAAATCTATCTGTTAATATTAAATATTATAATATAATCCAACCCATACAACATTCCCAGTACCTCTGTTTTAAACATGGATCCTTTTTAAAGATGTTTATACAAATTGGTAAGAAATCAAGTTTAGCAGACTGTTTTTTTATTATCGGTCCCCTTCCATAGTATATAAGTTTCAAGAGCAAGGATTTTTTGCCACTTTGGTTTACCAAAGTGGTACATTCCAATCTTTCAAAACCACGCTTGTCACTAGTGAATGCTGAATAAATATTTGTTGAATGAGTAGTGATAGGATAAAATGTTGGAATCAGGATTTGATCCAAAAATCAGCTTTTAATCAAAAACCTGTGTTAAGGCTACTTTCAGATATTAGGTCCTATTTAAATAAAATTCATGGGCTGAAACTATTTTTTTTTTACAAATGTTTGTCACATAATGAGCTTTTTAGTATTTATTTTTAAAGTGCTTAGTAAGCCTCAGGTGTCTGAATTCATTGGCAGGCATCATTGCCAAAGTAGAAATCATAATATTTAGGAAACAAAATTTTGGCCATATTTTATATTCATTTAGCAGAATGATAGTTTACACATCCATAGAAGATAAGACTTTATCCTATTTGTATTTTTGTGGTATTTAAACTTATTCCCAAAAAATATCTTCAGTGATAAACTTGGATATCATATTATTAGTGGGGCTTTCAGTGGATGAAGATTTCAGTTTGTACAGTTGTCATAAAACATAACCATTTGTTAGCTTAAAGTCTCAAGGCAGGTACCATTATTAAAAAGTAAAACCTGGGGTCCAGTTTCCTTTTCTGAAACATAAGTCCCTGGACCTAGGAATGGAAGACAAGGTCAGCTTTGCCTTTACTCTGAATGCTTATTTAAGTGAGATAGTTGGGCTGGAACAACATTTTGTGAATATTTGTTAGCACAATAAGTTCATATAGCCAAATAAGATATAATTTTTCAAGTCATCTTTTTAAGAAAGATTAACACAAATCTGCCCTCAGATTCTCTCCTTTTTTGTTTCCCTACTATCATGGTTTATATTTCTGCAAAAGTACCTGACAATGGCTTCAGCCACTAGATGATTGATAAGCACTTTAAAAATGAACATCATTATGCTGAAAGAGGCCAATCTGCCTTCATCCTCTTTGGTCACATACATCTTGAGGTTCTGTCTAAAGCCTTTCTGCCCAAATTCTCCAAATTATCATTACTGAGGCCTAGAGGTTTACTGTCACAAACCTCTTCTTTCTGGAAAATTCTACCTTCTAGTAATCCCTGAAGACTCTGATAGCTGCTCTCCACATTGCCCCAGGACACCAACCAGGTACACAAATGTCTTAAGTATAGAGCTGTGGTCCTCAGGCCTAGCTGCATATCAGAATGACCTAGACAGATTAAAAAAAAAAATACTGATATCCACGTCCCACTCCTAGATTCTGATGCAATTGATATGGAATGGAGACTGGTATTGGTATATTTTTAAAGACCCTTGTTTGATTTTAATATTAAGTCTGAAATGAGTCTAAAATATTAAGCCTTGCTGGGTTCTGGGGGAAGATGATGTTGGAAATGACTTTAATATAATAATTTTATTTATATTTTATCTTAGTATGATGTTTTAGTCAGATTTTCACTGCTTTTTGGTCATTGTCATGACCAAAAGAACAATTTTAGAGAAGGAAATTTTATTTGGTACTCATGGTTTCTGAGATTTCAGCCCATAGACGGCTGACTCCATTGCTCTGGGCCTATGGTAAGGCAGAACATCATGGCAGAAGGACGTGGAAAGGCAAAGCTGCTTAGAAGGGGGCAAGCAGGAAGAAGAGATAGAACTCTGCTCACCAGGGACAAAATATAAACCCCAAAGACATGCCCTCAGTGACCTACCCCCTTGAGCTACACCTTACCTGCCTAGAGTTAATACCCAGTTAATCCACTTGCATGGATTAATCCACTGATTAAGTTAAGGCTCTCAAAACCCAATCCTCTCACCTCTGAAAATTCTTACATTGCCTCACACATGAGCTTTTGGGGCACAACTCATATCTAAACTGTAATATATGGTTTGATTCAATAATGTTCATTCTGAAGCTATAATAGAATAACTGTAGCCCACTAGATGTTGCATGTTGAGTAATATGGAGTAAGACATATCTCCTGCCCTCAAGTAGCTTTGGTGGAAATAAAACAAAACTAAATAAGACAGACATTGAACAGGAAATCACAAATGACCATGTCGGGTATTTGAATGATGTCAAGACAAAAAAAAAGTATTGAACATGACTGATGAAGAAATGTGTTTGCATTAATAAGTTTGACCTTTCAATGAAAATGCATCAGGTAGCAATTCTTTCACAAGTCAGTGTGAATTGGCTTAATGAGAGTCTAGTTTTTCTTATCAGTTATTTGTTTATACAAAGCTGACTTATATAGGGAGGTGGTTGGGGATCTGGCCTCTGGGAGGCCTTGCCTCTGGGAGTCTGTAGAGTATCAGAGATCAAGGGTTGTCTGGGAAGTAGAGGGCAGGAAGCAGGAACTAAGAGGGGAATCTACACCAGGTTCATAGCCTCTTATCTGATCCTTTATCTTACCAAGTCCAGAGCTTCTGGTTCTCACTTAGGTTTCCCTCACCTTGATGTTCCTGTGACTGGCCTTTCTTGTCATTCAAATCTCAGCCTAAGTATCACCTCCTCAAAGGGGACTTTCTCTGATCTCCCAAACTGAAGTGATTAATGGTCTCTCTGCCACAACATTGTATCTTAATTCACCAAAATTACCTCTTCTACTTTTCTACACATAGAACAGTTGATCCCTGACTTATAATGGGTTAAATGGTTTAAGTTATCATTTTTTGACACTATCAAGGCAAGAAAGTGATACTCATTCAGTAGAAACAATACTTTGAATTTTGAACTTTGTGGGTCCACCCTCCCCCAATTCCAGTCTAGTGATATTGCAGTCAAATATTTGGTCCCAATGCTGGGCAGCAGCAGTGAGCTGCAGTGTCTAGTCAGTCTTGCGCTCAGGAGAGGAAAGGACCCTATGTTGCTGACTATTATGTGAGGTGGGTTAGATATATTAAATGCATTTTTGATTTGCAATAGCTTTAATTCATGATGGATTTGTCAAGACATACTCCCACCCTCCCACCCCATCAAACAAGGAATAGCTATAGCTTGTTTACTCTCTTCTCTCTTCAAAAGAACACCACAGTTCATCTTGTTTACCTCTTTATCTTCCATGTCTGGACAAGGGTATGTGTAAGATGTTCAATAAATATTTGCTGCATGAAATATATTCTTTCCTTTCAGGCTTCTTGTTTTTTTTCCATTTCTTCTCCATTACAAGAAACAACACAAATTGAACAGTGATAATGGGTTTTCTTTACTTCTAGAACCTTCAAAACAGTGTTCCTAGAGACCCATAAAGGTCAATGGAGTAAAAAGCACAAGGACAAAAATGGGACAGCAAGGTTCTCAGCTCACCTAACGGCTAATGGTTCATTGAGAGCAAAAGAAGCAAAAGATAACATTAGAGAAATGTAAGCGTCTCATGCAGTATCATCTGGAAATTTTTTATTTAAGTTTAACTGCAAATACTCATTTTGATTCTAAAGCTCTTTATTTCTGCTATGTGCCAGAAAATATGCTCCAAAAAAGAGCATTAAGCCCTTTTCTATGCACCCTGTGCCAGGCATGGAAGAATACTGTTTGGATCTTAAATTTAAATAGAAAACTAAGGGTTGTCCCAAAAGGTACAGAATTGTTCAAAGTCATTTAGACAACTGTGTATGTGTTGAAGGATGTATTGAACAAATTAACTCAATATCCAAAAAAAAAAAAAAGCCCTTTTGCTTTGTTCTCTGACATGCGGGACACTCAGTGTCATACACATATTTGCTGCATGAATTTGCAATGAGAAGAGAGACTTGATGGCTCAAGGGCTCACAGACCCAAGTGTCTTTTACTTACTTAGTGCATATCAGGATTAATGTTGTGAAGAACATGGTGATTCAATTTCTCTTGTTTGTTTTTAATATTGAAAGAAATGATGATTAAGAAAATCATAAGTTATTTATGGCTCTCAGCATATTAACAGTTGATTTTGCAAATGGTACAAATCACTGTCTTGTATATAAATAGATCTGAATTATCAGAGTGTGTGTAAGGAGGGGGGTGTTGTTGTCAATTCATTTAGTTTTTTTTTTTTTTCCTTTTAGGATTGGCTGCATAGCAGATGTCCAGAAAAAGAGAACTGAACAATGATTACACAAACACCAGTGATACAAAGAGAGAAAAAAAAGAGAAGCCCCAGACTGTAAACACAGTCAGCCCAGCTGAATGGAAGGCCACAAAGGGACTTGTTCTAATCAAGATGCACAGATCTGTTTCTAATAGGCCCCAGTGATGTCAGGGCAGGGCCCTGATGTATGAGCTGGTGCATCTATATTTGCATATTAAATATATAAATAACCAGCAGTGCAGGAAGAGATGGGGGGAAATGGGAACATGGCATTGAAAGAGCATATTCATCCAGTTAAAACTAGTTGGAATAAGACCAGATTTCTAATGTGTCTAGATAAATCTTTTTGTAGTAGGGCCCAATTCCAAAGCAAGATCAATGCACAGACTTCACCTGACTGAGATGGCCTGTGTAGCTAGGAAATAACTTCTGATCACTCAGTATGAGTCTTTCCCTCACTCTCAAGGCAGGTCAAACTGGCTCAGCTAACATCCATCAAGAATATGTTATGAACTGTACTATGGTATATAAGTGGTATTGTCACAGGGCTTTAGCATTTAGAGTGGAAAGGAAACAGATAACAAATTCATTTCTGTATAATGTGGAAGTGAAGGGGTACATGTCCATCCAGGAGGCTATGGGAGTTCAGAGGAGGCATAGCACAGACAGAGACCATGGGGGAGGGAGTTTTCCTAGGACTGAGCTGCAAGTAACAGAAATATAACCTAAGACAGGTTAAATTTTCTGTGCCCAGTCCTAATAGTAGGGAAGGTATGAGGAGATTGTGTCAGTTCTTTCTTTGCTCTTGTTCTATACCTGCATTTTATTTCCTTTAGAGCTGGTAAAATGAAGCTGCGTTACCTTGTTGTTGTTTTTTTTTTTATTTTGTTGATGTCTATTTGTTTGTTTGCTTTGAGACACGGTCTCACTAAATTGCTTAGGGCTTCATTCAATTGCTGAGGCTTGCCTTGAACTGTTTTATGACTAACTCAGAAAAACTTAAAGAAAGCAACCCAAAAAAACTTTCCCAAGACTCCATGCAGGATCTGCCAGGGGGCCATCTGGAATCTTCCCCCAACCAGATTCCTGGGGTAGCCTGATTGAGCACCCGCCTCTGGTTGCTCTGGAAACAAGAGCCTGGGCTTTATCATTTCCATAAGAGGTTTCTTCTCTGTGTGCAGAAAACAAAACAGGGCTGTGGTTATTTAAGAACATCAGTCAAAGTTCAACAAACATTAATTGAGCCATGTGTCCCATGTGAGGTGCTGGGGTAGGTACAGTGGCACAGAGAACAGGCAAGTTCTCTCAGAAGGATTTCAACAGAAGGCTTCACATGGTGGTTAAAGATAGATTCTGGAGCCAAAACCTCACTCAAAACTTCACACCATCTCAGAACCCTTGCATAAGTTACTCCATTTTTCCAAAACTCACTTTGTCTGAGAAGGTGTGAGGTTTTGAGTCTAGATAGTTGGCCCCAGCATCTATCTTTAACCAGAAATCTGGATGCAGGAAGGTTTCAGAAAAGTCAAATATGTATAAGCAGAGAATAGATCAGCTATTGGAAGTTACAGTTACAGTTATAAGATTAATCTAATAAGGAGCTAATGCAGAGCATAGTGACTATAGTTATAAGATTAATAAGTTACAGTTATAAGATTAATCTAATAATAAAAGAGCATAGTGACTATAGTTACAATGTTCTACGTTTATAAAGAAAAGATCACTCTGGCTTTTGTGTGGAGATTAGATTGCAGGAGATATAAGCAGAAAGAGGAAACTTTTAACAATTCTTTACAATGGTTTGAACAAGGTATGAATGAGGCTTGAGCTAGAGAGGAGCAGGGCAGATGGAGAGGAATAAATACAGTAAATACATTGGACACAGAGTTGGCAGGACCTACAGATAGATCAGAGTTTGGGGAAGAGAAAGGCCACATTCCAAGAGCATGAGCTATTGAGCAGATGAAGTTACTCTTCATTGAGATGACAACTTTCTTTATGCGTCAGTAAGTAAATAGATGGTATTAACAATATGATAAAAAACTAACCCCTTCTGATTGCTTATGAAAGATCAGATACAATTCTAAGAACCTTACATGTATTAATTCAGCACTAATTAACAGCTCTGTGAGGCAGGCATTATAACGTTTTATTCCAGAAAGTTGTAGAGCAGAGAAATAAAGTGACCAAAGTCACATAGCCAGCAAGCAGCAGAACTTGGGTTGGGTTTTGTAGATTTAAGAGTCTGACTCTTATTCACAGGCCACACTGCCCGTCTGTTAGTTTGACTCCTTAATTCAAATCCATAGCCCCAATTCTGTTGATTTGCATCCGTAGGCACATGTGGTTGAGAACCGGGGCTTCAGGTGACAGAGTGTGGGTTGGCTCAATCTAGAATATTCTCCAAAATTGGAACACAAGCCCTCTTCCCCAAATGTTCAGGAAAAGCCATTGAAATCAGTGGGTTACACACTCAGCTTGAATGGATGTTGCCATTTCATGGAGTAGGTGAACATGAATCCCATCTGCTGCATTTTATGATCTTCCTCTACCTCATTTTATTCATTTGAAGCAATAGAAAATACCCCGAAAGGTTAATCCATGGTTAAGAGTGCTGTTCTGACTGGAGCTCACCAGCTGTTAGCTGGGTGACTTCAGTACATCTCTTTATGTTTGCTTCCCCATCAGTAAATTGGGGAAACTATGCCAAAGGCTGGCTAGTTTCTCACCAAGCCCTATTCATTTTCCTTCTGGCCACAGACCTGGACTCTATGATACGGCTTCTCTTGCTGTTTATTGTGGCCCTATGGCTCTAGCCATTAGGATAAGGACAGACATGATGGATGCTGCCTTCAGATCTGGTCCCCACAAATCTCCCAAGTGACATCACACTCCCTGTTTGTTGTCTGCTGACTTAATAAAAAGAATCTGGCAGAGAACTTCATGTTCCAGGGCACAACAGAGTCACAGGCTTAAAGAAGTCTCTAAATCTCTGTATGATCATGTGGAAGACCTGCTAAGTAAGACCATTCACTTTGAACTGCATAAATCAGAAATAAATATGTATTGTATTAGATCAGTGCAAGTTTGGGATATGTTTATTAAAGTAACTTTAATTATATATCCTAACTAGTATAAATATCTACCTTCTAAGATTACTCAGTATCTACAAAGTATATGGATAAATATGCTTACAGAACATAGAAGAAAATGTATCTCCATGCTTCTTCCTTTCCAAATTCTTTGTTACAACTAGAGAATGAGGTAGACCTCCTCTGAAATCATCATTCTCCGAGTGAGGCATCTCATTGTGATTACCAGTACAGTCTATTCACATACAGAACGGGGTATTAAAACATTCTGCAGAACAGTAAGAGGTGAGCAAACATAACCTGAGAGAGCTTGAAAAACTGATGCCTTGGTCTGTTTGTGCTGACTACACTTGAAGCTGGGTAATTTATAAACAACAGCAATTTGTTTCTCCCAGATCTCAAGGCTGGAAGTCTAAAATTGAGGTACCTGCTCATTCAAGGCCTTGGTGAGGGCCTAGTCTCTGCTACCAAGATGACACCTTTATTTCATTCTCTCTAGGGGACAAACACTGCCTTCCCACATAATGGAAGGGAAGGTAAAAGGACCTAGCTAATTTCCTCAAGCATTTTTATAGAGTTGCTAATCCCATTCACGAAGATGCCATTCCCTCGGCTTACTCACCTCCTAAAGGCCCTACCTCAATGGCAATAAAGTTTAAACATAAAAATTTGGGAGGTGGGGGCACATTCAACTGTGTTCTGGAGGCTTCTCTCATCCCTCTCAGAGTCTTCATGACCTTAGTCTGCATTCAGGACTATACCACTTCTGTGATTGGGTCACTCCAACAAGATTGACCAACCTGGCTGACAATTTAAATCAGTTTATTACAACCTACTCTCTTTCTTTTGGGTAGATGCAGCCTCATCAATGCTGTGTGGGCAGGCGAGAAGACTTCAAAAGTCAGAAAATTGGTTACATCATACAGAATCAGAGATGTGGGCTTAGAGATGGAACCAATTCCTAAGAGAGGGTTCGATTTTCCATTGAAGACTTTTCATTATTTGTTTTAAAGTAAAAGTCCTCACCCCCATAAAAAAAAAAAAAAAACAAATATGCAATAGACCATTTAGAAAGTGATCAGA
The DNA here is from genome assembly GCF_001458135.2 of Marmota marmota marmota. Lineage (NCBI taxonomy): Eukaryota > Metazoa > Chordata > Mammalia > Rodentia > Sciuridae > Marmota > Marmota marmota. Next base: position 12,550,585 of record NW_026000169.1, read on the forward strand.
GTTTCACCCCAAAGGAGTGTTTTGAATAAAAAGAGGTTTTAAGACATTGGATAGCTCCCTTGTATATTTATTTATTTCTACACACCCTGCCAAGTTTTCTCTAGACTGATGTTGGCATATAAATCTCTTGAAACTTGATTTTATTTATTTTTTTCCAATTCACCTTCAGACTTTTAAGATGCTGTCCTCTGCCATCGTCACTCACCATCTTGTCTCTCTTAACAAAAATCACAAATCTTTATTTTACGATATAGCACAGTCATAGAAATACTGCCCGGGTAACAGAGAATACTTCATGGGTGTCTAAAATGGCCTTGCAGACAGACGATTCTATCAGTTCAACCATATTCATGTACTCACAGAAAACCTCTCATCACAGGAAATTTTCCAGCATATCAAACTGTGAAGTGGGAAGCACTAACAGAAAATGCCCACTCGTAGAGGTCAGGGCTGTCAAGCAGATGCAGCCAAGGAAACCCTCGTCACATGGCTCAGTCCCAGAGGACTGTGAGCATTCACAGGAGGACAATGCTGAAAGGACATCCAATGTTTATGTACATCTCTCTCAACATTCTTAAAGAGGATACAGGCATGTAAACAACAAATGAAGATCCTTTCTCCTTCCCTAATTCATAGTCCCCCAAGCCCCTGGGAGCCTCTCACTTTCCTACCCCAGAAGGACTCATTATACTTGCGTATCAATCTACTACCCAGACTTCTATCTTTATGAAGTCCATCATTTATTCCCAAAGCCTCCAGCAAAGAAAATGGCTTGACTACAGACCCATGGATACTATCATTCTCTTCAGTGCTTTTTGCTTTTCTGTCAAAAATTTATCAGCTTTGCTATTGGTCTTTCTATCTTGTCCCCATTCATCAGTTTTGCATCATAAAAGTATAAAGTATTGCCTGGAGATGGTGGAGCTATCTTCTGTGTACAGGAAAGCATAGAGACTAGGCTGGCCAAGCCAGAACCTTCCTCATCTATTAATTGCTTTTGTCTCATCACACCTATTAAGCATAAAGCGAGTTAAATAATGCCCTGAAATGTGTACATGTTGCCCTCACAGGCTCATTTCCAAAGAGCATTCAAATTCAAAAGCAGTGCTTTGTGGGAAATGGAGACAGTCACTGGCTTCTGGTAAATGATTCAAGAAAGTTCAACATGATAGCACCATCTCTCAAAGCCTTCACACAGCTGAGCTTTAGGTAACATAAAGAGCCCCCGTCTGTCACCTACCAAAAAAGAATGGCTTATTCTCCTACTGGGACTAAATTGAAAGATGGGGCTGATCTATCATATTTAGCAGCATACTTCGAATGCACAAAAGCTTCTGTGGTGCTGATTAAAAGGAGAAAATATCATCTGGCTAGCAAAGATGATCTGCAACTAAAACAAAAGTGTTCGCACCCTTGACTAAACATTTACTGTCAACAATCTGTCTTCTGTGTGTGCCCAGAAAAGCAACACTTACACACACACACACACACACACACACACAGTTTTTCTCTCTCTCTCTTCACAGTAAATTTTCTCTCAGGAACAATTACCCAGGCATAATTTTTCTTTCCCTTTTAAGTTAAATGCTTTATGCATGTATATCAGGATTAAATATGCCTCCCCCTCTAAAGGAGGTCCACAGGCCTCTTGTGAGGGTTTACAAAAGAAGAAAAAAAGAATTATTTTCTTCATTTCTTAGCTCTTATTATGATCATTATAATGTTCATTATTTCCACAAATAGGTTTCATCAGTTCCAAATTGATCATCTAGGATCTCTACCCTGAGCCCCAATTTGGTGAAAGACAAGGCCTGGTTTTCGTAGCATATGTACAATATCCTCGCTGAAGATAAGGAATCTCTCTGCACTTGATCTTCAAAGACTTAGAACAAGTTCATCTCTACAGAGCACAGCTTCTCTTTCTTGGACTTTAAGTCTCATTTAAGTGAGATCCAAGTACTGGGTGACCTAAAAGATCTTTTTCTTCTTTGTGACAACATAAATAAAATATCTCTTTGAACAATAGATAAAACATTTTTGTTCTAATCATATTTGTCAATACCTCCAAAGGGAAAAATTCCAATCTAAAATATTTTAGTTATATTTTACCATTTAAGAAATTGTTATAACTTATATTGCTTAAATCTCTATATTATTGAAATGTCTTAAATTTCTATCAATTTAAATCTCTATATTGTAGAAGTGTTTTCCTTGTGAAATAAATTCAGGAACAGAAAAGATCAAGATTAACCAATTCTAAGAATATTGTTCTAATTTTCTTATTTTCCAATGATTTAAGACAATGTTTTGAAATTCATTAATTCCTGTCAATATAAACCATTTCTATGTAAAGTGCAGATAGTATTTATTACAGGTAAAAGATAAAGCTATTTGTATATTATACTTAATATCAATAACTTCTTAATTAGGAGTTTGCTACTCTGTAAACTTCTATTTCATATACCATCTAAAATTTCTCATTTTATAAAAAATAAATTGTATCATCTGATTTATTATTGCTTCTCAGAAAGAAAGACTTTTATCCATGTCATTTGTTATATATTGTCCCAGCATGGTAAAACCGTACCCACAAGTGTTTAATGAAACTTTCTGAACATAAGCCACAAACCCTATGTACTGGTCACATTGTGATAAGATGTATATAAGAACAAAATCAGACTATCCCTCCAAGCCCTATATTTGAATTGAGAAAAGCTCCCATTGGAACAGTGGAGACAGTCTGAAGCCTCACATCCAAAGAGGGAGGTTTGGAAGCAATCCCAAAGGAAAAAGATAAACATATTCAATTATTGGGAAGTGGATCAGATGGGGAAAGCAACTGCTCTTGTTTAATTTTGAAAAAAAGGGTTTGTTCACACATGGTTCCCCAGCATATGAAGTGCATTTATAAAGGGGAAGATAATTAGTGAATTTTTTTTTTCTCTCAGACTCTCTCTGTATCGAGAAGAATACATAAAAGGAACTATTCATAGAAAATAATTGTATAAAAATGGTTTTAAAATGTTTTGGCCAGAGACTGAGTCAGGTTAGATGTTTCTTGAAGAAAAGTGGGAGGCAGAGCTGGCCCTATGAAAAATTGTCAAATTTGAGGTTAAATTCTGTTCTTGGACTTTCTGTGCCTCCTTACCAATTCAAAAACACCATGATCTCATTCTGCAAAGCACCAAAGACATGTGTCATTTTTTCCCTTCCCCATCAAATCTATCTCATAAAAGATTTGATAAAGTCATTCATATTATGGTATGAAGCTTTGATTATTAACATTATAAACACTGAATAATCAACACAATTCAACATAATAAATATTTTTTGGAGTTCCTGGTAAGTACCAGCCTTTATTTGTTGCTATGATCCAACATCTTTGGAACTAATAAGTACGATTTTTAGAGGAAAGCATAGCTACCTTTGAAGAAAGGGAAGGAAGCCTTAAGTCAAAGGAATGTAAACTTGGTTGGTGTGTTTGTGTACATATTGTGTGTTACATAAGTTATGTGTGTGTGTGTGTGTATATATATATATAAATGTACATGATAAAGTTACTAATACTACACATTTGTTTCCCTAGCTATAAAAGGAGTATTCTTAATCTCATGTGACATAGCCATTGTATTGTTGTTACTGTTATTCTTATTTTTACACCATCTTCTGGGTTCAAAAGCACTTGGAAAGAATCTGAAATGCTTTCTGCCCAAAAGACCAAAACTGGGGAAGGGATGCAAACATAGGTTAACTTTCTGTAACAGACAAGGTAGGAATATAACAATAAATATAATAATAACATTAATAATAAATAGCATTTGTAAGTTTCAGGCACTATGCTACTTGCTTAACATTGTCTCCTTTAATCCTCACAAGATTTTGAGAAGGGAACATTATCATTTCTTTTCTAGAGTTGAGGTAACTGAGGCTCAGCAACATCAATTAACTTCCCAAGGTCACAGAGTTACTAAGTGATGGGGCTGGGATTGAGCCCAAACTATTTGGCTGTATAGTACCTACCTACTTAAGTATGTACTTTCCTTATCCTAGATCTCCTGCTCAAGTAAGCATGCATTGCTCTGTCCCCTCTGTTCTTATAAATTTTGGATGTGATTTCTATATTTGGGTTAAAATAGATGTACTTTCTGAGCCTTGGGCTTTGAATACTGTATACAAGCTTAATTAAAATAATTTATCTTTATTTTATTCATGTTACCTCTTTGAATATATAGACTTTTTACTAATTATTTTTGAAACAACATTAAAGTTAGAGAAAAACAGTATGTGCAGTTTTATTTTCCTGGACCAATTTAAAAGTTTGTTTCTGACCTGATGTCTAATCATCCCCAAATATTTCAGTAGATGTTTCCCTAAGTAAGAATATATACACTCCTATATATAACCACAATAAACTATCCAAATCAAGAAACTTTCACATGGATACATTCTTAACAACTAATTGGAATTTTGTAAAATATCTCAATAATGTCTTCTACAGAAGAATTTAGTCCAGAACCTCACGTTTGGTTCAGCTGTTATGCCTCTGAGAACTTTGCTCAATCTTTCCTGGACTTTCACAGTTTTGACAATTTTGAACATTGCAGGTGGTTCATTGTTTTACAGAATACCTTCACTTTGGGTTCATTCAACATTTCATCATGATTAGATTCAGATTCTTTGGCAGGAACATCACAGAAGTGATGCTGTATTCTCAATTCATCCTATCAATTTTTATTTGTCCCATTTCTGCAGGTGCTATACCACTTGATTTAAAGTGTCTGCCCAGCTTTGCCAGTGGGAAGCTACTCTTTTTCCCTTTGAATAAGTATTGTGTGTGAATTTTGAAACTCTACAAATATCTCCATTAAGCTCTTACTTTATTTATTTCAGTATGGACTCATTGGTTTGGATCAACTTTATTTCATTACTATAATTACTTATTTTGGTGCTTCAACTTGCTATAGATTCGGACCATGGGAGCCCTTTCTCTGGTTTTTAGGTCCTACTGACATGTCTCCATCCTACTGTAAAAACACATCCTTGTTCCTAGTCAACCCCAACCCCCCACCAAAAAAAAAAAAAAGTGTTTCAGAGTCATCTTATACTCTGCCTTAAACCTGGGTTTGAGCATTTTTATAAGGAGTACTTGCTACTTCAAGTGGACAGGGTATTTTAAAGCAGAGATTTTTTTTTAGGCTAGGTATATGCCTTGTTAATACATATATCCATATTTATTTCTATATAATTGTAAATTGAAAAACAGGAATTCAAACATATTACATATTCTAATCTAATACCAAAGATTTCTTCTATTTATCTACTTTCCTCTTTGTAAACCCTCTACTTTAACCACATGGAACCTGACTCCCATTATTTTTAATATATTACTTCAATCAATAATACATCAATCAATAATATATATTCAATTAAACCCAAACATATATAACCTACCCTTCACTATCGCCACCACTTCCCTACTCTCTGCTAGTGGAGACATTCTTCTTACTCCAAAACTCCACACCAGGTAGCCCCCCATGCAGATTCGCTCCTCCTTCTATCTGTGCTCCAATCAATCCAGGACCATTTGCCCACCCTACTCCTTGAAACCTACCTTAGCCCAATTTAATGGAATTTGGAATAAACTGTTCAAGGAGAATAAAGTAACATTTCTATCAAAAATGTAATTCTTTTTTATTTGTAGGTTTACTGAAAAATGATTAGTAGTTCCAAGATAACTCATCCTAAACTAGAATAATTCATATTGGTTCCAGAGTTAGAGAACCTGATTTTATTCTTTTCTAACTATAGCAGATAAAAATTTTCACTATATCTTTTAACTTTGCCTATGAACAGAACCAATAAAACCAACTAGTGACAAAACTCAGCTAGTGACAAAAACAGTGTCAGAGGCCCTTAAAATTTGTTGGGGTCATGAACACATTTGGGATTCTGATTTAAAAAACTACATAAATCTTTTCACAGGCATGTTCATATCTGAGAAGCTGACTGATGGTTTGTCATCTGTTATACCTTGGCTGCTCTGAAACTGCTAGACATCAAGGAAAACACTTGAAAAGCAATGCCAGAGGGTTCACAGGAAGTGTGTTATGGGTTCCTTTGTAAAAGGACTTCTGGAATCTTGCAGATGACTGCATCTCACAAAGATTTCTACCAGATTCAAGGTAGATAGTTTGCACTTTGAGTCTGTCATACAATTTGGGTACTAAGGCAAACCTTAAAATATCAACAGCTTAATCATGGATGGGAAATAAACATGAAAACATGTTCAAGCTCATTAGTAATAGGGTAATATACCTTAAAATCAAAATGAGATTCTATTACTCACTCAAGTCTGACAAGGTCAATGTTAGCAAGATTATAGACCAATGGAAACTCTTTACATGCTACTTGTGAGAGTACCCACTGGCACATACTTCAAAAACAATTAGACATCAGGGAAAGTGAAGAAATGTAAACTATAAACCTGAACTTCTACTAATGGGTATATATCCTAAAAAAAAAAAAAAAAGATTTTACAAAAACATACATAGGAATCTTGTTTTTACAATCAAAATAATGGGAACCAACCAAATGTACTTCCATGGAAGAATGAATAAATGGTGGTATAGAATAGTGAAAACCACTGACTTGAAGCTAAAAAACACAGATCAATGTCATAATGTTGGGTCCAAAAATGTTAGAGAAATATATTCACACAGTAAAAATCCATTTATATAAAAGGTTTTAAAAACGTTGGATTCCTAAATTCAGTGAATGATCAATCAAGAACATCATCTTCCCAGTGATACATCTTATAATAACTGGGGGGCATAGGGGAGGAGCATTGAAGATTTAAATTAACTTCCAATATATACTAAAACCACCAGTGATCTGATTAAAATCTTATCTTTTTGGTTTCCTTTCCTATAATATAACCAAAGTGACATTTATCAAAAATTATCTTATATTCTGATAGCTTCATATATGCTCTTTTCTTAGCTTTCCCATTTCCAACCCACATACCCCATTTCTTGAAATGGGAAGCTCAGGCAGCAAGGTTAAATGAATTGCTCAAGACCACGAGAGACCTTGCCACAGATTTGTTCCTTCTGACACCCTGGTCCCTGCCCTCATCATCTAAATTGACTTTGCTTGGCAAGGAAGGAAAATCCCTAATTATTTCTTCATGTCCACCTCAACCTTTAGCTTATTTACTTTATTCCATGTGGTTTCCAATATTTTGTTCTGTCAACCTAAGATGCTGTTGGTCTCTGATGACCGGAGGGTCAAGGATATAAAATGCATTCTTTTTTGCTCTCTCCCTGGAATGCTATTTTGGTTCCACTTAAACAGTGAGATGTTACAAAGGTTGTGACTACTGTCATGCTTATTTTTTTATGATTTATTTTTAACACAAAATAATGCATGTAAAAAAATAAATAAATGAACTCTACCCTAAAACTGAGGTATAGCCATAGAATTTATATTTCCTTTCCTCTAGGACATTGCTTCAACTCAGTAAGTTGAAGATGAGAAAGTAACCCTGGCCACTTCAAATCACTTAAAATATAGGAGGTAACCTATATTTTATAGGTTAAATATAGTAACCCTGGTCACTGAAAATATAGGAGGTTTGAATCAGAGGTTCTCTTCTGACTTATATAAATGTGGAAGAATCCAATGCCCCTGCCTTCACAGCATTAGGAAGCAGGAACAATATCTTGTGGGATCAGAGTTGTGGATACATATGAGACGGGAGAGACAGAAAGTTTGTGGGAATTTTTCAGTTGGTGAAAGAATATAAACCTCTTTCAGTCATCTGATCATTGACATATGTGCAGATATACAAACACACAGTTTTTACAAATGAAAAGTAGTAACAGATACACTGACTTAATAGTGGAACATACAACACAAATATTTCATTTTTAAAACAGCAATCTAAATCTAAATAAAATTGCTGCTTGAGTTAGTCTGGAATCTAGTACCTACATTATGCTTTCCTTTAAATGTCTGAGCCCTTATCTAATGTTAAATAGCAATGTTATATAAAGAGAATGCTAGCTAGCATTCTCTTATTCAATTTCTTACAAAAACTTTCATAGAAAATAAGTATTGCTATTATTTTCATCATTTATTCAGCAGGAGAATCTGAAGCTTGCAGCTCTATTCCCAAGGTCACAGAGCTGGGGAGTGGTGGGACCATTGTGAAATGCCTGCCCTTCTGGATTCTCTGCTTATGCTCTTCCCCACTGTGCCACCCTGACCCACACAGCACAGATGTGCTAATTTAACACCCAACATTACAATTCTATTCTGGTTCGCTAAGGTTTTTCCTATTTCCAAGTGAAATAACTTGCACGTTTAGTATTTGCTATGGAAGTAACAGCATTGTTGGGAAAATAAGCAACTCTGCCTCTGAGAAACAGCTTAGGAATTTTCCAAACCACATCATGGAGACTGATTAGCTCCAGATCTATGTCTCTTAAGCAAACCAGGATGGAGGGTTCTGAGAGAGAAGAGAGTCAGGCAAGTGCTCCACACCCTAGTTACGCTCATTCTCCTTTATGTGTTCTCCAGCTTGAGAGAGCCCTGGACGATGAGGTCAACCAAACAAATGTGGGGACAAGTTTCACCATGTGCTAGCTTTCTTCAGACACCAAATGAACATCAAAGACCACTTTTGAGATCAAAAGAAGTCATAAAGACATTTGAGGGTCTGTGACCCTCTAAAGGGCACTGTTTTCTTGGCAGTGCTAGCTTTTGGAAGGAAAGAATAAATAGGTTATTGAGAAAACTGAGCATCGTAGGCCTCCTTGTCTGATGCTCACACACTTTATGATCTTTACAAGGAAGACAGCTAGCATCCAGAACTTCTGAGGGTTTTTTTTCCCATTTTTTATTAACTACTTAGTGCCTACTTCATAATAAGAAATATATAAATAATAATTTATATTTTATAATTCATATTCTGTATAATAATTTCATCTTTTTAATTATGTTTGTTAATATTGACTGATTATGATACAGCACCTACTATATGTTTTTGTTCTAACTGCTGAAAGAATGGAATTAGAAGAACCAAAGTTTTTATTCTCATGGAATGCAATAGTTTGGATCTTGAATGACTCTGCAAGGTCCATAAGCCTCGTCCCCAGCCTGTGGTGCTATGCAGGCCTTAGGAGGTCAGGCCTAGTGGAAGGAAAAAACGTCATTGGGGTGAGCTCTTGAAGAAGATATAGAGACCCCGGCTCCTTCCTCTCTCTCTTTGCTTCCAGCTGCCACGAGGTGAACAGGGTCCCCTACCATGTGCTCCAACCACAGACTTAAACTTTGGAAACCACAAGCCAAAATAAACCATTTATTTTTTTAAGGTGGTCTATCTTGGGTATTTGTCACAGCAACAGAAGGCTAACTAACACATGGGGAAAAAACAAATCAATGTAAATACATATTATGCTAGGTGATATATGTGCTCATAAAAAAATAGAACAGGAGAAAGAGGATAAAGAATAACAAAGAATCAGGAAATATACAAAGATAGATAGTGAAAGAGATAATGTGATCAAGAAAGACCCCTATACTAAAGAGACATAAAGCAGAGAGGCCTGAAGAAATTGGAGGAATGACCGGGTAGTTATAGCATAGCAACCTAACATGATCAATAAATAATTTTGATTTCCTCATCCCAATGGCTCCAACCTCACTCACTGAAATGCAAAAGTCCCAGGATTCTCTTCCAGGAATATCCAGGAATCACCCAGTATGTGGTCATTTGTGAATTAAATTTGGTCACTGGATTAACAGCTTGCTACATGCATGTGAATACATTTTCTTCTCTGCTTGTTGGTCATCTTCCCAAAAGGTGAATGGGAGAGTTTCCCACTTCTTACATTTAAGGGACTTCTATGCTATTATATATAATAGAAAATAAGTTTGAAATTTCTACTACAACTTGATGAACTGTGCCGCAGTCTGGCTGGGCACAAATGTCGCAGTCTGGCTGGGCACACAATCACGAGCCACCACACAGCTTGTAGATTCAAACAGCAACTCTTTATTCCCGAACTCACACCAGCCGTCTACAATCACGTTCTGGGGAAATCCACGTTTTCTGCCCAAATCCACGTTCTCTGCCCAAATCCACCTCCACTGGGCTTCTGTCTCCCAAAATATATTGTCTAAATCCCGTGAGAACTCAAGGGGAACTCAGGCAGCAGGATACACCCTATTCCCAGCAGGAATAATCTTAAACCTTAAACCTGGAACCTAAACCGGGAACGCCCTAATCCGCCTTGGTCCTTGAGCAAGGTCACCTACATTCAATGTCACTGCAACATGGGGTACGCTGGCAAGGAAATTGTCATACCCACTTGGCTAATGGCTCCCAGCAGAACTGTTCCAAGCTGTCCTGATGAGCTAGATGCTAGAGAACTTTAAAATCATATACTTAATCACATGGATAATCCAAATACTAGACAGCATTTACTGTCTGCCACTGGCCATGCATTTAATTTTTTGCTGATTTTTCATGCAGTTTTGTTCTAAGGGTCAGAAGTATACAGCCCTAATAAATGAGAGCAACAGTTTTTCAGTGGGACTCTCACAAAAGCAACTAACCTGGATAGTCAGTAGGCAAGTGGTCAAGTTCTATATAACTTTTCCAAACACAATGGGTATGATCAAGCTTTACCTAATTCAAATTTAGTAAATGTTAATTTAGTACTTGCTATGGTTTGAATTGAGTAGTATACAATAAAGTTCTATATGTAAAGGCTTGGTTCTCCGGGTGGAGTTCTTCGGTGGTACTGTGGACCTTCAAGAGGTATGGCTAGTGGGAAGTCCTTAGGACATTGGGGTCATGCCATTAAAGGCATTGTGAGACCTCAGTCTTTCTCTGAGTTTTCTGGCTCAGGATATGAGCACTCACTCCAATATGCATTCCCACCATTATGTCCCACTCTTCCCAGAGATCTAAATCAATGGGGTTGTCCAATTCTGGATTTTAACTGCAAAAACATGTCCAAAATAAACCTCACTTAATTTAAAAGTACTCTCCCTGTCTCAGGTAATTTGTTATGGTGGTGTGAAACTAATATAGTATGTTTTTATGCAAGGCCTTATGCTATGTGATTTCACATAAATTTTCCCATTTATCCTTCACAGGAACTTGAAAATTTACTTAAATGTCTTATAGACACAGAGACAATTTTTAACAGAAAAGCAATTTTACAATTTCTTTTTACCCATTCTACATTCCATTCCATACTTTTCTTTAAAGCCACAGTGTTGAAATAATTCGAACTTGTTTCTCCCTCAGTGATTCTCATAATTATTTCTCTAAAGAATTACAATAGAAGGTTGTATTTACAAGACCTTTTATATGGTACTTTGTGGATGATTCAAGGAACTTCTCCAGGGCAATTTTGATTATAGTTAATTATTGCTTTGCTGGCTGAGTTTAGATTTTTATCCTACGAAGTAAGATACAACTCTGTTAAACACTTAAACTTGAAAACAGATCCAATTAAAGACCTCTGGTCAGAATAAACAGAAACATTCCCTTTGGATCTACTCATAGATGTCTGACAGATTTATAATTTTAATGAATGAAACTTTTGCTCTCACTGCACCTCTGGGTCTTACTACTATCCCTTCAGAGCTCATTCATACCATGAATTTTAGAGTACAAATGTAATGCATAAGTAGTGTTTGAACTATGGAAACAGCTGCATTTATAAATCTGGAATGTTGTTGAGAGACAATTGGCCCTTGCCAGAATAATTCACAATTCTCTTCTTTAATGCTGAACATTTCCACACTGTACCTAAATTTATATTAAACAGTTTTCCTCCCCAAATGGCATATTTTCAAGTGCCAGATGTAGAGGCATTCAGGTATAAAACAATGTGCAGTGCATGATTAAGTAACAGACAATATCTTTGTTCATTTATTTAAATAATCAAGACAGACTTTTTCATCTTGGAAGAAGTTACCAGAATTTATTTGACAAGTACATGAGTTGTCAACAACTCATCTCCATGTTTCTCACTTTTAGATGATAAGCAGATAAGAACAATATTTAAAGGAAAGGAATCTCCCATTCCAATAGGTAGTGAGAGGAAATGATTTCTAGACTTTGCCTTGTTGTGGAAGGCTGTATGAGAGGACAAAGGGACCACAGGTAGTGTTTCACAGAATGGTAAAAGAATACAATCCTTTTCTTTTTTTATTTATTTGTTCTAATTGGTTATACATGACAGCAGAATGCTCTTCAATTCATTGTACACAATGGGGCACAATTTTTCACTTTTCTGGTTGTACATGAAGTAGGGTCACACTTTCATGCAATCTTAATTGTACTACAATCATTTTCTACTGAGGAAAAGATGTTACAAAAAAAGGCTACGAGGAAGCAGAGAGAACTCTGATATTCTGTGGCTACTCAGTGACTCAGCATAGGTCGCTCCTGAAGGCCAAACCCTATTTTCCCAGTGAGAGCACAATGCTACCATGAAAGGGAACATTCATTTATAAAATATCTTCTCAAGGAATTATAAATCCAGAAATGCTGGATCCTGAAAATATTTTAGAAGAGTCATAATTTTGATATCCTCTTCCCTTAAATTGTACCTACAGCATTTATCATGCCACTTTTTGAATTCTAACAAAAAGTATGCACTTTGGTTATGGAGTAAAAATTCTCAAGTTTACCAATATGGGAGTCTTAGCTGCAAGTTCCCCATAGAAACAATATGTACAAGTTTTTAAATATATATATGATGCTAGTAAACCACCATCAGTAGGAAGTGGGTTTTGAACTACTTTTACTTGCTCAGGTTGAGATACTATGGTGTCTTGTTGATTCTTTTTGTAGGATCAATGTGAGATATTGGGCTTAATTAGGAAAATCATACAGGATACCAGGTACCATGAGCCAAGCTCCTCTCACAGGCTCCAACAGAACACTGTTTAGTGGTAGGCTATTAAATACACTTTTAATGAGGCAAATTCATTAGCATAAATCTGTACTGAATGTCTAGTAGGAGGATATTTTTAAAAAGAAAAATCAGACTTTGCCAATAGAGAGAGATTTAAATTTCAGCTCTAGCATTCATTAGCTGCATGACTTTGTGTAAACTGTCCCAAATTCTATTTTAACTACAAATTCATTTAATGCTATTACTCTCACATGGTAGATGAACTAATCATAACTAAACATAGTGCCCCAAACATACAAATCCTCAATAAGAGTTCCCACTCTTATTTGAAGATCTACTTGTTAAAACATTTCAAAATAGACTTAAACTTGACTTCTACAGCCAGCCAAGATGGAGAAAAAGATATGGATTTATCTTCCTTCCTAAAAAAAAATTTTTTTTAAATTGACAAAAATATACAAAACAACTTCAGGAAACAAAGGACAATGACCCTCAATAGAAGGAAATCACTAAGGTAAGCCTTTGCTCTCCACAGCCTCCAGCGTAGAGGACATTTCCTGACCAGAAGAAAGAAGGGGAACCAGACAGGGTCCAGGACCACCCTGAGGAAGGAGACCGAGCTGTGAGAGGAGCAGTCAAGGTGGCTGTGGTTTCAGGAGGATAGCAGAGAAGAGAGAGTAATAGAAATGGGACTCTGCAAAACCAAAGAAGGCCCCTCTCAAGTCTTCAGCTGAGTGTTGTTTCCTCATATATGTGAGGGAATTATCCAAGACTAGTAGAAATTATTGGGGGAATAGTGTCCAAAGTTCACAAAGGGACAAATGCAATGCTTAATCACAACACCCAAGATGGAAAACTTTATAATACATGGGGCATCAGTTAGAATACTAAGAAGAGTTTTGCCTCAACAGTAGGGAAAATAATTAACCCTGCATTAAATTTTCTCTGGTCCCTATTTTAAAAGTTTGAAGGCATGATCCAAAAGATTCAACTGTTGTCAAATAATTGTTCCAGAACAAAGCTCAAAAATAATTCTATGAATACAAAATAGCCAGCAGCCAACAAGACAAATTGCAGAATATCTAGGATTAAAATTTAAAAAAATCACAAGACACACAATGCAGGAGGAGAATAAAACACATAATGAGAATAAAAATGAATCAAGACTGACCCAGAAATGACACAGATGATTGAAATAATAGATAAGGGCAGTGAATCACTTATTACAATTATATCCCAAAAAGCTAGTAGAAAGACTGAACATACTAAATAGAAATATGGAAGATTAAAAAAAATAAAAAACTGAATTTATAGAGATGACACCTATAATATTGAGATAAGAATGTACTTGTCGAAATTAACAGTTTAGATATTTCAGAAGAAAATATTAGTGAACTTGAAAACAGCTATATATCCCAAAAAGAGATAGAGAGGAAACTATCAGTGAACTATGGGACAATTTCAAGCAAACAAATAATGTGTAACTGGAGTCCCCAGTGGAATTAGAAAAAAAAATGTTTGAACTAATAATGGCTAAAAGGTTTCTAATTTTGATTTTAAAAAAATGTCAACACATAGATTTAAACACAACAAACTTCTAATATAACCAATGAAAAATACTATACCAGTAAATTATGATATATACTTAAGTATGATATATGCTAAAGCCAAAAAATGAAAAGAAAATTCTTACATGCCATTTTGGGATGGGGATGTTATATACAGATGAATAAAGACAAGAATAACAGCAGATTTCTCAGTGAAATGATGCAAGCTAGAAGGTAATGAAGCAACATCTTGAAAATACTGAAGGAAAACCCCACCAACCTACAAGTTGTTATGCAGTGCAAGTATCTTTTTGAGACAAAATTCAGATAAATCTTCTTTAGACACACAAAAAGAGAAAGAATTAATAAACAGACAACATAACTACAAAATATGTTAAATGAAATCCTTCAAGCCAAATGAAATGATATCTGATAAAAATTTGGAACTACACAAAAGAATCAAGAACACCAGAAATGTTTGGTAAATATAAAGAATGCTTTTATTACTATTTAAACCTTTTCAAAAGTTAACAGACTGCTGAGAGTAGTGGTTCATGCCTATAATCCCAATGACATAGGAGACTGAAGTAGGAGAATTGCAAGTTCAAGGCCAGCCTCAGCAACTTAGAAAGGCCCTAAGCAACTTAGTGAGAATCCTGTGTCACAATAAAAAATAAAAAGGGCTTAGGATGGTGTCCAGTGGTTAAACACCCCTGGGTTCAATCCCCATAACAAAAAAAAAGATTAACAGACTGATGAAAAAAACATTTTTTTAAAAAAAAACTTACTGTGAAGTTTATAATCCACATGGAAGTAAAATAGCACAACGACTGGGAGAGGAGAAATGGGAATATATTTTATAGGGATCTTATAAGCAGGCTTGAAAAAACAATAGCTCTTGTAAAACTGGAATAAATTAGAGATGTATACTATAATCCCTAAAATGATAAGAAAAGTAACACAAAATGTTAGTTACAGCTACTACACTAACAAAGGAGATGAAATGGAATCATACAAATACTCAGTTGATTAATATTAGGCAAAAGAGAGAAAATGGAATAAAGAACACCTGTGACAAATAGAAGATAAATAGTAAAATGATAAATTAAAATAACCACATTGAATATGAAGGGTGAGAACACAACAATTGAAGACAGATTTTATAGATTAGATAAAACAGACCCAACTTCATGATTTATTAGAAAGCTACAAATGTGTTCAAAGTAAAGAATACAAAAATGTAAGTAAAAAGAAAGTGGAAGTAGCTACATTCATATCAGAATAAAGGATACTACCAAAGATAAAAAGAAGCATTGCACAATGATAAAGGACATCAATTCATTGAGAGGATATAATAATCCTAACCCTCAGGACAACTAAGACCAGCCCTTCAAGATATGTGGAGCAAAAACAGAACTGCGAGGAGAAATAGATAAATTCACAATTGCAGTCAGCTGTTGTTTTAACTCCCATAGGTCTTTGTGTGGACAGATAAGTGAAGGTAATCCAGTGGAGAAAGGAGAGCCTTTCAACACCCATGCCAGAACAATGGACAATCACATCCCAAACACAACTAAACAGAAACTTGAATCCATTCCTCACATGATGTACACAAAACCTAAAGCATAACCCATAAAAGAAAAAAATTGATCCCTGGATTTCTTCAAACTAAAGAGCCCTTGCTCTTAAAAAGACACTGTCAAGAGAATGACAAGATAAATCCCTAACTGGGTGACAATATCTTCAAATCACATATCTGATAAAGAACTTGTACTCTAAATATATAAGGCAATCTCTAATCTCAATAACAAGAACACAAACAACCCAAAGTTTTATAAATAGATGAAAGATTTGAGCAGACATTCACTAAGAGAAGAAACACAAGAGGCAACTTAGCAATTAAAAAACCCGCGGTATCATTAGCCATTAAAGAATCCACATTTCAAAAACTAGGGGATACTACTACACAACTAGTAAAATGGTTAAACGTAATAAGCCTGAGCATAACAAGTATTGACGAAAATGTGGAAGAACTGGAACTTCTCTATCTGCTTGTATGACTACAGTATGGTTCAATGACTTTGGAAAACAGTCTGCAGTTTCTGCAAATGTTAAACACACACCTGCTGTATAATTCAGTTATTCTGATTGTCTTTAACAAAGAGAAAGGAAAGCATATGTGTATACAAAGGCTTGCATAAGCATGTGTTTTTTTTAGCTTTACTGGAACAGCCAAACACTAGAGATAATCCAAATACCCATTAACATGCTTATGGACAAACAAAGCAATGTATCCATAAAATGGAATATACTAAGAGATGAAAAAGAATGAAGTAAACATACAATGACATGGATGAATCTAAAAATGATTATGCTGGGTGAGAGAAGCCAGAAAGGAGAGTACATACTGTGTATTAATTGGGGCTACTAGCTACAAATTATTATAGGCCAGGTAAAGATTTATTTCTTACTATTCTGGAGACTATGAAGTCCTAGATCAAGGTGTCAGGGGATCTGTTTGCAGATGGCTGTTTCCATGTTGTATCTTAGAGTGGCAGAGAACTGAGCAGAGACAGCAATGCTTCTGTCTCTTATTAGGGCATTAACTGCATTCTAATTACCTAGTTACTCTCAAAAGTACCATTCCGCCTAATGCATACCACTCCGCCTAATGCATACCACTCCTCCTAATAATCACTTTGCGGTTTAGGGTTTCAACATATAAATTTCAGGAGGACACAGATAACCAGCCCCATAAAATACTATAAAAATTTCATTTACCTAAGAATCTAGAAAATATAAACAAATCTATAATGACAGAGAACTAACCAGGAGTTGCTTGGGAATGATATTGGAGAGAAAAGAAAAGAGCAATTAAAAAGGATGTAAAGAAACTTTCGGGATGGATTGCTGCAGGCGTTTTTATCTTGTCTGGGATGATGATTTCACAGATGTACAAGCATCAAGTCTTATTAAGTTGTGCATTTTAAAGGCATGTGGTTTTTTGGGGTGTACTAATTTTGCTTCATTAAAATTATAAAAATAGTTGAGTCCAACCCATTTGAATTACAGCACTTCACAATTGCTTTAAAAAACATTTCTCAAGTATGTTCCTCAGAACTAACATCCCATGGATTTTAATAGATTTTACTCAAAAAAAGGGGATTCTATAGTTTTATAATTGAAATAAGTTTAGGACAAACATGGTTAATCAATTTCTTTTGGGCAGGACTTCTGAGAATTTTTAATATGTAAATTTTTGGTAGGGATTATTTTTTTATTAGTTGCTCAAAACAATACAATGATCTTGACATATCATACATTTGATTCAAATAGGGTATGAATTCTCATTTTGTTTTCCTAGCTAAAAGTCACTTTTGTAGGAGTAACATTCCTTGGACTTTTAATTTGGAATATGCTGGCATGAAGACACTGTGATGATTTTACAGTAAATACAGTTGCTATAGTAAGAATTTTGAATCTTTTGTGCGTGAACTATTTAAATCTATGATTAGGGACAGGGGTATAACTCAGGGATAGAGTGCTTGTCTAGCATGTGTGAAGCTTTGTGTTTGATTCTCAGCACCACCAACACATACACAAAATTACAATCCAACAATAGATCTCCATCTAAATTTAAGCATGTAAGCAGATTTTAGAAACACAAAAAGTTTTATTTGTCAAACTAATATCGGATTGCTTTCCCATGAATGTTATGAATGGGGTTTTTAAAAAATAAGAGACTTTGTGGAACAGTTTAAGGTTTACAGAAAAACGGAGTAGAAAGTACAGACTTCTTATATCCCTGACACCCCTTCTCCAATTCTTCTACTAACAGTTTGCATTAATGTGGTATAGTTGTCATAATTGATGAGCCCATACAAATAACATTATTACTACTTTAAGTTCACAGTTTACATTAGGGTTAGCTCTGTGTGTTGTCCAGCCTATAGATTTTGATAATTGTATAGTGGCAGGAATCCACAACAATATCATTCAGAAATAGCTTCACTGCTCTAAAAGTCACATGTGCTCCACCTTTTTAACCTCTCCCTGCCTCCCCCAACCCCTGCCAATCACGGATCTTTTTCAGTCTCCGCAATTTTACCTCTTATAGAATTTGTATCATTGAAATCACTCAGTATGCAACCTTTTCAGATTCGCCTCTTTCACTTAGAAAAATGCATTTAATGTTCCTCCACATCTTTTTGTGGCCTGCTAGCTTGCTTTGGTTGCTGAATAATATTACATTGTATTAAAGTACCACAGTTTGTTTATCCATTCATCTATTGAGAGACATATTGATTACTACCAAGTTTTGGCAAATATAAGTTTCTATAAATATTTATGTACAGGTTTTTGCATGGACTTAAATTTTCAACTAATTTGGTAAATACCAAGGATTACAAGATCCAATTGTATCTTTAGTCTTTTAAGAAACTGCTGAACTGTCTTTCAAAGTGGGGTACCATTTCTTTCATTTCCACCAGCAATGAATGAGAATCCCTATTGCTCCACATCCATGCTAGCACTTGGCATGATATGTTCTGGACTTTAGTCATTTTAATGGGTATATATGGTATTGTCTCATTTTTTCCCTTTATTTTGCAACTCCCTGATGACATAATGTTGAGCATCTTTTCATTAGCTTTACTGTCACTGGCTTTATTGTCATCTATGTATCTTCTTTTCATATACAAGTTTAATCTTTGGCCTGTTTTAAAAAATGGGTAGAATTCTTTGTGTATTTAGGATACTAGTCCTTTATCAGATAGGGATTGTGAAAATATTTTCTCCCAATCTTGGTTTGTCTTTCATTCTTTCAACAGTGTCTTTTGCAGATTTTTTAGTTTGAATGAATTCCAACTTACAATTTTTCTCTCATGGATTTTGTTTTTTGTGTGGTATCTAAAAAGTCACATCACCAGATCACCTAGATTTTCTTCTGTGTTAATCTTTAAGGAGTTTTATAGTTTTGCATTTGAAATTGAGGTCTAGTGATCCATTTAAAGTTTGTGAAGGATGAATGTGGTATCTGTATCTAGATTCACCTTCTTTTTTCCATGTAGATTCAATGATTCCAACAATACGTGTTGAAGAGTATGCTTTTTCCATTGAATTGACTTAATTCCTTTCTCAAAGATCAGTGGACTATAATTGTGTGGGTTGATTTCTGGACTCTCTTTTTTTTTTCCTTTCTATCCCACTGACGTCTTTTGTCTATTTATTCACCAGAACCACCCATCTTAACTACTGTAGTTTTAAATTAAGTTTTAAAGTAAGTAGAGTCAAAAATTTTATTTGATTCTTCAATATTCCATTAGCTATCCTGGGTCTTTTGTGTTTCCATATATACATTAGAAAAAGTGTGTTGATATCACAAAATAAATTTTGGGATTTTAACTTGGATTACACTAAAACTAAAAATTAAGTCAGAAAGAACTGACATCTTGACAGAATTGAGTTTTAATTTTAGAATTTTTTGATAAATTAATAAAGGCAAGTGTACCATAGCTTTATTCTTGTAGCTTTATCCTAATTTTATTCCTTCTCTCCAGGACCTGTCCAACATATCATACTTTTCTCTTCTCATTTGCCTTTTTTGCACTTTAAAACATGATTTCTGCCCAAAGCTCATAACCCAAACTAGATAAATCAGCCAGGGATCTTGCACCAATACCTTGCCAAGTCACTTAGTCAATCTCATTTGAATAAATGAATAAGTGATTTACAAATATGGCATTTTAGACATCTATAAGTAGGAGAATTCATCGTAATAATAATGGGGCTTCCTTGAATTAGCCTTGTCTCTAGACTAGGTATGCTTAGATTATTGACAAATATTTATACACCCAGTTCCTTAAATACAAAGTATATATTATATGTTTCATTAAACAATACAAATATTCCTTATAGATCAGCATACACCTGTCCTTAAACACAGCAATCAATAGTCATAATACATTCCACAAGGCACTTGTTTTATCATCTGTAGTTCATAAGAACACCAGTTACAAAATGGATGATATTTTCAAGATGGCACTGCAATATGATACCTGTGGGTCTTCTGTGACTCAGAAGACCCACAGGTATCATACATTGGATTCTCTTCTCACCCAGGGAATTTTTTTAAGAGGTCTCTTTAAATAATGCAAAATTTCCTCCACTTGATTAATATTTGATAGCTTTCCATGAATCCATTCTTTTCTCCTACTATATATTAAAGTTGGCTAGGCAGGCCAAAGCTCCCACAAAAAAAATTCTTGAAGAAAATTTCAATGCACTGGAGAAAGGTACACAATAGAAAAGGCCATTTCAGTGTTCAAAAAAGGTACCAACCTTTTAACAGAACTATATTGTTAATAACAATAACACCATCTTAAAAATGTTCATGGTATCTATTTTCTAAGCCACTTTCTCAGACATAATATCACTTGATAGTCCTGAGAAACTGTGAAGAAGAAACCAAGAAATCTGCCTGAAATCACAGAGTAAGTGCCTGTACTATCTCAAGCCCATTGCTCATTGTTCTTTCTGCCATTTCTGAGCTTTCAAGTCATTTCATTATCATAAAATCATGCATCTTGTAAAATAAAAACTATACATCAAAGGCTTAGAAGAGAATGCTAAGTTTGAACCATTTTCATATTATTTTATCTCCTTTGATAAAAAGAAAAGTTATGCTTTTCTTTTCTCAGTTTGGTTGACAATCAAACTTCTTGCAACTTCAAAGTAGTAAAAGAATTGACCAACTCCAGCAATGAAATAGATTAGGACTTGCTTTTCAATTTCTGAGAAAAAATGAAGCTTATATAAATAAGACTTTTGAAATCTATAACAGAACATGTATATTTTCTCCTTGTCCTCTGTTCCTCAATTCTGCACTGAGCTTCAGTACTAGAATGGATCATTGTTCAAAATTATGGAAAATGGCGACTAGAAGGAATGAAATGAGTGGCTTCTCAAACATATAAGTGTGTATGTTTTTGAGTGTATGATTGTGTGACTATATATATTCAAATTATAATACAAAAAAAGGCTATGCTTCACCAGAGAACAGAAAAAGAACAAAAAAACCTAGATAACTGTATATCAAATGTTTCTGGTCAGATCAAAATGAACTATAAAAATAAAATGAGTAACTTTTAAAAATAAAGCTAGATGTCAGTTTTAATGCTTTGAAATTCACTTGACTTCTATTTTTTTTTCCAAGTTAAGGAACTAAAAAAATTATTCTGTTTAGGTAAAGTACTATAATAATGGATACTGGTCCTGGATCCACTACAAACAGGCTCTTTATAAGCAGGTGTGATGCCTCATATTTATCAGTCTTAGCATCTTCACTTGCAAAATGGCGGGTTGGGAGTAGGTCTATTTTATCTATGGTCTTCCTACCAATCTAAATTCCTTTATAAGCCTTTCTATCCAGTGTCAAAACCATGTTTTATGCTCAAGGAACTTCTCTATTGGAATGCAGTGCTCTCTCCTTCATACTGTGCTGAAATTGTGAATTTTTGTAAAATAACATTCTGTGAAATAGAGAATGCTGATGTACAAAGTTAGATGTCAATCTTACAAATCTTCATTTTATATATGAGAAAATTTAGAGTAATGATGGGAAAATGATTTGTCCTTAATAAGAATCCCTTTCCTTCTTTATATGATTTTTTAAAATGTTTGCACACCTTCTCCACATACATGTGATTAGCAAATACTATCTAGAGATTCATGCTATAGTTAACCCTTTTGTTGTAAGGAAATTCCACTTGTCACTGTTTTATATTAATCATACACACAAAATTTATATTAATGAGTTATAGATTTTACTGAAAAATAATTTCAAGTAATGAAACATATCACATCAAACACCTGTATTGCACTAACTTTACAGCATAGTTTTTCTATACACCATCTCATTTAATTATAGAAAAGCATGATTTTATGATAATGAATTGCCTTGAAAGCTCAGAAATGGCAGAAAGAACAATGAGCAATGGGCCTGAGATAGTGCAGGCACTTACTCTGTGATTTCAGGCAGATTTCTTGGTTTCTTCTTCACAGTTTCTCAGGACTATCAAGTGATATTATGTCTGTGAAAGTGGCCTAAAAATAGATACCATGCACATTTTTAAGATGGTGTTATTGTTATTAATAATATAGTTCTAATATATATATACCTTGTAGGACACTGAAATGGCCTTTTCTATTATGTATCTTTCTTCAGTGCATTGAAATTTTCTTCAAGAATTTTTTTGTGGGAGCTTTGGCCTGCCTAGCCAACTTTAATATATAGTAGGAGAAAAGAATGGATTCATGGAAAGCTATCAAATATTAATCAAGTTAAGGAAATTTGGCATTATTTAAAGAGACCTCTTAAAAAAAATTCCCTGGGTAAGAAGAGAATCCAAGTACTGAGTCACAGAAGACCCAAAGTCTATCCCACTGCCATCTTGAAAATATCATCCATTTTGTAACTGGTGTTCTTATGAACTACAGATGATAAAACAAGTGCCTTGTGGAATGTATTATGACTATTGATTGCTGTGTTTAAGAACAGTTATATGCTGACCTAGAAGGAATATTTGTATTGTTTAATGGAGCATATAATATATTCTTTGTATTTAAAGAAGTAGGTGTATAAGTATTTGTCAATAATCTAAGCATACCTAGTCTAGAGACAAGACTAATTCAAAGAAGCCCCATTATTATTACGATGAATTCTCCTACTTATAGATGTCTAAAATGCCATATTTGTAAGTTATCTTTATTATTTGCCACTTCTGCTAAGAAAAAAAAAAAAAACCCACTATTCATGACCTTTCAGCATTGCTGGCAAACAAGTTTTTAAATCAATGTTCCTTGACCTCAGGATCTATATCTTAGACACATGCAGAGAAGAGAATAATTCATAGTACATCAAGGCAAATATGCCTTCAAAATGTCCAGGATGTTTTCCAGGTAAGAAAAAAACGCTCATAAAACTTAAGTCATAAATATACTGAATCAATTAAGATTTTTCTGGAAAATGTTATGACCAATTTGCATATAAATTTAGGAAGCATTATTTGGATGCCATCTGTTCAATATCTTATCTCTGACACTACAGCACTTCTTGAGCTTTTTATTGACATATAACATACATACAGAGAAGTTCACAAATCACAGGTACACAGCTGGATGAGTTTCCACCAAACAAATGCTCATGCACCCAGCACCCAAAGCAAAGTGCATCTCCAACATCCCAAACTCCCTTCTGTCCCTTCTTCTAGTTATTAGCATCCAAAACACTCTCCTGGGTTCATTTGATCTGTTTTTGAATTTTTATTAAGAATCTTACCATAAGTCCTTGTCTTGCTTATTATTCTGTTTCTGAGCTTCACCTATATTGTTATATAATAGTTTGTGTAGTCTCATTGATGCACAGTAGTCAGTTATAAAATTGTATTTCAACATAATCTATCCATTCAATATATTACCCATTCTAATGTTGAATGATATGACCAGCATATACCTGTCCTCAAACACAGCAATCAATAGTCATAATATATTCCACAACTATATTTTCTAGATTCTGGCTATTATAAATCATGTTCTCATGAACATTCTTATGCATGTATTTTTTACTAAATAACATATATATGTATATATACACACATGTATGTTATTTAGTTATAAATACATATGTATATACACACACATACATTTTTTCTTGCTGTGACATTGATAACACATGTTTACAGCTTTAGCAGATAATGAAAGCCAGTTTTCTGAAATGACTGTTCCAATGTGCATTCCCACCAGCATTGTATGAGTGTTCCAGTTGTGCATAGCCTTATCAGCAGCTGGTATTATTACTACATGACATTATTCTCATTTTTATTGTATATAATTTAAAAAGCAAGTGATTTTGAAGTGTGGGTACTTTATGTAACAAAAATGATTAATCTAATCTTCACAGGAAAGCCAGATATGCTAAATCTGTCTTGACTTAAGGAATTTTTGAGAAAGCTACAAAGCACATAGATTCACTGTAAGTGTGTCACTTGTATGAGAAAACACTTGAGCTGGCATGATTGTTCTAATGTGTGAGTCAAAATTACTCATGAGTTTTAGCTGAAGAATTCTAATACCTCATTAACATAAGGAAAGTTTGGATATTTTGAAGGTCTTGGGGATTAAAATAATTTACCTCCAGTGGGTGCAGGAAAACCAGGAACAATTCATTTTTGAAATGGTTAAATTATGATTTCCATTTAGTTTATATTGTGAAAATAAGTGGGCAATATCAGCTTAATGAGCTATCAACGTTGATTGCCTATGAAACCAAATGCCACAATTTTTTTCTACTTCCCCAACTGAGGACCAACAATGTAATTACAAGGGAAATCAATAAAACCAAAGTGCTTTCACAGCTCAAGTTATATTTTGATTTACAGAAAAATCACAACAATTATGGATCATTTATCTTTGATTTTTAAATTTAGAAATAATGATCAGCCATAGTAGATACAAGAAACATTTCTTCCTCAAGCAAAGTGAAAAGTCTAGAGCTGTGAAAACCCTCTGATAGTAGAAAACTCACTCTCGTAGAGCCTTTCTAACTAATTGGCATTCCCAATTTTCTCCTTTCCTCACTGTCAACTGATCCCTTACCATTTTATATTTGAATTGTTACCACATCAACCTTTCCCTTTCCAAGCTATTGCTGATAAACTTTTCTTCCAAAAAACAATGTAAAGATGTGCCCTTGTATTTTGCCACCTAGAAATCAAACTTATGACAATGAAAGGATTTATGACAAACTTCATTTAGTCATAAATCCTTTCATTCAAAAAATATTTGTTTATACATTTTATGGTTTAAATGTGAGGTTTCCCCCTAAAGCTCACATGTGAGACAACATAAGAAGGTTCAGAGGAGAAATGATTGGGTTGTAAGAGTCTTAACCCAATTGGTGAATTAATCCTGATAGGGATTAACTGAGTGGTAATTGGAGTTGTAGGGTGTGGCTGGAGGAGGTGGGAATTGGGGCACAGCTTTGGGTAATATATTTGTGTCTAGTGAGTGGAGTCTGTGTCTGCTTCCTGATCATGTGAGCTGCTTCCCTCTGCCACGCTCATCCACCATGATGTTTAGCCTCTCCTTGAGCTGTGAGGAATGGAGCCAGGCTTCTCTGGACTAAGACCTTTGAAAAAATGACTGTAAACTTTTAAACTTTTCCTCCTCTAAAGTTATGCTGGTTGGGTCCTTTATCACAGCAGCCGGAAGGCTGACTAAAACAATTCCTATCTAGAAAAACCTCCAAAAAGAGTCTGAGGATAACAATATTTTATCATCTCTAATCTAATCTGATGAATAAAATATTTAAGCTCCTAGTATAAAATTTACATGAAGTTTATAAAATAGCCCTTCCTGCACATGTCTAATTATAGACTACATGTCTATCTGATGGAAAAGTTGTGGGATAAATGATTTGAATGTCTTGGTAATGTGAAGATTCAGTGAGCCCATTAAGAGAATCATTCTCTTCCCTGTGTTTACAAGAAGTGACTCATGCCTACATTACATTTAGAGCAGACTGGAAACTCCTAGTAGAAATGAAGAACCTTCTTTGTATTAATCATTTCACAATATCCAATAAAATCACACATATATAACAATGATAATCATCTGATTATTCATTAAGAAATAAACTTTTAAAAAGATACTGGTGACAGCTGACTTCTGTTGGGCACTTTCAATGTACCAAGCACCGTCTATGCAATTTTATTTTCACATTTACTTTTAATGATGCCCCTAGGGTTCTTATCCCCTATTACAGATAGGGATCTAAGGATCAAATAAGGCAATTTGCCCAAGGCCACATGAACTCAGCTTTGTCTGTGCCCTTAATCACCATGCTTTCCCAAAAGAACATGCCCTTGGCAGGAAAAGGGAAGAGTGTTATCTATCACAAGAGTGGACTGGTCATCAACAAGAGCCATTTTTCAATTGGCACACCAACTACTGACCACAGAAAGTCCCTCAGTAAATCAGACATCCACTTGAATCATTCTCCTGATCACATTACCATGGTAATGTATTTTTTTTCCCTTTTAATTCTGTCATCATTTCAGGAAGAAGTCATATTCTGTAAAGAAAACCATTGTTGAAAAAAAGTACTGAACTAGGTGTTCTCAATTAGAATTCTGCTGTTATAAGGACTAGAGATGTCAGTCAAAATTCTGAGGCTGAAATTCAGAGACCCAGATCATGGACTGGCCAGAAGGATCAAGTTTACATTCAGACAGCAAATATTTAAAAGGCTAACTATGGACAATAAATTCCAGGGATATAGAGAGAGGAGGCATTGCCTTGCATACAATCCTATCACTTTAATCCTATTAACTGTGTTTCAAACAAAATGCTCTGGACACTCAAAAAAGGAAGGGAAGTGCTGTTTGAGTGGGTGTTCTTCAACTTCAGCACCCTGCTTAGCACCTTTCTTCATAATACTATGCCCTCAGCTCTGGCCTATCTAGGAAGAGAGAATTAAAGACTGAAATTAGAGGTTGGGGATCACAGCAGCTGAGGTCTTGTGTCCCAGAAGCAAAGACAGGGAGACAAAGCCTGAGCTGTTTCACCAAATCACAAAATCAGAGTTAAGTCATTTTCCTGATTAATGGAATCATTTCCTGTTTCTGTGAAAAGCAGGCATGTGGCAGTGGACTTAAACGGCAAGATGAAGGATTAGGTGCCCAGGTTAAAAGAAATCCTGATACTGGTAACTAGTAGAAATGGTCACCATTTGCTGAACAGTTGCAGCTGGCCAGCCATTATGTTAGGCAACTTACAAGAATTGTTTTAATCCTTGCCAGAGCCTGCATGAGCAAGTAGTTCCCCTTTTTTAGTTGAGAGCATTGAAACTTTAAACAGTGAGGAACTTGTTCAAGCCCAAGCAAATAATCTGTGGCTTTGCCAGACTTGCCACCCAAATCGGTCCAGAAGTCATCTTCTTTTCATCATAAAACATTTTTTAAGCTACAGACTTTGAAACACCAGTTTTATGGAATACTTAGAGATACTACATTTGGAATAAATGTGTTTGTGAAATGGTCAAAAAATACTTCAAGCAAATTTCTTTACTATCAACTGTCAAAATGCACTGGTAATATGCATGACAACTCCCCCAATGGAGGATTCTGGGGTTTAATCTCTAGCATTTTCCAAACCTGTTTTGTCATGGCCCCCTTTTAATTCTGCTATAATTAGAATTTCCAAGAACTTATTTTGCATGGGACAGAATTCAGGAAAATTAGTGCTATCCTAATCTGTCTGGGAGTCTCCTTTAGAAAAGATGTTTTAAAAAGTAAGAGAGTTAATATAAGAATCACAGAAACAGGACAACACAAATCTTCAGGGGCTACTTGATTTTCCACATTCCAACATTTGGCAACATATTCTGGTTTGTCTGAGTGAATACTTGAGGGATGACCACTTCAACCCCCACATAATTCCTAAACATCAGGAATTTTTCCACTTTCTAATTTATCTCCTATCTTCCCCAAATTAATCTCTGAAGTCAACTCACCAAAGAACAGCAGAACAAATTTGTGTTGGTCAGCTTTTCACTGCTGTGACCAAAACACATAACAAGAACAATGTAGAGAGAAAAGACTTATTTTGGGCTCATGATTTTTTAAGTTTCAGTCCATGATGACTGGCTCACTCTCTATTTTTTTTTTTTTTTTTTTTTTT